>NW_023270377.1:92626887-92646597 GCF_011800145.1 Mirounga leonina | reverse complement strand
AACAAATAATCAAGTCAAAAAGTGGGCAGAAGATATGAACAGACACTTCTCTGAAGAAGACATACAAATGGCTAACAGACACATAAAAAAATGTTCATCATCATTAGCCATCAGGGAAATCCAAATCAAAACCACACTGAGCTACCACCTTACACCAGTTAGAATGGCAAAAATGGACAGGGAAAGAAACAACAAATGTTGGAGAGGTGGTGGAGAAAGGGACACCCTCTTACACTGTTGGTGGGAATGCAAGTTGGAACAGCCACTTTGGAAAACAATGTGGAGGTTCCTCAAAAAGTTAAAAATAGAGCTACCCTATGACCCAGCAATTGCACTCCTGGGTATTTACCCCAAAGACACAGATGTAGTGAAAAGAAGGGCCATATGTACCCCAATGTTCATAGCAGCTATATCCGCAATAGCCAAACTATGGAAAGAGCCAAGATGACCTTCAACAGATGAATGGATAAAGAAGATGTGGTCCATATATACAATGGAATATTACTCAGCCATCAGAAAAGATGAATACCCAACTTTTACATCAACATGGATGGGACTGGAGGAGATTATGCTAAGTGAAATAAGTCAAGCAGAGAAAGTCAATTATCATATGGTTTCACTTATTTGTGGAACATAAGGAATAACATGGAGGACATTAGGAGAAGGAAGGGAAAAATGGGCGGGGGGAATTGGAGGGAGAGATGAACCATGAGAGACTATGGATCTGAGAAACAAACAGGGTTTTAGAGGGGAGGGGGAATGTGGGGATTGGTTAGCCTGGTGATGGGTATTAAGGAGGGCAGGTACTGCATGGAGCACTGGGTGTTATACGAAAACAATGGACCGTGGATCACTACATCAAAAACTAATGATGTATTGTATGGTGACTAACGTAACATAATAAAATTAAAAACTACAAAAAAAAAAAGAATTTTATCTGTCAAAAAGCAATGAAGGCTTTAAGTAAGGGATGACATGAGTGGAGCTGAATTTTGAAAAGAACCTTCTGGCCCTAAAACAACACTGCTTGTATCCAGAATCTCAAAATTCTCTCAGGAAAATCACTTTTTTAGCCTTTTCTCTCCCTTGTTATCTAATATACATACGCCCCAAAATATATCCCTGAAAAAAAAAAAATCCCACCACCATCAGATTCCAAAGGACATCTATTCACAGCCATCCAAGCATTTCTCTTCCTTGTACAGTACCCTTCCCCATCTTTTTGATCTCTCCTAAGAAGTAAACCAGATCTGACTCAACCCAATTTTTATTACCCAACCAGAAAACATCAACCTATATATTCCAGGAAATTACTTAAGATTAACTTAATGAAAATAAATACCCACTTTGTATTTGCTTAAGAGAAGATTCTGAGGCTCTTTTCCAATCAAATTGAACAAAAGTGAAGTTTCCATTTCTAAATATAAAATACTGTTCACTTTTTTAAAAATTTTATTTATTTTGACAGAGAGAGACACAGTGAGAGAGGAAACACAAGCAGGGGGAGTGGGAGAGGGAGAAGCAGACCTCCTGCCGAGCAGGGAGCCTGATGCGGGACTCGATCCCAGAACCCTGGGATCATGACCTGAGCCGAAGGCAGATGCTTAACAACTGAGCCACCCAAAAATACTGTTCACTTTTATTAGGTACCTAAAATTTTTAAGTTTTTTTGAAAAGTCAATTCATGAATATGTTAGAAGAGTTCAAAAAGATAAAATTCAACCTATCCCAGAAGGAACCATTTTTACATATTCTTTTGGGTATTCTTGCAAAGATTGTTGATGATTATACAAGTACTTACATGTGCAGATTCCTTTGCTCATTTTACCCAGACAATGGCATCTTGCTTTTTTTTTTTTTCTACTTAATACCTTGGTGGTCATTCCACATATAAGCTGCCTTCTTTTTATAACAGTCTATCTTAAGTTGATAACTTTAGTTTGGATGCATTCTAAAGCTCTACAATTTTAAAACCAGTTCCCAGATTTTATATCTTTGATGTCACAATTTACATCTTTTTATCTTCTTTATCCATTAACAAATTATAGTTACAGTTAATATTGCTTTTGTCTTTTAACCTTCACACAAGCTTTATAAGTCATTAACCCAACACCTTTGCAACATTAGATTATTCTGTTACGATGTGTTTACCTTTACCAGTGAGATTTACATTTTCCTGTGTTTTCCTGTTACTAACTAGTGGCCCTTTTATTTCAGCTTAAAGAAGTCCCTTTAACATTCCTTGTAAGGCCAGTCTAGTGGTGATGAACTCCTTTAGCTTTTCTTTATCTGGAAAACTCTATCTCTCCTTCAATTCTCAAAGACAACTTTGCCAGGTATTCTTGGTTGGCAGTTTTTTTCCTTTCAGCACTTTGATGCCTTCTTTTTAATACCTGAACAGTGTTTCGTGGCATAGAGGTACCAAAACATCCAAGCCTCAATTCAAGGACAACTTCCACTCTTTTGCAGTGATAAACTATAACTAAGAACACCCTCATGACATAAAATGTTGAATATCTTAATATGCTTAAGTGCCACCTGTATTATCTTCCTTGTGAGGTGTGGGTTCAGATCTTTTACCCAGTTTAAAATTGGGATGCTTTCCTCTCAACAAAGTGGGTTTAGAGGGAACATACCTCAACATAGTAAGAGTCATATATGAAAAGCCCACAGCTAACATCATACTCAATGGTGAAAAACTGAAAGCACTTCCTCTAAGGTCAGGAACAAGACAAGGACATCCACTCTCACCACTTCTATTCAACACAGTAGTGGAGGTCCTAGCCACAGCTCAGGCAACAAAAAGTAAAAGGCATGCAAATTGGTAAGGAAGAAGTAAAACTGTCACTATTTGTTGATACTATATATAGAAAACCCTAAAGACTCCACCAAGAGGCACCTGAATGGCTCAGTTGATTAAGTGTCTAACTCCTGATTTTGGCTTAGGTCATGATCTCAGGGTGGTGAGATTGAGCCCCTAGTCTGGCTCCACACTCAGTGGGGAGTCTGCTTCCTTCTTCTCCCTCTCCCTCTTCCCCTCCCCCAGCTCACACTCTCACTCCCCCCCTCTTAAATAAATAAATAAATCTTAAAAAAAAAAAGACTCACTGAAAAAACTATTAGAACTGATAAATGAATTCAGTAAAGTTGCAGGATACAAAATCAACATACAGAAATCTGCTGCATTCTACACATTAATAACGAAGTAGCAGAAAGAGAAATTAAGACAATTCCATTTATAATTGCACCAAAAAGAATAAAATACCTAGGAATAAACTTCACCAAGAAGTGAAAGACCTGTACTCTAAAAACTATAAAACATGACACACACAAATGGAAAGATATCCCATGCTGATGGATTGGAAGAATTAACATTGTTAAAATGTCCATACTACCCAAAGCAATCTACAGATTTAACGCAATCCCTATCAAAATGTAACAGCATTCCAGCTGATCCTAAGGGTTAACTTGCTTCAAGTTGACACACTCCTCACTTGCTGACCTAAGACCCTTGATTTGTGACAGAACTAATTTACTTTCTTTGAGATTTGCAAACCACTGGCTTTGAGGAGTGAAGGACCAGAACTTTCCCAAGACACAGAAGCCAAAAATTCTGTTTGAAGCCAACGCAGCTTTCTGATTAGCCTAAAAATTTTTTAGCAAAATGTTTTTTTCTTTTTTTAGGTCACACAAATGATTTTACTGACCTCCCTTTGTGTATCTGTAAACCGGGCCCTCCTCTGCAAAGGAACAGAGTACTCCTACACATGATAAAACAAGAACCAGACCCCATCACACAGTCCCCAAACACTGAGATAACTTTTAGAGCTGGCATCATCAAGTCTTCATGTAATCAAGAAATGTTGCAGGTCACTGCATTCCCTTTGCTGATTAACCACTCTAAATCCCTTTAAAAACCCCTGGGCCAGGCAGAAACCTTGGCATTAGCTTTTGGACAAGAGTCTGTTTTCTCCTCAGGTTGCCAGCCTTCTGAATAAAGTTCAAATTCCTTTGCAATCAAAATTTGTCTCTTCAGTAATGGCCTTTCAAGCAGCCAAACTTGGATACGGTAACAAAAATACCAATGGTATTTTCCACAGAACTAGAACAAATAATACTACAATTTGCATAAAACCACAAAACACCTGGAACAATCAAAGCAAGCTTGAGAAAGAACAAAGCTGGAGGTATCACAATCCCAGATTTCAAGATATAATATAAAGCTGTAATAATCAGAACAGTATAAAAAATAGACACACGGATCAATGGAACAGAATACCCATGCTTACATGGTCAGTTAACATATAATAAAGGAGGCAAGAATATACAATGAGGAAGACAGGCTCTTCACTAAATGGTGCTGGGGAAACTGGACAGCTACATGCCAAAGAGTGAAACTGCACCACTGGCTCACACCATACACAAAAGTAAACTCAAAATGGATTAAAGATCTGAAACCATAAAACTCCTAAAAGAAAACATAGGCAGTAATTTCTTGGACACTGACCTTAGCAATATCTTTCTAGATATGTCTTCTCAGGCAAACAAAAGCAAAAATAAACTATTGGGACTATATCAAAATAAAAGGCTTTTGCATGGTGAAGGAAACCATCAACAAAACAAAATGGCAACCTAGTGAATGAGAGAAGATATTTGCAAATGATATATCCAATAAGGGGTTAATATCCAAAACATATAAAGAACTTATACAAGTCAACACCAATATAATAATAATCATCATCATCCAATTAAAAATGGGCAGAGGACCTGAAGAGACATTTTTCCAAGGACAACTTACAGATGGCGAACAGACACATGAAAAGATGCTCAACATCACTCATCATCAGGGAAATGAAAATAAAAACCACAATGAGATGTTATCTCACACCTGTCAGAATGGTTAAAATTAACACAAGAAATAACAAGCGTTGGTGAGGATGTGGAGAAAAAGGAACTCTCATGCAGTATCAGTGGGAAGGTAAATTGGTACAGCCACTGTGGAAAACAGTACGGCGGTTCCTCAAAAAAGTTAAAAATAAAAATAGCACATTATCCAGTAACTTCACTACTGGGTATTTACCCAGAGAAAATGAAAACACTAATTTGAAAAGATATATGCACCCCTATGTTAATTGCAACATTATTTACAATAGCCAAGATATGGAAGCAACCCAAGTGTCCATAGATAGACGAGTGGATAAAGAAGACGTCACACACATGCATGTGTGTGCATGCGTGCGCACACACACACACACGATCAAATATTACTTGGCCATAAAAAAGAGTGAGATCTTACCATTTGTAACAACATAGATGGATATAAAGGACATTATGCCAAATGAAATATACTGAGAAAGACAAATATAGTATGATTTCACTTATATGTGGAAATCTAAAAACAAACAAACAAACAAACAAAACAGACTCTTACAGAGAACAAACTGGTGGTTGCCAGAGGGGAGGCTTGTGGGAGAGATGAATGAAATATATAAAGGGGATTAAGAGGTACAAACTTTCCGTTATAAAATAAGTAAGTCACTGAGATAAAAAGTACAGCATAGGGAATATAGTGAATAATATTGTAATATGTTGTATGGTAACAGATGATAACTACACTTATTGTGGTGAGCATTGAGTAATGTATAGAATTGTTGAACCTACATGTTCTACACCTGAAACTAATATAAGATCATATGTTAATTTTGCTTCAGTTTTTAAAAATTGGGATGTTTTCTTCCTGTTGAATTCTAAGACTTCTTTTATATTTTGGATACAAGTCCTTTATCAGATGTGTGTTTTGCAAAGATTTTCTCCTTGTATGTTCACTCTCTTTACAGTGTCTTTCACAGAGCAAAGGTCCTTAATTCTAATGAAATCCAACTTAATCTTTTCTTTAACGGATCATGCTTTTGGTGTTGTATGGAAAAATAATTGCCAAACAAAAGGTTGTCTATATTTTCTCCTGTGCCATCTTCTAGAACCTTTATAGTTTTGCATTTTACATTTAGGGACATGATCCATTTAGTTAATTTTTGTGAACGGTGTGAGGTCTGTGTCTAGATTTTTCTTTTTTTTTCTTTTTTTGCATATGGATATCCAGTTGTTCTAGCATCACTTGTTGAAAAGACTATCCTTTCTCTATTAAATTGCCTTTGCTCCTTTGTCAAAGATCACTTGACTATTTTTGTGGGTCTATTTCTGGGGTCTCTATTCTGTTCCATTGATCTATCTATTCTTTTGCCAATATATGCTCTCTTTATTACTGTAGCTTTGTGGTCAGGCAGTATCAGTCCAACTTCTTTGATTGTGCTGGCTATTTGGGGGTCTTTTGCCTTTCTATATAAACTTTAGAATCAATTTGTTGATATCTACAAAATAATTTGCTAAAACTTTGGGATTGCATTGAAGAAGTCTATAGGTCAAGTTGGAAAGAACTGATTCCAAATGATGTCTTCCAATCCATAAACCCAGAATATTCTTCCATTTATATCTTCTCTGATTGCCTTAGAGTTTTGTAGTTTGCTACACATAGATGCTGTACATATTTTAGAGTCATTTCTAAGTATTACTTTTTGTAAATGATATTATACTTTAAATTTCAAATTTCAATTGGATTCCTGTGTATTAAGCTTGTATCTTAAGATCTTGCCATAATCACCGGTTCTACATTTTAAGTACGCTCCATGCCTAGCGCAGAGCCCAGTGTGGGGCTCAAACTCACCACCCCAAGATCAAACCTGAGACGGTATCAGGAGTTGGACACTTAACGGACAAAGCTAACCAGGCACCCCTCCACATTTTTAATACTTTAAGATTTTCTACAAAAACAATTATGTCATCCCTGAACAAATTCATTTTTTTTCCTTCCCAATCTGTTCATTTTTTTATTCACTTTTCTTACTGTATTAGCTAGGATTTCCAGTACAATGTTGAAAGGTGTGGTGAGAGGGCACATCCTTGTTAGCAGGAAAGCTTCTAGTTTCTCACCATTAAGTATGATGCTAACTGGAGAGTTTTTATAAATTTTCTTTATCAAGTTGAGTAAGTTCTATTCCTAGTTTTTTAGAGTTTTTAATCATAAATGAGTGGAGTAAGCACCTATAAATGTTGCTTTAAATCCATCTATCCTATTCATTCTCTAAGCAGGGACAGATGGGAAGCAAGCAAGGGAGGTAAGAAACACAGTTATGCAGACAACTATTCCAAACTGCCTACTGCAACCAAATCAATAGCTCTATATAGAATACGTAACAGGGGCAAGCAAAGCAAAGGAACAGCGGTACACTGGGCATAGGAGCCCAAAAACAAGGACAAATGCCTGGAACTCACTTAAAGGCATTATCAGTTGCCTTTTAGAAAAATGTCTGCCTGTATTCCGTCTTTGGCAAATAGTTAAAATTTTAAAAGGCAGATTTTATTCACACACAATAGGCATTGGCTCAGAGCCAGAGACCTATCTACTCCCAGAACTGAGCTGGGCGATACTCTTAAAAGGACAGAAGGGGTTAATCAGTTGATACGTGCGATGCTACAGTTTTAATTGTAACAAAACATGTTTATCTCTTCCTCCCTTAACCTTCTGTTTTAAATCATAGCTTCGTTTAAAAACACACTACCCATATGGCCTCGAAATCCAGTTTAAAAATTCAGCTCCTCTTTCTAACTTGATAACCTTTGGCCAGACATCTCAAAAATAAGCCCCACAGCCTAAGTTGCTGTGGAATTCAAGTGCAACACAACCGTGGGGCGCTGCTTCTCCCGCACTCTTCCAGGTGCTTCCCTCCCAGAGCCGCCAGTAGGCGGAGGCTTTCCATCGTGGACAACTCCCAAGAAAGCCTACGAGACTGCGCAGATTACGGCTGGAGGAAAATGGAGGCTGCGCCGTGCGCGTGCGACAGAGTAGAGCTTAATATTTAAAGCGCCGCCAGACTCCCGGCCCAAGAACCCGCCCCGACTTCAAAGTCCACGCCCAGGTCGCACTGCGCAGCCGCCTGCCCGCCTTCCCTCTCCACGCGACCTAGGGCCAGCCCCTTCGCTCCTCTCCTGCCCAACCCTTCGCCCCGCCAATCCTAGGCCCGGCATGCATCGCGCCGACCTTTTCCTTCCCAGCCGACCCCCCACCTTCGGGCGCCTCCAAATGACAGGCGGCGCGGGGCATTGTGGTCCCGAGCGTGAGAGCGAGACCGGGGGCAGGAAAAAGAAAGCAAAAGACTGGGGCGAGCCGGTAGGGCGGCCCCTGCGCACGCGCACGGGCGGCGGCGGAGGTGAAAAGGGGCGGTGCGTGGTCTACGGCGAGCGGAGTGGGGCGGGGTCGCACGGCCTTGGCGGGGAGTCCGCGAGCCGGGAGGGGAGGGGGGTGGGTGAGGGAGCGGGCGGAGGAGGAAGTGTCATGGCGTCGGGCCGTGGAGCTTCTTCTCGCTGGTTCTTTACTCGGGAACAGCTGGAGAATACGCCGAGCCGCCGCTGCGGAGTGGAGGCGGATAAAGAGCTCTCATACCGCCAGCAGGCGGCCAACCTTATCCAGGACATGGGACAGCGTCTCAATGTGTATCCTTTCCTATTCTTGGCCCTCCGCCGCTCACGCCCGGTCCCCCCTTACTATTCGCCTGGTCGCCTGGTCGCCGGGCCTGCTGCCCCGCGAACATGGCGCCGCCGCCTCGGCCTTCTCTGGGCCTCGGCTGCGCTGTAAGGGAAGGGAGACTCGGGCTCGGGAGGCCGCAAGCGGCCAATGAAAGAGGGAAGGAGAGGAGTCCGGGAGTGCGGGCTGGGAAGCTGCGTTGTGTAATCTGTTTGGGGCCGCGCGTGGTGGCGGCGGGGGATGGGAGTGGCGCGTAGGCCAGAAGGGAATCCTAGGGATTATCGCTGAAAAGAGGTGGCTACTTCGACTTCCAGTCGGAGAAGGGGGTCGAGAGGTAGGAGGGTTAGCGATGCTGAAAGGCGTAAGTGTTCTCCGCAGCCTCTCCCCGCGCTCCTCGCTGGTTTGATGGCGGGTCTCGTACCTTGGGAGCTCACTGGAGGTCTTTATGTTTTTGGCATGGTTTTGTATGGGTGTGCGCGCGCGCGTTTCAACTGTCTGATGTTGAGCTTAGTCAGTCCTAGCCATTGATAAATCCTTCCCGAGCTTGCTTAATAGCAATATTGGAGTGAAATGCTCAGCACTTATTTTTACTGTTGGCGTCGAGCCTACCACCACCTTGCAGGGTTTATTTTATATATATATATATATAGTTTTGGGGTTGGTTTTGAGTGAACGGTAAGCATTGGAAAAACACCGTAGATCGGGAATTTTCCATCAGAATTGTTTTGGAAATTAGATGTTGTTTTTCTCGGATATTTCCTAAATGTTACGTTCCAGCTCTCAGCTTACAATAAACACTGCGATTGTTTATATGCACAGGTTTTATATGCATCATTCTTTCACCAAATTCAATAGAAATGTAAGTACTATTTTATTGTTTTTACCATAACCAGATTTTGAGGTAAATGGATATGCAGAAAAAAGTTGGTCGTGGATTTTACTTTTGGATTTAGTGTTGTAAATTACTAGTGAAGGGAAACCGCGTGATAAACGTTTCGCTTGAAATGCAGAATGTTTCTGGTTTGTTTTTTAATTTGTGATGACAAGCTGCCGGGCACTGGGCTTTGCCAGGTTTTTGAGCTAAAAAGTAATAAGAAACGTTTATTACATCGGTATTCGTTTAAATTTTATACTTAACTTTTGAATAATTTCAGATTGTAATGTGCAGTGTAATTTGGCCTAGTCATTCTGTTGTACATCTTAAATGTGTTGGACTCCTTCTGTTTGAAATACTGTGAATTGGGCTTAATTTAATTGTGACGTTATTTTTAAATGACACTTTGAAAGTTAAATGGTTAGCAGAAATAATTCATTTACTAACACAATTTCTTAAGGTATCAACGTTCCTCTTTATCACAGCATTAGTAGTCTACTTAAATTTTTGGCGACTTAGACATCAAATTTGCCTGAATTCACACATACATTGTCAGAGGTGTGTATATGTATAATCAGTTTTGAAGTAAAACTTATCCTCCAGGACTAAAGAACATAACTTGTAAATCTTGAAGAATTGAGTTAGTACTGTTGAGTTGAAATTTTTATTTTTACCTTGTGAAAGGTGTGAGTTTGGGGTCTGTTCTTTTCAGAGTAATATGCATACTGTGTTGCATCCATTAACAGAATTGCCCGTTGTTTAGAAATATTTAACTGTCTTAATTGTCACTATATTTTTTGCTCTTTTTATCACAGCTGTTTTTAGAATGCTATTCTGAAAGGTGTGCGTAGAAAAAAATGGACCATGGAAGACTTTATGCTTTTTGTAGATTGTCATTAAGACTTTTTTGCTAAGAAAACAATCTTTGAAAGGTCCTTAAAATACTTTCTTCTAATTGGAAGGAACAGCTTCATAGCTTAGATTGATTCCTGTTTTAATCTCTTCGGATCATAAGGCGTTTTGGTCTCCTGCAGGCTCCTTTTCTTCTCTTTCTCTTTTAAATCTACGTGATTCTTGTTCTGTTTCCGTTTTTCTAGTTATTTGTTGCGCACAGAACTTAGGTCAGTGATAGTGTTATGGAAGAGAGAGGAAACCTTTTTGGCAATAACATTTAGACTGAGAGAATGACATTTTTATTTAAATTGGCTCCAAAGGGAGTGGTAAACTAATGAATACTAATATAAATGTGACTTTCCTTAAGTAGCCCTGGAAAATGCCGGTAGAAGTCACAAGTCAAAATAGTTCTGGAAATTCTTGATGTGGCTACAGATGTCCCATTTGCTGAAACAGGCCTACTTTTCTACTTCCAGTAAATGATCTCACCACAAGACTATACTTCTCTTTTTTGAACCCTCACTCTTTCATAATTTGTCTCTATGGCCTGGTTGGTGTGCTTTAAAACAGATACCTTGCTTACAGCCAAAATTCACAGCTTTAACTTTAAATTGACTGGTGAAGCCCAGGTCATTTGCATTCTTTAACTAATTTACTTAAATGCCATCATTCAATAAAAAGCCAAAGTATTTTAAACACCACTTAGTGTCTTATATATGTACAAAGGTAAACTTCAGCATTTTACATTAAATTGTTATTAGCAATTGAAATCTGATGTTAATTTCTATTTGAAAAAGTAACATTGCACCCTTCATATCTAATTGTTGTCTTTTTTACCTTTGCTATTATATCAAAAGTGGTTTTAATATTTGTACTGGTGCACTTGCATCAATTGCACAGCCTCACTCTTTTATCTTTTTTTTCCCCTATTCTTTTAGGGTGAAGGGGGTGGTCTCAAATTGAATGTGAGTCACTTTTAAATTCATACTCCCCCACATCATTGGGAAAATTTTTCTTGTAGGGTTATAATGGAATGTAATAGTAAACTACAAAAAGCATGAATTTCACCGCAAAGTAAACTGAACACCATTCACTAAATTAAACCCTAACAAGCTTAAATTTAAGATGCTAGGGACAAACTATATCTAGTTTTTTAATAAACACCATGCATTAATTATATTAAGATGTTTAATGTTCATGTGGATTCATTGTGTTTTCCCACATTGACTAATTTAAAAGTAAAATATCCCCTAAATCTAAAGTGCTATTGTTTAAGAATAAAATCATCATCAACATGTGTTAGTGACCCAGAAACTGTCTTTTATCATTGAATTTTATGTCAGTATCTCTTGGAGGGTTGGATCACTATCAGCAGTAAATGACTTTTGTATGTAACCTAATTAGATAAGTCTATCCTTTGCTCACTGGATGCAGTGAGGTTTATGTAATTGGGGTTAGTAATTAAAGAATGGCCTTGCAGCATCAAGCTCAAGATAAATCTAGTGAAGTATAAAAGCCCTGGCACCAACAGTGCCTCCAAGTTCTATACTGTGGGATAACATCCTCTACAGTGTCAATCTTAGAATAAATATTGACCCGGTTTCTCTTAGAAACTCTGTTCATTATTTTGGTTAGTCGAGTTCATGATGCCTTTGTTTCTTATATTAATTCCAAGTCTAATGAATTCTCTTAAGATCAGATCTTAAAGAGCATACTGTTTTCTCAGTGTTTTTAGTGGTCACGGTCTATTCTCATAGCACCTCTCCAAATCACGTGGTCATTTTAATCTTCTCTTAACTTTCCTTAGTTCCGTTGCCTCTTATTTTGAGCTGCAGCATTCAGAACTGTATATAGTCTGCCAGATTTAAATGTATTGTAGTTCTTATTTAATGTACTGTATTTCTGCTAAGGTTCCAAGAGTACACAGTTAAGGACAGCATTCGGGACTGATGATTTTAAGGAACAACTATAATGACTTCGAAGAATATATCATCTAGATCCTATCTGTGTTTCATTTTA
Organism: Mirounga leonina; assembly: GCF_011800145.1. Taxonomy (NCBI): domain Eukaryota; kingdom Metazoa; phylum Chordata; class Mammalia; order Carnivora; family Phocidae; genus Mirounga; species Mirounga leonina. The sequence continues at coordinate 92,634,232 of NW_023270377.1, read as the reverse complement.
TACATTTGAGTTAGATTAGTCAGCTGCTACATATAAGCAAACTTGTATTTTTTGCTTGTGCTAAAATTTGTTTACCACTCTTTGCTTACAATCTTTATAATCTTTCTCAGTTGACCTGACTAGTGACTAGATTTCATTTGAAAATTTGCAGATGTTCTTTTTGCATTCCTTTCCTCCCCCTGTAAAGGTTTAAATGAGAAAAGCTATTCTTGTGTCCATCTACAGAAATGCCCATAGTCTCTGTTCTTTGATAATACAGCATTCTGCCATTGTGATTTTTAAGAAGTCTTTGCAGTAGAAATTTATTTAAGACTTTTTTTTAAAGTAGATTTTATCCAGTTTACACTGTGCTTATTTATACTCAGATTGCTTATAAAGTTGTCATACATGATTGCCTTTTGTGAAAGAAAACCAACATTTTGGGGAACTTGGTTAGCTAAAGGGTTTTGTTTATATTTTTATTGTGAAAGCCCTAAATTTCTCTCAAATGTAGTAATGTAGATGAAGTCAAATGTAAAAATGTCCCCTGACACACACATTCAGACTAGAAGGTAAACAATTTAAGGACAGGGTTTTGTTTCTTTTTTGGTTTTACTCACGGTTGTGTCACCAGTACTTCACATAAAGTAGATAATTTAGCAGCTGTCAATAAGATGGATCAATCTTGTTGCTCACAAGTCTGTTGAATGAACCCTTACACATTTTTCTCCGTATACATCCTCTCCACAGAGACAAGCTTTAAATGTTTTATTTTTGAAAACTAATATAAGCACATAGTAAATGAAAATGGTAGAAAGGGGGATATGATAAACCTCCCTCCAATTTAAGTGTGTAAACCCACTGCCCTAGAACATGTGCTGTTGACAGTTTTTGTGTGCCCTTTCAGAAACACTTGTTGCTTGTGCAAGCTTTTATGTATGTATATCTTTTTCAGCCCCCCCAAAAAAGGGTTGGGTTGGGTTGGGTTTCACAGTTGTTAGAAGTCCTCTTTTGAATTAATTCCCCTGTTAGCCATATATCAGTCTTATCATTTATGCATTGTGCATCCCTCTTTTTCGAGATGGTGCAGTCTCTTCCCTTTTCACGTGACAGTGATCTGTCAGGTTTTAAGACAGGTGAAGTTTCAACTCTTCATGAAACATTCCCAGGATAACTCCACTCTTTGACTTCTGAATTTCTCTCTCTCTCTTATTTTTTGGGTCCTTTTCACATCCTATTGTATTCCATCTATTTGGTGTCCTTTATTGCCTCAACATAACTGTGCATTTATGAGGTGAAGTGGGGATTTTTTTTGTATAAAGTTTTTTTAATTTATTTATTTGAGAAAGAGAGAGAGGGAGAAGCAGGCTCCCCACTGAGCAGGGAGCCCGATACGGGGCTTGATCCCAGGACCCTGGGATCGTGACCTGAGCCAAAGGCAGATGCTTAACTGACTGAGCCACCCAGGCGCCCCGGGGTTTTTTTGTTTTGTTTTGTTTTGTTTTGTTTTTACTGTAAAGTACAACACAAACATAAAACCACCAAACAAATTTATAGCTTAGTGAATTATAGTAAGGCAAACAACCTTGTAACCATCACTCAAGAAAGAGAACTTTGCTTAACTTTCCCATAAGTGTTTCCATATGCCCCATCCCTATGTCAACCTCTTTCCTCCCTCCATAAAATAACCAGTATCCTGGTTATAGTAATCACTTTCTTCTGTTTCTGTATAGTTTTACCACCCAATCCTGCATTCCTGAATGCCACAGTTTAGTCTTGCCCGTTATTAAAAATTTGACTAGTTTTTTAAGTCTCTGAATATACAAGTTTCTCCTCCATCCCTTTCTTTCATTTAAATTTTATCTGTTGAAGAACCTAAAGCATTAGGCCTGTAGAGTCCAGATTTTGTTGATTGTATACTCATGGTACAGTTTATTATGTTCTTTTGTTCTTGAAGTCCCTGCAAATTGCCAGGTGGATCTAGAAATTACATCAAACTCAGGTTAGATGAGTAAGTCTTTAGTAAAACTACAGGTGTTGAGACACCTAATTAGGAGCTACCTGATGTCTTGTCTTTCTATGTTAGCAGCTGTTGATTGATATTCAATGCCTAGATCCTTTCACTCATTGTGATACTCTCATTTCTTCATTATTAATTGGAATATTTTTATAATGAAATGCTGTAATTCATTTACTACTTAGACACCCAGTTGTACAGTTCATAAAGGAAAGGCAGGATAAATACATGATTCTCACCCTACGTGTACCGCCTTTGTTGAAATATAATTCATATACTGTACATTTCATCTGTTGAAAGTATACAGTTTAGCGGGGTTTTTAATTGTATTCACAAAGTTTTATGTCAATTTTAGAAATTTTCATTACCCCAGGAGGAAACCCTACACCCGTTGGCCATCTCTTTTCACTCTTCCCTCACCCTATTCTGGACTTTTCCTGTAAGTGGAATCCTACAGTACGTGGTACTTTGTGACTGGCCTCTTTCCCTTACTGCATAATGTTTTTAACGTTTATCTGTGTTGTAGCTTGTATCAGTACTTATTTTTCTTGCAGACTACCATTATACCACATTTTATATATCCATTTATCAGTTGATGGACATTTGAGTTGTTTCCACTTTTTGGTTATCATACTGCTCCTGTGAACATTTATGTATAAGTTTCTGGGTGGACCTATGTTTTGGTTTCTTGGGTGCAGGAGTAGAATTTCTAGACCATATGGTAACTCTATACCCCAATAATCTTGGATAGCTTCCTCACTATCTGTGACAGCAAGGTATTCCAGGCTCATCTTGTACATTTTCTTTTCCACAGTTGGAATGGCCATTTCTTTAAGAAATCCTCCTTTGTTTTAGTAGGAAGTGGTTATTTCAAAACCATGAGCTGGACACTAGGGATACTCATTATTACTGTGCTCATCTTGTTTCTAGGGATCTGCAATGAAGAGAGTAAGGAAATACATAGTACCGTAAATATATATTTACTATGCACATTGGTATATTAAATGTTTATTATTCATTTATACATTAAATATATGAAGCATACATTAACCAGGTTTTTTTTAATAGGTATTCATTTTAAATGTATAATACCTCAGGAGTTCACTGATTCAAGATAGCAGCAGCATTTTTTACTTAACCTCTCTTTTATGGTACATTTCTATGACCTTTCACACCAAAATCGTAGTTCTTAAGAATGTGGGATTAGTGGGCGCCTCGGTGGCTCATTCAATTAAGCGTCTGCCTTTGACTCAGTTCATGATCAGGACCGGGCCCCACTTCAGGCTCCCTGCTCAGCCAGGAGCTGCTTCTCCCTCTGCCTGCCTCTCCCCCTGCTTGTGCTCTGTCAAATAAATAAATAAAAACTTAAAAAAAAAAAAAAGTGGGATTAGAGAATTCATCCCATCATCACTCATTAACTTAACCCCACATTACACAAATAAGTCTTGTAATAGTACTTTCACCACCAGTATAATTACTGAGAACAATAAAATGTTGTTGTTTTGCTTTCCCTCTCATCCCTGGTTTTTAAAGTCGTATTGTGGCTACGTTATCTTAAATAGCCATTACAAAACTCTTCCTTTTAATCCTTATTTAATCTTAGTACTCCAGGTAACTCTTTTTGTTTACTGCCAGTGCTTCTGTTCAAGTCTCTATAGTCATTTTGATTGTTTGAAGTTCTCTTGAACATCATGGAAACAAAATCCTCTGAATCTTTGCATGTTGATAATAGTTTATCTGTGATGTTTATACTCAAGGTCAGTTTTACTGTGTATAAAATTCTTGACTCACGCTTTCTTTTTTTAGGTATCTTAAATATATAACACCTTTTTTTCCTGGCATAAAGCACTATTACTGGTGGTGATCTAGTTTTCTTATGGCCAAAGGACTTTTTTTTTTTCATATAATCCAGTAATTTTATTACAGTATGTCTTAATGTTGGTTGCTCTGGGTTTATATACTCAGGTGATCTTTCAGTGTGTGACTTCATATCTTTTTTGTTTGTTTGTTTTTTTGGTGGGCAGCAAAGCAGGGTTTATAGAGAGATAGTGAAGCAAGAGTTTATTGAGTGATAGTACAAAGCTCCCAAAGAGGGAGGGGACCTGAGAGGGTTGCCCACTTCATATCATTTTTACTTATGTTTTGTGTTTTGAATCCTTAGTATCTATTAGTTTGGAGGTGTGTTACTGTTTTAATTTTTCTGGTTTTTTTACTGTGGTAAAATATACATAACATTAAATTTATCATTTTAACCATTTTTTTAAGATTTTATTTATTTATTTTTAAAGATTTACTTACTTGACAGAGCGAGAGAGAGCAAGCAGGGGGGAGCAATAGAAGGAGAGGGAGAAGCAGGCTCCCCGCTGAGCTGGGAGCCCGATGGGGGCTCCATCCCAGGACCCTGGGATCATGATCTGAGCCACCCAGGCGCCCCTCAAGATTTTATTTATTTATTTGTCAGGAAGAGAGAGAAACACTGAGCAAGCAGGGCGGTAGCAAGCAGAGGGAGAAGCAGGCTCCCCACTGAGCCACTGAGCAAGGAGCCTGATGCGGGACTCAATCCTGGGATCCTGGGATCCCATGACCTGAGCCAGAGGCAGATGCTCAACTGACTGAGCCACCCAGGCGTCCCCTTTTCTTTTTTTTTTTTTAAAGATCATTTTAACCATTTTTAAGTGTACAGTTCAGTGACATTAAGTACATTCACACATTGTTGTGCAAACATCACCACCATCCATTTCTAGTACTTTTTTATCTTTTCAAACTGAAATTCTGCTCATTGAGCAAACTCCACATTCTCCCCTCCCCCAGCCCCTGGCAACCACCATTCTATTTAGTCTTTGAATTTCACTATTGTTATCTCATATAAGTGGAAACATACAGTATTTGTCCTTTTTTCTGTCTGTTTTATTTCACTTAGCATAATGTTTTCAAGATTGATCCATGTTGTAGCATGTGTCAGAATTTCCTTCCTTTTTAGGGCTGAATGTTATTCCATTGTATGTATGAACCACAGTTGGATTCCTTTTACCTTTTGGTTATTGTGTGAATAACGCTGTTATGAATGTGGGTTTAAAAAATCTGTGTAAGTCCTTGCTTTCAACTCTTTTGAGCATATACCCAGAAGTGAAATTACTGTATCACATTTTGATTTCATGTTTAATTTTTTGAGGAACTGCCATATTGTTTTCCACAGCAGTATAGCACTCTCTTAAATTCCCATTAGCAATGCATAAGGGTTCCAAGTTCTCCATGTCCTCACCAACACTTGTTCTTTTCTAGTTTTCTGATAACAACATAACCATCCTAATGAATGTGAAATGGTATCTTGTTGTAGTTTTAATTTGCATTTCTCTGGTGGCTACTGGTGTTTAGCATCTTTTCATGTGGTTACTGGCCATTTATATATTTTCTTTGGAGAAATGTCTAACCAGTCTTTTTTTTTTTTTTTTTTTTTAAGATTTTATTTATTTATTTGAGAGAGAGAGAGAATGAGAGAGAGAGAGCACATGAGAGGGGGGAGGGTCATAGGGTCATTGGGAGAAGCAGGCTCCCTGCCGAGCAGGGAGCCCGATGCGGGACTCGATCCAGGGACTCCAGGATCATGACCTGAGCCGAAGGCAGTCGCTCAACCGACTGAGCCACCCAGGCGCCCTAACCAGTCTTTCATCCGTTTTTTAATTGGGGTTTTTCTTAAGTTATAGGCGTTCCTTATATATTCTCGATATTACTTTCTTACCAAATATGTGATTTGCAGATATTTTTTTTCATTCTGTGAGCTCTTTTCACTTTTTTGATGCATGAAACTTTTTAATTTTGATGAAGCCCAGTCTACCTATTTTTTGTTGTGTTGCTTATGCTTTTGGTGTCATTTCTAAGAAATCATTGTCAAACGCACCATGGAACTTTTTTTGTTTTCTTCTGACAGTTTTAAAGGTTTAGTTCTTTCTTTTAGGTCACCGATCCATTGTGAGTTAATTTTTGTATGTGTTGTGAAGTAAGGGTTTGATTTCATTCTTTTGCATGTGGATATCCAGTTTCCCCAGTACCATTTGTTGATTTTTTTTTTTTTTTTTTTTTTGAGCTGTTCTTTCTAGTGTGATTTTTGTTGCTTAGGGTTAATTCTTCTAATTTTTTCTTATAGTATCTTTGTATGGCCTAAATACTTTCCAGTTACATATACAGGAGTATAGCATCTTGCTTTCTGAGGTTCCCTGGCTGTGTTCCCCTCCTCATTTTTATCTTCTCTTTACCTTCCCCCTATCTTGCCAGTTCTGCTTTGGTTCTCAAAAGTTTCTCTTCAGTATGAAGTCCTGGAAAAGAGCCTTGGGAGATCGATCGATTTGAAAAGTACGTAAGAAGTTAGCTTCAACCCTTTAAGCCCTACTCTAGGCCTCTGGCATCTACTCACTTATTGAACTTGACAGAATTCCTCCCAAATTCAGCTGCTGTTCCCCAATTGGCCCACCATGATTTCCAGTTAAATGTCTGTGGGCTATTTTGAGGTTCTTTTATCAAGTCCAGTAAATGTCCCATTACTTTCCATTGCTTCTTTAGATGCTGATACTGGGTAGGTATTATGGCTACATATTTGCCAGTTTTGTCCTTAACCCATTTGTAGTTTGGAATTTCCTAGGAATGCCTTGCCAGGTAGTTTGGTTATAAATATCTATGGGGATATTTGTTGGTATTTATTTGATATTTCTTGTTACTCTGTTTTTCTATGGGGATTTGGTTACCACCTCTGCCACTATCTTCTCAGAACTCTTCATATAAAACATTAAAAGGTAATTGTCGGTTACTTTTAGAGATGATACACTAATTTCCAAACACAGAAATAGACTATCATCTAAATGTACAGTTGACCCTTAGGTTTGAACTCCATGGGTCCATTTATACACAGATTTTTTTTCAGTAAGTATATTGGAGTTTTTTTAGAGATTTACAACAATTTGAAAAAAACTCAGTGACAAACTGCATAGCCTAGAAATACTAAAAATTTGAGAAAAATGAGGTATTGTGAGAATACGGTATATAATACATATAATATACTAAATGTGTTGACTATTTTTATTATTATTTTTTATTGTTATGTTAATCCCCATACATTACATCATTAGTTTTAGATGTAGTGTTCCATGGTTCATTGTTTGTGCATAACACCCAGTGCTCCATGCAGAACGTGCCCTCCTCAATACCCATCACCAGGCTAACCCATCCTCCCACCCCCCTCCCCTCTAGAACCCTCAGTTTGTTTTTCAGAGTCCATCATCTCTCATGGTTCGTCTACCCCTCCGATTTCCCCCCTTCATTCTTCCCCTCCTGCTATCTTCTTCTTTTTTTTTTTTT
>NW_023270377.1:92276207-92626787 GCF_011800145.1 Mirounga leonina | reverse complement strand
ATTGCATTATTTGTTTCAGAGGTACAGATCTGAGATTCAACAGTCTTGCACAATTCACAGCGCTTACCAGAGCACATACGCTCCCCAGTGTCTATCACCCAGTCACCCCATCCCTCCCACCCCACCCCCCACTCCAGCAACCCTCAGTTTGTTTACTGAGATTAAGAATTCCTCATATCAGTGAGGTCATATGATACATGTCCTTCTCTGTTTGACTTATTTCGCTCAGCATAATACGCTCCAGTTCCATCCACGTCGTTGCAAATGGCAAGATCTCATTCCTTTTGATGGCTGCATAATATTCCATTGTATATATATACCACATCTTCTTTATCCATTCATCTGTCGATGGACATCTTGGCTCTTTCCACAGTTTGGCTATTGTGGACGTTAATTGACTATGTTATCTGTAAGGCTTCCAGTCAACAGTAGGCTAATTGTCAAGTTTTGGGGGAGTCAGTTACACGTGTATTGGGGGGTAACACTACTAACCCCTATATTGTTCAGGGGACAACTTTAATAGGTTTAAGAACTTCTAAGAAGATAAGGATAATTTTTTAGGAATAATTAAGTCACTTGAACTTCATCCTGTTGAAGAGGGAACATATGATCCATCTGGGATAGTTTATCAATAGACATAAAAAGCATATGTGATATTCTTGACTGATCTTTTTTTTTTTGCAAATGAATTCTGAAAAGAACTCTAGAATGTTCTCCCACAAAACTTTAATGTTATTTTGAAACATGGAAATCTGCCTGCCTAATTACAGAGATGTTGACTGATGTAGTGTATTGGGCTCTATATTATACAAGTCTTTATAAAGTCTTCATAAGGCAGCTTTTTCCCCTCAAAATTAGATGATTGTAAAAGGTTCAAATCAGATATTTTCTACACACACACACACACACACACACACTTATGTGTCTGTTAGTCTTTTTTTCTTTTAAAGATTTTATTTATTTATTTGACAGAGAGAGACATAGTGAGAGAGGGAACACAAGCAGAGGGACTGGTAGAGGGAGAAGCAGGCTTCCCGCAGAGCAGGGAGCCCGATGTGGGGCTCTATCCCAGAACCCTGGGATCATGACCTGAGCCGAAGGCAGACACTTAACAACTGAGCCACCCAGGCGCCCCTGTCTGTTAGTCTTGATAGTTCATATGTTTCTGTGGTAGCTTTAGCTCATTTGTCTCAGAAATAAGAAAGCATTTTATACAGTTTGGTAACGTATTTGTAAACTAACTGATGTATAGAATAGAGCAGATTTTTACATTAACAAATGTACGTTGAGTATTTTTATTAGCCAAGACACACAAAGGTCTCTGTGTAAAGACTGTAATTTATAAATTGATTTTAAAGGCAGTTAACAATGGGAATGCTGAAGATGTTTTTAGTGCGTAAAATTGGGTAAAATAAATTTTTTAAGGGAAAATCAAATTAGATTGCTATATACTCTACAGTGGGAGAAATGATGGAAATCTAAAATGTTATTCATAACTAACTTATGGTTCTAGATGTAAAGGTGGTGTATTAAGTACCCCTGATACCATATTTACGGAAGAACATGTAAAATGAAATTTTTCTTTAAATTATTTGAATCTGATACAGAAAAAGAAAAAATGACTGTAGAAGTTCACCTACTTGTTCAGTGTTAAAATTTTTAAATATTACAGCTTTAATGGTTTGTACTTTGTTATGTGATACTGTGTTTACATGATAGTAGTTACTCCACAAACATTGAGTGCATGTTATATGACAAGCAGTGTGCAAAGAAGTTATGATTTTTTTAAAATAAATAAATAAGAAATAGTGTTTTTCCTAAGGGACTTATATTCTAGTGAGAGAGGGGAAAAAAAAGTTTGTCTTTTTCTACTGTGGGAATGACTAGGAACATAATCAATTTGAGCTATTTTGTAATGCCTATGAACATTTAATACATTTCAGTCTGTTTCATATCATTTTAATGAATTTTTTCTTTAGAATGCCAGTTGTGGGTTTAAACCTGTGCTGATAATATAGCCACTAACTGGAAGTGGGTTAATTTCACATTTCTTTACTATTTTAACATGGTTACTAGGAAAATTTTAATTACAATTGTGGCTCACATTTCTATTTGATGGTGCTGGTTTGAGCTATAAACTCTTAAAAAGTAGTGCCAGTTAACCTAATGAAAAGTATAGACATTTGTGTGTGTCAACAAGATTACTGTTGGATCTCACTGTAGTAATTTGTTCTTAAAGAAGTTTGCACATTCAAGCTAATTTTAAATAGAGGGCTTATTTAGAAGTTGAAAAAGTAATGATCATGTTTCTTTTCTGGTCAAAAATCTTGAGATCATGAAAACTGTCATAGTTTCATGCTTAGAAAAAAAATAGCTTTGAGCAGGGAAAGGAAATTTTGAGGATTTGGGGGCAGTCTTTAGAAGGTACATTGATTCCGAGAAGATAACCAAATTTTTACACGCTCCCCACATCCTTAGATAGAAGTTTTAGTTTGTATTGCTCTAACTCAGTGACTCATAGGAGTAGCTACTTGAATTAATAATATGGTTCACTTTATGTAGACTTAAAAATCTGTTCATATTATTTTTGTTAATCAAACAAATCAGATGTTTTCTGAAATAATTATGTAATTTAAATGTCAAAATTAAATGTTGTTATTATACCATTTTACTTTTAAATTAACAGATGTGCTATAAAGTTAGTTATACAGGGTTAACATGAATGTTGTTCACCAGTGTTTATTGTACTGTGATTAGGTTTTTGGTTTCCTAGAAATTTCCTTTTTTAAGATTTTATTTATTTATTTGACAGAGAGAGACACAGGGAGAGAGGGAACACAAGCAGGGGGAATGGGAGAGGGAGAAGCAGGCAGCCATGACCTGAGCCGAAGGCAGATGCTTAACGACTGAGCCACCCAGGCACCCCTAGAAATGTCCTTTGTTGGAAGTAAAAGGGATGTCTTTTAAAAAGGGGGGGGGGATGTCTTTGACATAAGCTTCTTTAAAAAAAAACTTGATTGAGATAATTCACAGACCATAAAATTCACCTATTTATAATGTACAGTTTAATGGATGTGTTTATAGAGTTGTACAGCCATCATCACAGTCTAAGTTTATAATACTTTCTTCACCCCAAAAAGAAACCCTGTACCCATTAGCAGTTGTTCACTGATTCCTCCCTCCCTTTCAGACCTGGCAACCATTCTCTGTCTCTCAGTAGATTTGCCTTTTTTGTACATTGCATGTAAATGAAATTATATAATGATGTGGTCTTTCACTTATTATAATGTTTGCAAGATCCATCCATCGTGTAGCATGTATCAATGCTTCATTTCTTTTCGCTGCTGAGTAACATTCCATCCATCATGTAGATAATACCTCATCTTGTTTATCAGTTGATGGACATTTGGGTTATTTCTGCTTTTTAGCTATTGTGAATAATGCTGCTGTGAACAACCCTGTACAATTTTTTGTGTGGACATATGTTTTCATTTCTCTTGGGTATATACCTAGGAGTGGAATTGCTGGGTTGTATAGTAACTCTAGACCTCAGTAATCTTGGAAGAAAGTAGCCATACCATTTTACCTTCCACAAGCAATGTGTTAAGGGTTCCAATTTCTCCGCATCCCTGCCAACATTTGTAATTGTTATTGTCTGTCTTTTTTTAATCGTCATTATTATTATTATTATAGGCATCCTAGTGAGTATAAAGCATCTCATTGTGGTTTTGATTTGCATTTCCATAATGACTAGTGTTATTGAGCATCTTTTCATGTGTTTATTGGCCATTTGTAGTATGATTTTTGGGGAAATATCTACTTATCCCTTCCCCCCCCCCCTTTTTTTTAAAGTAGGCTCCACGCCAGGCAGAGCTTGAACTCATGACCCTGAGATCAGGAGTCGGACGCTTAACCCACTGAGCCATCCAGCGTCCCCCCTTTCCCATTTTTTTAAATTGCGTAGTCTCTCTATTAAATTGTAAGAGTTCTTCATATATTCTGGTACGAATCCCTTATCAGATACAGGATTTGCAAATATTTTCTCCCATTTTATGGGTTATCTTTTTCACCTTGCTGATGGTTTCATCTGTAATACATGCATTTAATTTACTAGGATTTTTCTTTTGTCACTTGGGCTTTGATGTCACATCAAAGAAGACATTGCTTGATCCATGGTCATGAAGATTTATTCCTGTTTTCTTCTAAGAGTTTTATAGTTCTGGCTCTTAACATTTAGGTCTGTGATCCATTTTTAGTTAGTTTTTGTTTATGGTGTATTGAAAAGATTTTTTTTTCTCCATTGAATTAAATGTTTATTTCTGGAAACTATTGTATTTTATGATCTTTATGTCTTTCCTTATACTATTGCCACGTGGTCTTAATTCCTATAGCTTTGTAGTAAGTTTTGAATTCAGGAAGTATGAGTCTGCTGACTTTGTTTTTCTTTTTCAAGATTGCTTTTGCTATTCTTGCATTTCCATAGAAATTCTAGGATCAGCTGGTAAGTTTCTGCAGAAAAGTTGAGATTTTGACAGGGAATGTGTGAATCTGTAGATCAGTTTAGGGAATACTATCCAAAACAATATTAAGTCTTCAATAATATTAGTTCTTACTTGTTTAGTCATCTGAAGGAAAGTGGACTTTTAAAGATTTATGTGGGATATTTGAATACCTATGCAACTTGTTTCCCAATAATCTCTATTTATTGTTGGCTGGTAGGAGCTGAGTGTATAAGGAGCCGGGAGTAGAGACTTAACTATGAAATGCTACATGTACTTTGTAAGTTGAATTTTTTTTTTGTTTTTGTAACAGATTCATAATGGTAACATAGGCTCCATAAATAAGTTTTTAAATGCCAAGTTACATTAAGCATTTAAATACTTTTAAATATCATGTAATTAGTCTATGGAAATCAGGCCTTGTTCTTTTAATTATTACTGCTTTTAAGCAGTACTTGAATACTAGTCAGTCTTTATTAAACCAGCTCTCTTTTAGATGTAATTAGAAATCCCAAATAACATCCAACCTGAAGACTTTTTTATTTCTCAGTATAAATTTTGTTATGTTGACAGTATTACACTCATGCATAATTATACAGGTAGGAAAACAGTGAAAATACCAGACTGAGTTAATGACATTTTCTGTCATACTGAGATGTCAGTCTTTTCAGTGCATCAGAATTAAGGATATGAACCACTTAACTTTGTACTGGAATTTTTGTCTAATTGGTCAAGCTTAGTGATCTTTGTTTTAAACAATGGACATTTTGACTTATTCTGTATTTTTTTCTTTGTTGAGGGGCTGTTACCCCCTTATTATATCTAAGTTTCTACTTCCTTTTTCCTATTCTAGGACCTTTGTGGGAGTCTTCTAAAGTTATGCCATTACCATTTTTCTTTATCTATAGCCTTAGGTGTGTGGTTTCCCAATTTTGAGCTGTGACACCTAGAACTAACTGTGTATTCATTAATGAAGGCTTTTGAAGGCACAGGAAAATAGTTATCCTAGTCTTAGGGGAGGGGGTAGTTTGGGGGCAGTTAAGGAACAGGGCAGAAGTGGCTTCACCAGCCTGTAGGGCCTAAAGGTGAAACCTAAGAACAGATGAGAACAAGCCTATTGATGACGTATTAGCAAATAGAAGGTGGACTTGGAAGTCTTTTCTTTGCTTCTGTTAAGACTCTTTTGGATTAGGGGCGCCTGGGTGGCTCAGTTGGTTGAACGACTGCCTTCGGCTCAGGTCATGATCCTGGAGTCCCGGGATCGAGTCCCGCGTCGGGCTCCCTGCTCAGCGGGGAGTCTGCTTCTCCCTCTGACCCTCCCCCCTCTCATGCTCTCTCTATCTCATTCTCTCTCTCAAATAAATAAATAAAATCTTAAGGGAAAAAAAAAAAGACACTTTTGGATTAGGAAATTTAAAGTTGAGTAATAAACCAGCTATGGGTAGTTCTTTTTTTTTTTTTTTTTAAGATTTTATTTATTTATTCATGAGCGAGAGAGAGGCAGAGGGAGAAGCAGGCTCCCAAGGAGCAGGGAGCCCAATGTGGGACTCGATCCCAGGACCCTGGGATCATGACCTGAGCCGAAGGCAGACGCTTAACCGTCTGAGCCACCCAGGTGCCCAGCTATGGCTAGTTCTTAAATACAGATGTACACACAAGGTGTATGCACAAAATTAATTACTAAAAGAATAAAGACCAGAATGATTCATTTGAAACTGACTGGTATAGCCATCATCAGTGATTTAGAAATTACCCAGGCTTTTGTTAATTCTAACTGACCTTGCCTCCAAATATCAAGGTTGAAGCCAGCAGTGGAGAGTCAAGAATGTCAGCAGTGAGGGCATCATGAGCAGAAAGGGGAGACAGCGGCCAGGAATGGGCAGGAGGAGAAAAGATGGAGAAGGAAGGGAGTCAGATCAAGTGGTAGGAATGGAAACATATAAAGGACTAGAAAAAGAGAAGGGGGTGACAACAGCTGGAGGGAGAAGGGACAAAAGAAATACTGGTGTATTGAAGTGATTGAAGTAATGTTGTGTGTCATCACTTTAGTGTGTCTGAATCTGCTTAGTTAGGGCTACCATGGAACCTTTAAAGAATTCAGTTTAACTGTGAAAGGAAGATGAGCAAGAAAGAAAGGAATTTTTAAAAGCATGCTCAGTCACTTTTTAATTTTAAGATCAGCAGTAGCAATACACAGTTGTTTAATTTTACAACATAGTAATGATAGTATTTGAGTCCTGTTACTCTGGGGCACTATTCTAAGTGCTTTACATATATTGATTCATTCAATCCTCACCACAGTTTTATAAGCAGATACTGTTTCTCCCATTTTACAGATGCGGAAACTGAGCCACAAAGAGAATAAGTAATTTGCCTAGGCTAGTCAGATAACAGAGCCAGGATTCCACTGAGGCAGCCTGACTACTGTGCTACAGCTAGCTTCATCACCTCCACCTCCCCCTCTCCATGATTTATATGGTATATTTCTGTAGAAATTTGTCTTGTTTTGAGAACATAATATCCCTTTGAAATAGTTGTACATCTGCTAGGCTGGCAGACTCTGGACACTATTTAAAAATCAGTTTTTATTTCCTTTAATTATAGTAATTCAAGAAGGTTTATTAAATTAGATAACAACACAAGGATGGATAGTGCACGGTCCCTGTCCCCAGTGAACTAAATCTCAGTTTGTAGTTGTTTGCTCACTCAAACCAAGTATCTGCTCCAATACTGGTGTGAATTCTTTGACTTTGAACCAAGTTTACATGCATTAATGAATGTTTGTTGCCTTCAAAAAGGACCCTCACCTTTAAAAGCCACAGACCAACTAATAATATAGCCATTACTTAGAACTTCTGGAATTCTTTTCCTTTCAATAAGCCACACAACAAAATCAGCTTTCTATACAAAAAGCAGAAGTACCTAACTTGATTACCTTCTTTAGTCATCCTTAAAATTAAAGCCTCACATGGATATTCACAAAGTATTATCTAAAAAGGTGTTTTGTTTTTACAGCCCTGATGGAGTAAAATGTTTGCAGGCTATAGAGGAGGAAATGTGAATGGAGTTAGTGGATTTCACCAGAACTTTGGAAGAGTGTTGGGTATTAGTGTTGCACTGGAGGAGGATGAGAATTGAGCCCTATTTAGAGGGAACAGAAAGACTTCTGTGAGGAGTGTGGGTAAATAAACCAGGAATCTACCCTGAAGATCATTGCTTAGCTCTCTGAACATTTGATTTTTTTAATTATTTGTAGAACTTTAGAACCATTCACTAGTACACATACTTTGTTTCCATTGAGACTATCTTGTAATGAGAAAAGCAGTGTGGTTTGAAAGTACTTGTTGGTATTGAGGCTTACAAGAAGTCTGAAGAGAATGAAGCGGTCACTGGGACTCCTAAGAGATTTTACCAAGAAGAACTCATTGGAGACTTTCAGAGGTACCTTTTAGGCGAGTAAGAAATCCTGGATCATCTGGCAGTTAAGAAGGACATTTATGTATTAAGTTCGGTGTAATTTGACATTGGACTTGAGTCTGTATTGCTTCACTCTTTTGTAAATAGTTCTGGCATTTGATGGCTGGTTTAGCCATTCCCCTCTTAGATATGACTTAGATAAAAAGTGAGAGATTGTGGGAAACCGAGAGTATCTTTATTGTTTCTTGCATTTCTTACCCCATGCTATTGGCTCTTAGAATTTACTGTGGGATTTGGGATACTTCGAATTTAACATCGGTGCCCTTATAATTATATGTGGATTATCCACATATCATTCATTTGGCAAATACATTGAACAGCAGCTGCACAATGGGAGACAATGGGAACATGAATGAGTAATGCAGTCTCTATATTTAAGCTGCTTCTAGACTGGTAGGGCAGACAACATTAATAAGCCAGAAGTTAGAATACAGTGAAAGTACAATAATAGAGGTATGCAGCTTCCTGTTGAATAAAGAAGGACGCTTCACTCTGACTCAGGAATTTTCCTTAGGATGAAGTAAGCCTTTAAATAGAAAAGGAATTAATCAAACAAAGTAGGTAACAGTATAGGAAATTTTCAGCATGTGGAAGAAATAACTGAGCTCGGAAATGATTATCCACTCTCTTGTACTTTCTACATTTCAGAAAACTGTCTGCATGACTGCTTAAGTTTAGTTGGTATTTCAAGAATATTAACTAATTTTGGTGTTGCTTAATTAAATTTGTTGTAAAGATAACAGTTTATTCTCAGTCTGTGAAAACTAAGAATAAGTTGCTTTTTTGAGCATTCTCAATTTTGACATCTTTTCCTTGTTGTAATTTTAATTCTGAAGGATGGAAGTAAGTTGAAAGTCCCAAGTTGAAATTACTCAGTCCTTTTAAGGTAACATTACTGGTTGTTTGGAGCCAAGCTCACTTAATTTTAGGTCTGTTTTAAACATGTATAATCAGGAAGTGAATTTCTTGAAGTCATTTTTACCCCATTTACTCATCTGCAAATGCAATTGGACTAGTGAAGGTCCCTTTCAGATCCAAAATCCAGTGATTAAATTTCATGGTTCAGCATTATTTATAAGTTGTTTTAAAAGCTCAGAGGAAAGAGTCCTCCTTGTATCAGAAACTTTCTCCTCATGTTAACTACCCAAATCATGTAGCATGATTTATGCTTTCTCTCCTCCCCTCCCTCTTTTGGCATTGTTTCTATATAGTGATTGATGACCCCCAAGATACAGTGAGACTCAGTGTTCGTCTCTTGAAAAATAATGAATCTGAATCTTATCATTTAGAAATCATCTTCCCATGAGAAATTTCTTCTGTGTAATCTTAGATTATTTGAATTTAGAATGTGCCTATTTTCTGAGTCAGCAATAAATTTTGTTTATTACTACCTTTTTGGGTAAATATTGCTCAAAATTGATGTTTCTCTGTCTTAGTCAATGTCTTTGTAGTGCTATGTTCTTACACTTCAATCCCAAGAACATATAACTTACTGAAGCCAAAAAATATTGCATATTTCTTGATCTCCTGTTGGCAGTGTTTCTGCTCTCTTGGTTTATCCTACATGTTTATTCCCTGGGTTGGGGTTTTTTTTTTCTTACCTACTTTTAATATGCTATAGTGAAGTAATACAGATACTAGGTAGTAATCACGTTCAGAATCTTCTCATTTTGCCTTATAGACCCTTTTTCTGTCCCGAAAGCGGTATTATGTAGCTCTTAGCCACACAGTGAATTGATTAATTTAAAAGAACCCTAGAAAGTAGTGGCTGTACCTACAAAGAAGGAAAATCTGGGTATATTTTACTACTTTTTTTTTTTTTTTAAGCTATGGCTTTATTATTTTGCTTGAGGTTTTTTTTTTCCCCCTTTACCTCCACAATATGCATTAGTAAGATTTAAAGTTTCTTTTAGTTAGCCCAAATAGAAGTCTTTTTCCTTTTTCCCTTTGGTGTTCTATTTGCAAAACAAGTAAAGCAGGTTTTATAGACTAGGGTAACTAGTTTTATTTAATGAATCCCTTTATTAACTCTTATATCAATCTTAGCCCAACTCACAGTTCATACTTTTAATACTCCATTCCTTCTTTGCACACCCCTCCTTTAGAAAACAGAAGGTTTTTCCAAAATTTTTTACTTTTAAATCACCAAATGTTTATCTTTTCTGCAGATAATATCACCTACCGCATTATTTTTGGCTGCAAAAGTGGAAGAACAGGCTCGAAAACTTGAACATGTTATCAAAGTAGCACATGCTTGTCTTCATCCCTTAGAGCCACTGCTGGATACTAAATGTGATGTATGTAATAATAATTCAATTGGTGTTGCCTTCCAACTGCTGCTTATTTATTTCACCATTTAGGATGTAATACTGGGGAGTGATCTAACAGAAACAGATTTTATGTGTGTACATGAGTTTCAGTGTCGTTCTGAATCGTGTTAAGGCTGTGATTCAAAGGTGGTTATAAGTGTTTTACATTTTGTTGTTTATCCTCACAGCAAACCTATGCTATATGTAGAGGGTAAGTCATATCATCTGCATTGTTTGGCTCCATTTGAGACCAGAGATAAATAACTCTTAAATTGTCAACAATGAAAAAAAATAGAAAAAAACCCTGAACTTGCCTCTAGAACAGTAAATAGTAATTTTACAGAATTGTTCCTTTGTTAATGCATATATACTAATAGCTACCTCTCTGATACTGATCCATAAAGATGCTGTTTTACCATACTTTCATGAGAGGGTTTTTTTCATATTTTAATTTTCCTCAAGAGTAATGCTAACTTCTAAACAACTTGTTCATCATCAACATTTTTTTTTAAAGGATTTTATTTATTTATTTGAGACAGAGAGAATGAGAGAGAGAGAGCACATGAGAGGGGGGAGGGTCGGAGGGAGAAGCAGACTCCCTGCTGAGCAGGGAGCCCGATGCGGGACTCGATCCCGGGACTCCAGGATCATGACCCGAGCCGAAGGCAGTCACTTAACCAACTGAGCCACCCAGGCGCCCCATCATCAACATTTTAATAGACCATTTTGAAAGTGCCATTTTAAAATGTTATGACATCTTTTTTTTTTTTTTTTTTAAAGATTTTATTTATTTGAGAGAGAGAGAGCACATGAGAGGGGGGAGGGTCAGAGGGAGAAGCAGACTCCCCGCTGAGCAGGGAGCCCGATGCGGGACTCGATCCCGGGACTCCAGGATCATGACCTGAGCCGAAGGCAGTCGCTTAACCAACTGAGCCACCCAGGTGCCCCAAAATGTTACAACATCTTAAAACAGAAGCTAGAATTCTAGGCCTTTAAATTCACTTTCCCAGCACTTGTATTATAGGTGAATTCCTTTATCAGGAACTTGTAACTACTAAATGACTGCCAGATTATATTAGTTTACTTTCATTTAGTTAATCCTAAAGTCCAGATTAAGTATATCTGATATAAAAAAAAGTGTATCTGATTTTTTTTTAAGTATATCTGAGTTTATTAATGACAAGTTTTATCTTAGATGTTGGTTTTAAGGGAGTGAGATACTAATGTAACCATTCAATAATAAAGAATGTGTGATTATTCAGAGATTGTTCTTGTAATTTCTATTAACTTTACAAATTCAGAATTAATTTTGGTGAATACTTAGGGTATTGTTCAAATAATAGAAATCTATGCTTTAAAAAAATCATCTAGTGACCTTTTTAAAATGGGACATAAATAAAGGTGCTTTTCACTCTGAGTTTAGCAACATGTCCTTACATGAATATTTATGTATGATGTATTGTTTTTTATCACCTTACACTCAGTTGTCATAATTTAAGAAATTTGATAATGGTAGAAATTTTTCATACTCTTTATTCCCAGAGTAATTATAGTAGGGGAATGATTTGTTGAAGTTAAAAGAGAAGGCCCTCTATTTCCCCATGGGTGTATGATAACGTTCTTTTGATATTTTATATCTAAAATGTTTTCTTTTAACCTAGAGATTTGAGGGTTTGCTTTGATTTTATTTTGTCTTTTTGAAGAGAGGAAGTTCTAAAAAAATAACTCACTGACTTACTCTCACCATCAAGGAATTACCACATGAAATATCTTAGAGTGAGTTTATGCGTCTTTTCTTTACAGGCAGGTTTGAATTTGATGTTCTTGCTTGAGTTGGTGCTTCCTACCTTAGTATGTCTTGAAGCACCAGTGCCTACATGAAGTTTTATATTACAGGCTGGAGGGTTTGTTTTCAGTTAAGCTCTACCTCCTTTCATGTTATTGTTGTCTTTTTAGGGTGTTTTTTTTTTTTTTTTTTTTTTTACCTTGTTTACATATTCTGTATTAGAAGTAATTCAATTTAGATTGGTTGTAGAAAATAGGATTTGTCTGTCGCCCTCAAATTATTTTTGTGTTTCCAAACTACTCTGATTCTTCTGTAATGATTTAACGGTCCCATAGTCTAGTAGTGTTTATCTTAAGCATTTTAATGTTATTATTTTTACCTGGCAGGCTTACCTTCAACAGACTCAAGAACTGGTTTTACTTGAAACCATAATGCTACAAACCCTAGGTATGTACTTATGTCAGATATTATTTTTGTGTTGTGTTCTTCAGTGTGGTGTCCTAAAGATGGAATAATTTTATCATTGAACAAAGTTTCATTTTAACTTTTTTTTTTTTTTAAGATTTTATTTATTTATTCATGAGAGACACAGAGAGAGAGAGAGAGAGAAGCAGAGGGAGAAGCAGGCTTCCCGCTAAGCAGGGAGCCCGATGCGGGACTCAATCCCAGGACCCTGGGATCATGATCTGAGCCGAAGGCAGACCCTTACCCATCTGAGCCACCCAGGCGCCCGAACAAAGTTTCATTTTAAAACAATGTTTGGGGCCAGAATAGTTACCTGGTTATAAGGAAACCATTTTTTAAAAAATTTCATTTACCATTAATTGAATGGTAAACATAGTTTTCATTGTGAAAGACTGCATATGATTGTAATGTGTACAAATATTCTGACTTATAGTCAATATTTAATAAATTTATCACATTTTTAATGTGACACAGTAGTTATTTAAATGATCATCCTTTTCTAAAAGTTACATTGTCTTCAAGTTTTTTGCAGTTTAAGTGATCTCTGAGGATTATTTATTCGAATCTTTCACTTTATTGTTGAGGAAATTGAGACCTAACAAGGTCTGTCTTGTGTGAAGTCATATATTACTTCTGGAAGAACTTAGCAGTGTATGATGGGAATAACATGGGCTTTATGGAGCTCTTGGTTTAAAATCCATATCCCTTTGACTAGCTTTTTAAGCGTGGGCAAAGTTGTTTTACCTTTCATATCTCCATTCTATATATGCGAGGTGGAGAAATAATGTCTGCCTTAACATTGTGAATTTGAAGATGAGAGAGAGTATATAAAAAACATGTACCACATAGTGTGTGTGTCATAAGTAGCCATTATTCATTATGGTAGTTATTTATTTATTACTCCATTCCCAAACGTTGAAAAGAAGTGCAATAATCATAGCCTCCCATCATGACAGACTTTTTTTTTTTAAGAAAAGTAGCTTGTTTGAAATAGATATAACTTGATTGATGTTTTTATAATATAAAAAGATATAAAAATAAAAGTGAGAATCTTATTATCTCCAAATCCAATGATTTAGCATGTTATTGCTTTATTATATGACATTATATAAATATGAAATTTACAAAGATTTGTGTAATAAAGGTTAAAAGGAGAATTACGTTATTTTAAGGGGAATGTTAGAATTTTTAAGATACACTTCTGTGGCTTTGATTAAAGTATGATTTTGCAGTTTTAATTACAGTAGGAATAGATCACACAGCAATTTTAAAAATCTAGATTGCCTGTTTGTCAGGATGTTACTCGTTTACTGCTTCTGAAGACACTAGATGTGACCTCCACTTTTTAAAATGGAAAAACCACGCCCTGCCTAAGGGTTGTTTAGACATTGAAAGCTCTTTCAGCATTTTATCTTTGGTTTTAGAAACCGTGATTGATTGATTGATTGATTGATTGATTGATTTTTTAAGATTTTATTTATTTATTTGAGACAGAGAGAATGAGAGAGAGAGAGCACATGAGAGGAGGGAGGGTCAGAGGCAGAAGCAGGCTCCCTGCCGAGCAGGGAGCCCGATGCGGGACTTGATCCAGGGACTCCAGGATCATGACCTGAGCCAAAGGCAGTTGCTTAACCACCTGAGCCACCCAGGCGCCCTAGAAACAGTGATTTAAAGAATCTTGAGCCTACAAGGTTCACTAGTCTTAATAACTTTATTATCAATGAAGTGTAATTATAAGCTAATTATACTTAGCTTTGAAACCCTCTCATCTAAGGCATACTAAGAAAATAAGAGGACTATAAATCATTTAAAAGGTCTTTTTTATCCCACTATGGCCCAGGGATTATATTTATGAAAAATACTCTTTTTACATCTTCGGAAAGAGTTGTAATACGTTTAAAAATATGTTACATAGTTGAGTTCTTTGCTTAATAGTTATATTTTCCATAATTTTGTTTTTAACCTGAAGGTAATCTCAAACTAATCATAATTCAGAATTTTTAATAAATATCACCCCAATCTACGAATAGCTTTGTTAACCAGTTTTCATTAAGTGGAACATTGTTTTTGAGAAGAAATTATTTCTCGTCATTGAAGGTATAATGAGCATGTCAAAATAACTTTGTCTTTGGATCTTTTTAATAATGAACGATGTATTATACACATTTATGGTTGTGCTGACACGTGGCATTTCTCAGGCAAGTATTGTAGTGTGGTAAGTGATTGGGAAAAAAGTGCTTTTCATTTCAGGTTTTGAGATCACCATTGAACATCCACACACAGATGTGGTGAAATGTACCCAGTTAGTAAGAGGTAAGTGATCTTTGAAACTTCTAAATTAAGTATTAATGCTTTTTATTGTCTGTAATTGATTTGAATGAGTTTTCTCAAAATGGGGAGATGTCGTTTTGAAGCAGCGTCTTTTGGTGCCCTACGTCTGCCTATTCATCTACTTCTGTATGTGGTTCTACCTGGTGAATTCGTTTCCTTTAAACTTACAGGAGAATCTCCTTTCACTAAAAAATTGGAGGGCTTCCAAATATTAAGACTCTCCCCACCTCCCCAGTAGGCTAAGCCAGTCCCATTTCATTTAATATTTAAGAAGTTGGCCATTGACACATACACGCAGAAAATTTCTGGTCTATCTCAAGTTTTCATTGACTTCTAGAAAAATGATTACAATTTAAGAATTTGGAGGCCGCCATCAGATCTTTCAGATAAAAATTGTCTTAGCAGGTTTGCCATTTTGGAAATATTTTCCCCGTGTTCATTTGAACAAAATTGGTTTAATACATTTTTCAAAGTTCTTTAGCATTATTGAAAATAATTTCCTTTTTGTGTGTTTTGGGGAAATACATAGTATGCTACAGACAGCAGGCAAGTGATGTGCCTATTAAACGTTTTAAAACAGGAGTAGGAACTTTTTGTATTATTTGCTTTACTGCTTATAAAGCATGTGGTATACATTTTTCTACTCTTGCTAATGAATCCTGTGTATCTGTTCTTGTATCCCTAGATACATTCTTTACACAGTTGCATGTTGTTACACTACTTCTTACTTCTACTTTCCTGTTTCCCATTTGAAGTGTTAATGTACTAAGAGCAACCACTTGGAACTTTCATTGTGCCTTTTTCTGTTACTTTTTGAAAATGAAATTTTGCAGTTTCATTCTTTTACCCCCAGATTCTTTTCTTTAGGTTTATTCTAAACAAAATGGGTAAGACTTTTAAAGGCTCTGCTTTGTTTTTTAGTGTTTACCTGAATATTCTCACATTTTATTCCTTCTAAATTTAATTCATATACCTGGTAGGATTTTATTGTTAATGGCTACATTTAAAACAAATCTGTTATCACAGTGTCATTGTTAAGACATGGATTTCTGAAAGTCCCATTTATATTTTTTTGATTCTAATAGCTAGTACATGTTATGACTTGTAGAACATATTCAGTTATGATTCCTGTACTTCATGGTTATTGGAATATAATTTAGAGCACATTTTCATCCCAGAATTACAGTGTAGTATAGAATTATATTAGATAACTAGTGTATATGTTTGAATTAAGAAAAAAAAAGTTTTAGAGTAGTTTTCCTAAAAACTTGAAAGAATAAGCTGTTTTGTCAGAATAATGGGGAGCCATGTAACTTTGCTTTTAACTAAGCCTAATGAAAGAAGATATTTATATAGGTTAAAACATATATATATGTACTTAGTAGGAGATGAAACTGAATTTTCAGCTTAGTATCATTGTGAAATTTGAGTCCTCTTCAAAAATCCGTAATCAGAGTTCAGTAGCTTTTGTACATGTTCCCCTGTATCTAAAGCTAGAGACATCAAGTCCATTCATTTGCGAAGTTGAATAGTAAGTTTTTACAAATTCACAAAAACTATAAATTTGATGTTTTATCCAAAGCAGAATATTTAAATCTAATTTTTTGTTGTTGTTAATGCTTAAAATGTGACCAATTCTTAAATTTTAGTATAAATCTTACATATGTTTAACTTTATTTTGTCTGACTAACATTTCAGGTAACTATAGTTTACATTTCACTCCATTTAAAAACATTCTTTCATGTTTGGTGTCTGTTTTTCTTTGCTCTGTTAAAATTTTCAGCTAACAAACATTTTCCCTACATTCTTCCTCTGTTGCACACTGTTAATAGGTTATTGAATTTAGATATATTCTGAGGTAAAAACTGGTACGGCAATTTAAAATTATTTTTACTTCTCTACATATTTTGATTCTTTGGGGGGCAGGGGGTGGTAAATGGTTTCTTTAAAGTTCTTCGCGCCCCCCCCCCCCCCGCCCCCTCTGGACTTGAGAAAGTTGATATTATGCTACTTTGCTGCAGAATTGGCTAATGTCATTTTACAGGGACCTTTCATTTCTGTGATTTCTCCTTCCCTCCCCACCAGGAAAGAATGCCATACATAAGTCACACTGCCTCCAAGACATCTGATGCTTTGACACTCTTCCTTAGCACAACTCTGCTAAGCCCAAATCCCTTTTGTATACCTTATGTTGGTGATCCACATGGGGCAGCAGGGATTACAGGTGCCATGAAAAAAATACAGGGCAAATTTGAGGCCTGTTAGAGAGGGGTGAGTTGAGGTGAACTGATCCTAGGTGAGCAGAGGGGAAAGGTACATCAATGATTATGAATGTAATTGGGGGAAAAGGGAAATTATAGCAAAAAAATCCCTCTTGGGGAGAATAAGAAATCAGATGAAGTGAGCGGGGGACTGTTTTCAATTTCAATGTCTTAAAAGCTAGTTGGTAAAAATTGCTTTTCCTTTGGGGACCATTGTTGAAGCATCCTGATTCCCCGGAGTACTTATTATCTTTTTCTAAAGTTGACTATTGGATTCTGTAAGAAAAATATATGCAGTGGAGTTTTCTATATCTATGCCCTTAGGATGTTTCTAGGTTGTTTATTCCTTGTTGATGCTTAGTAGCATGAAAAACTGAGCAGTTTGTGCTCTCTTGAGTTTGGGGGGGGTGGGGGTTTTGTTTTCTTTTCTTTGGATGGAAGTACTTAAGCCAACTTAAATATGATGACTGAGGATTAAGTCTGGCAGGCAACTCTTTGTATTTTGTATTAGACTTCAAAATCTTTTCTTCTTCTTCTTCTTCTTTTTTTTTTTTTAAATCCAGGAGAATGCTTTATTGCAACTTTTAGCTGACTAGATGCTTAACTTAGTAACAAGTTTAGCCCTTGTAACTGGCTAGCTAAAAGCAAATCGGCTTGTTTCTCAGATCTTTGGGGGATAGCAAGAAACATTTGAGTGAATGTTGTTGAAGATTTTCAGTAGTATAGAAAATGATGGCGCTCTTGTGATATTTGTAAGTAGTAAGTAAAATTTACTTTTTGTGTACAAAACTTTGAAGTTTTTGTTGTGTTGAGAACTTTTTGATGGTAGCACATTAAAGCTGATAGTATTGTCTTCGTTTTTTTTTTCTTTTCTTACAGCAAGCAAGGATTTGGCACAGACATCCTATTTCATGGCTACCAACAGGTTGTTATCCTGACCCTCTTTGTTGCACTGTTGTAGCACACTATAGCTTCCTTTAATGCAGGGCCCCCTCAATGTGTCTCTTACCCTTGTTGCAACAGGAGACTGGACCATCTACTGTGGTGGTACCTTCCTGTCTGCTTTGCGGTGTATTGTACAAGGGACTTTTGGCACAGAGGGGTTAAATGCACATTGTGAAGTGTAGTGGTGCTTTCTGATGACATATTCTCGATTTGTGAGTGCATAAGTCTAAAATTGGTAGCCTGAATAGCAGCTAAAGATTACAAAGAGCTAAACTTAACGTAGAAATTCGAGCAACTTGGTAAGTATAAAGCTATTTCTAGTTTACAATTATAGTTAAATGACAATTTTTTTAAATTTCACATTGATCCAATCTTAACTTTAATCATAAAAGTTTTTTTTTAATAAATAAAATTTATATAACTTGGGTTTTTTTTCCAGATAATACCCACTAGTTGTAAATCAGAAGTAGCCAAGTCCTGTCAGTGCCTAGATTTGACTAAGTACAATTTTTACTTTAAAAAAACTTACTTCCTTTTCAGTTTACATAAAGAAAAAGTGGTGTGGGTTTGCTCTTGATAAACATTTTTCATCAATTCTGAACTGAACTGGAAGAATAATTTTTTAAAGCCTTTAATATCTAATAGATAATTCTGTTCTGGGTTGATTATATTAATGCCTTAAGTTTGTTTTTTAAATGGGTCATTTGGGAGGAGGGGACCAAACTAGCATTGTGTGGTCCTTGATTTCTTGTGACACTGTTAAGTTTTATGTAAAGCTTTGGATTGGCAAATACGAATATATTTTCTTAGGTATATGTTGTTGGGATTTAACCTCTATCCCTTGGAATTTTGAAAAACAAAGTACTAAATATAAAACTTTCATTAGAAAAAGCTAGCTGTAACATGTTACATGCCCAGTTTGGGGCATATAGCAGAAGGAGAAAGGTAGCATTTTTCTAGTACTTAGCAGCATTGGGCCTTGAAGCTGTTCACCAAAAGGTAAGTTTTCACTGTGGCTTCGCTGAAAAGAAGACAGAGGTTTACATAGATAAATGTTAGATTCTCTTTGACTTGAGAATTATGTTTGCTAACCCACATCAAATGGTAGAATTCCTGATTCTATAATGTGATGTTGAAATTACTTTGTCAATTTTATAGTCTTCTGCTTTTTCTTTACTTTTTTGCCATGACATTACAAAAGAAACAAAAATACTACAAAAAAATTAAAATGTTCTATGCTGATTATTGGAAATACACTGTCTTCTCCTTTTATGAAGAAGTAAAAATACTTCAAAATTTAGAAATATTAATATATTAGTAGTCTTAATAAAATAATACTATAATGAT
Source organism: Mirounga leonina (assembly GCF_011800145.1). Lineage (NCBI taxonomy): Eukaryota > Metazoa > Chordata > Mammalia > Carnivora > Phocidae > Mirounga > Mirounga leonina. The sequence continues at coordinate 92,607,367 of NW_023270377.1, read as the reverse complement.
CTGGGGAGTCAGAATGTAGAGAATGTTTATAATCTATGTAGGTTTTTTAGTATTAGAATTTTATAACTATAGTGCTAGTTTTTAATTTAATATGGTTTTGTACTGTAGACTTAAAAAAGAAAACGTTTATGTTTTTGCTCTAATCTTATTGGTAAATATTTTTCTTTGTTTTACATATTTGAATTACTATGGTTCTTCGTTTTCAAACCTGCTCTACAACAGTCTCCACCTTACCACCTTCTGTCTTCAGTACAAACCAACAGTGATAGCATGTGTATGTATTCATTTGGCTTGCAAATGGTCCAATTGGGAGATTCCTGTGTCAACTGATGGAAAACATTGGTGGGAATATGTGGATCCTACAGTTACTCTAGAATTACTAGATGGTAAGTAGAGAAAAATAAATCCTTTTTTACGTTGAAAACATTTTTTTATTATGGAAAAAGTCTGCCTACTTTTTGTATAGGTTTGAAAAAAAGCGAATCCCCGTGACTCATACTTACGTGAACAGTTACCAGTTCTGGCCGCTCCAACATTTCCCCCTCCCTTTGTAGTTATTTTGATATTAATCCCAGATATCTCTTCAACTATTAATATTTCAGTTTGTGTTTCAAGAGGTAAGAGACTCCTTAAAAACATAACTACAATTTCATATTAACAATTTGGTAATAGAATTTTTAAAAGTATAATTACATGGTCAGGTGAACGTGATGAAAATAAGGATTCATTAGCCTAAAGGAAAAAAAAGAAAAAACCTTGAACATGTTTTAACCACCAATGACTATCTAAAGCCTTCAGGACTTTTCAAAAAACATATATATGATTTGTAATGCTATAGGTTGGTATTCGGTTATAACTTACTGTAGAACATGTGAAGCAGTGAGCTAAAGGTATTTCAGGGTAACATTCCTTGCTCTGTAGTTCCACTGATAGTGACGTGTGTTGTTATTGCCTTGCATTACTAAATATGAATTGACAAAATCGGGGTACAAATTCTATAAATTGTGAACCTGGAGTTGGGTGTTCTAATAAGAAATTTCTCTGGTAAGAGATAAGAGAAGCTGACCAGAGGTAGGAGAGATTCTTGGGGATTCAGACATTTTAACCAAGTATTATAGATTTCAGAAAGAAAATAGATTACACTTCTTACCGAAGATATACCTAAATTGGTATGTTAGGTTTTCAGCTTATTCTTTTTGTGGGCTTTCCCTAACTTCTGTTGCAAAATTGAAGCTAATGGGAAAATAGGATTTGTATCTGTTGCTACTGAGGACATATGTTACATAGAGACCCCTTTGGGTTTTGAATGCGATCTTCCAATAAAATCTCACATGTTTCTGTAACCTAGATGTTTGTTTCTGTGGAGGGCCAAAAGTAACTCTTCTACAGTTTATGGGCCCTTCTGTCTATACCAACTGCACAACTCTGCCACTGGGGCTGCAGAGCAGCCCTGGGCAATCTGTAAATAAATGGGTGTGGCTGTGTTCGTTTACGAACACGTGGTACAGGTGATAATTGCAATATTGCCTACCTTTCTGGTAAAATATGCTTCCTTTTTAGATTTTTTGATTTGGGGTTTTGGTTTTTTTTTTCCCTGAAAAATTTCTCACAGAGTATGTATCTCATGCTATATTACTGCTACATGATTATGCCCTTTTCCTTACGTCGCCAGAGGTTTTTTTTGTTTTGTTTTGTTTTTAAGTTTAACAAGAGAGAAGGGAGGGGCGCCTGGGTGGCTCAGTCAGTTAAGCGTCTGCCTTCGGCTCAGGTCATGATCTCAGGGTCCTGGGATCGAGCCCCAGGTCAGGCTCTCAGCTCAGCAGGGAATCTGCTTCTCTCTCTCACTGTCCTTCTGTGTTCTCCCCACCCTCCCTCAAACAAATAATTAAAATCTTTTTAAAAAATGAGAGAAGGAAATCTTAAATGAGTTGAAATGGCATCTTCTAAAAATGGGGGCTTTTTTATCTGTGACTTGAAAAATAGGTTATCGATGCCACCATCTTACTTCAGCAGTTAAAAGATAAGATAAAGTAGGTGTAATCTGAATAAAAATAGTTTATATACATGATCCTAAAACAAAAGTTCACAAAAAGCAAGTAATCTGCCTCTTAACACTGCTCTTAAGTTATAAAGTTGGGTTTTTTGACACAGCGAGGGCCACCTAAATAATCTCTCTGCTTCCATCCTGAAAAGGCTCAAGTCTGTTACTCATTTGGAGAGCCACTGAGTAGGAATCTGGGACATTTAAGACATTGACAATTTCAGCATTTCATATAGCAGTCTTTCTCTGTGTTTTAATCACAAAAAAAAAAAAAGAGAGAGAAAAGTAACAGTTTAAGATATTAAGATATATCTGAATTTTAGCCTGGTGTCTAAGCATCAGTGTTCACTAAAATAATTCATTTAATGACTGTTGCAAAAACACCGTTGGCTTGGACTTGGCCTACCTGTAACATTTGTTGCTTTGCAGAGTTTTTATTTTCTGATTAATAACAAACCCTCGTGTGTTTTTTGCATTTTGAATTTTTTTCTGTATAGTAGCTTTGAAGGGAAAAGCTCTATTTTAAGCATCATCTGTGATTTTTGTGCACATAACTAATAGATTAGCAGTGATTATTTGACAGATTATTAAGTGTCCAAGTAGAAAAAGGTTGGGGGTATTTTAGGAAGAATGGTAGTCTAGGCATTAGATTGTTTTCATTCAAATTGGATCGAAAAGTTCATGAATCTTGAGCAGGTTTAACACAGCTTATGAACATATAATAAGTGCCGAGGTTTTGCACATTTTTTGCTTCAAGAAAAATTTTGTATTGTCTGAATTTTCATTATCAGTCTTGGCATATTTGCCTAGAATCATTCATAGAGAAGCTTACTGTGTATACTAAAAAATAATAAATGAATCTATGTAGTCTCTACTGAATTGGCATTATTGATATTACATGATATTGTAATTCATTTGGTATGAATATTTGTCTTGAATGGTCAATAGCTTTATTAATGGCACTATTTTGGGGTTAGGAAAGTAGAATTCATCACTGCACCACCTTGGAAAAGTGAGTCATCTCACTGTAATCCCAAATTTAAGAAAAAAGTGACGTAAAAATATATGACCAGGGTGGTTTTACTAATAGTTAATAGTAATAATTACTAGGAATCTGAGTATAGACGGAAAAATTTTTTTCATTTAACACTGAAATAATTTTAAACTTAAACTACGGAATAGTACAGTTTCTATATACCCTTTACCAGGTTTCTCTAATGTTAACATCTTACATACATGATTATCGAAACCAAGAGATTAACATTGTTACAATATTATTACCTAACTATAGGTTTTATTTGATGTCCTCAGTTTTTCTGTTCTAGGATCCCATGTTCCATTTGCTTGAAATGCCCCTTAAATCTCTTCTAAATTATGTCAGTTTTTCTATTGTTCATTTTCTTTTGTGACCTTGACACTTTGAAAAATAATGGTCGGGGGCGCCAAGGTGGCTCAGTCAGTTAAGCGTCTGTCTTCGGCTCAGGTCATGATCCTAGGGTTCTGGGATCAAGCCCCACATCAGGCTCCCTGCTCAGTGGAGAGTCTGCTTCTCCCTCTCCCTCTGCCACTCCCCCTGCTTTTGCGCACACGTGCTCTCTTCTCTTTCAAATAAATAAAATCTTTAAAAAAAAGAAAAAGAAAAATAATAGTTATAGTATAGAATGTTTCTCATTTGGGGTTTAATATTTTTCAATATTAGATTGAAATTATGTATTTTTGGCAAGAATACCACAGAAATGGGAAATGGGTTGTACCTTACCCTGTGCATCTTATCAAGGGCTACATCATATATCAAGGGTTGTTTGTTTTGTTTTTCTCAAAGTGTATACCTTATTACTGGTAATAATAACTCTGATCACTTGGTTAAGGTGGTATCTGTTGAGTTTCTCCATTGTAAAGTTACTGGTCTTCTCTTTGTAATGAAATATCTTGAGGAAGGTATTTTAGGATTACACAGATATCTTCTTTTTCCTCAAACTTTTGTCCATTAATTTTAAAGAATCTATTGATAGATCTTGCTTGCAATAATTATTACTATGATGTTTGCCTAATGAAGATTTTCTATTTGGGGGGAATTTTAATGCTACTAAATTTTCCAGAGATTCTGAGTAAGCATGGGGGTGGGGGGAGAGTGATTTTTTTTTTTTTTTTTTTAAGAATTCATCTTTGAAAATAGCAGTTCAGATCTGTGTCTACTTCTATATGTGCTGAAGGTTGAATAGAAGGGTGACAGTGAAGTAGATGAACTCTTGAGGCCCCTTTTTAATATTGCCCACTTGAGAGAAATATAAATCCTAAAGACACCTTCTAAGTTTTAAATTTAAATTTTATTTTTAGAGCTAACACATGAGTTTCTACAAATATTGGAGAAAACACCTAGTAGGTTGAAGAGGATTCGAAACTGGAGGGTAAGAGAATTGGCAGGGTTTAATAGAATATCAGTTTGTCGCTTATCTAACAATTACATAGCTAACCAGTTTGAATTCTTTGGTTAAATATCCTTATTTCCAGTATTCCTAGATAATTACAGTGTATTGTAAGCTGCATACACTCATAGTTTATTCAACTGCTGTGTCCAGTGGACTTTGTTAAGTACTTTATAAATTGTGTGTTTAATTCTCACGGTGATTATAATGGAAATATTCTCCTTATTTTACAAATGGGCAAATTAAAGCCTAGACAAGTTAAATTACTTTCTCAAATGCTTGCTAGGATTTAACCTGTATCTAACTCTGAAACCAGTGGTTTCCACTTTTTACAGCCTTCTTTTGGGCCTCTAAATAAGACATTTATTTACTGGTGACATAAAGCCTTAAACCCCAGGTGATTTTGTTTGCATATATTTAATATAGATTTTTATAAAGCAAGGAAATTTGTATTAAATTCCTTTGCTGTCATTGCTTCTTTTGTGTTTTATTTAAATAGGCTAATCAGGCGGCTAAGAAACCAAAAGTAGATGGACAAGTTTCAGAAACGCCACTTCTTGGTTCATCTTTGGTCCAGAATTCCATTTTAGTAGATAGTGTTACTGGTGTGCCTACAAACCCAAGTTTTCAGAAACCATCTACATCAGCATTCCCTGCACCAGTACCTCTAAATTCAGGAAATATTTCTGTTCAAGACAGTCATACATCTGATAATTTGTCAATGCTGGCAACAGGAATGCCAAGTACCTCCTATGGTTTGTCATCACACCAAGAATGGCCTCAACATCAAGAATCAGCAAGGACAGAACAGATGTATTCACAGAAACAAGAGACATCTTTGTCTGGTACCCAGTACAACATCAACTTCCAGCAGGGACCTTCTATATCACTGCATTCAGGATTACATCACAGACCGGACAGAATTTCCGATCATTCATCCATTAAGCAAGAATATGCTCATAAAGCAGGGAGCAGTAAACACCATGGGCCAATTTCTGCTACTCCTGGAGTAATTCCTCAGAAAATGTCTTTAGATAAATATAGAGAAAAGCGTAAGCTAGAAACCCTTGATCTGGATGTGAGAGATCATTATGTAGCTGCCCAAGTAGAACAGCAACACAAACACGTGCAGTCACAGCCAGCCAGCAGCAGTTCTGTCACTTCTCCCATTAAAATGAAAATTCCCATCACAAATACGGAAAAACCTGAAAAATACATGGCGGAAAAGAAGGAAAAGAGCGGATCACTGAAATTACGGATTCCAATACCACCCACTGATAAGAGTGCTAGTAAAGAAGAACTGAAAATGAAAATCAAAGTTTCTTCCTCAGAAAGACACAGCTCTTCCGATGAGGGCAGTGGGAAGAGCAAGCATTCGAGCCCACATATTAGCAGAGACCATAAGGACAATAAGCACAAGGACCATCCCTCAAACCGCCACCACCCTAGCAGTCACAAGCATTCCCACTCACATGGTGGCGGCGGCAGCGGTGGCGGTAAACACAGTGCTGACGGAATACCACCCGCTGTTCTGAGGAGTCCCGTCGGCCTGAGCAGTGATGGCATTTCCTCTAGTTCCAGCTCTTCAAGGAAGAAGCTGCATGTCAATGATGCATCTCACAACCATCACTCCAAAATGAGCAAAAGTTCCAAAAGTTCAGGTAGTTCATCTAGTTCTTCCTCCTCTGTTAAGCAGTATATATCCTCTCACAACTCTGTTTTTAACCATCCCTTACCCCCTCCTCCCCCTGTCACATACCAGGTGGGCTACGGACATCTCAGCACCCTCGTGAAACTGGACAAGAAGCCAGTGGAGACCAACGGTCCTGATGTCAATCACGAGTACAGTACAAACAGCCAGCATATGGACTACAAAGACACATTCGACATGCTGGACTCGCTGTTAAGTGCCCAAGGAATGAACATGTAATCATTTGTTTAGGTCCATTTTTCCTTTACTTTTTTAATTTAAAAATGGTTAGAATGGAAAACCTTCTCCTGATCTAGCAGTGGTAACACCTGCTCTTGCTGCCACTGTATCAATATTTGTAAGTGCTGCTTTATTCTTCATTCTGAAAAGAAGAGATGATAGTAAACAAGTCTTTATCTCCACATATGATAGTGTTATAAATACTGTAAAAGCATGGAAGGTGCAAAACTCAGTATTTCTACAATTGCAGCTAAGAACATTAGGATGAATGGCTGGCTGCTTCTAGGAATATAAGATGCCTCAAGCATTCATTATTTATAATTTGAATACTGTAGCTATTTTGTTGTTGTTGCTTGGCTTTTGAATGAGTGTAAATTGTTTTCTTTTGTGTATTTATACTTGTATGTATGATTTGCATGTTTCAATGATAAAGGGATAAAACAGTATACTGACAACTGTTTACAAGAAAGTGGAGAAAAATGTACATACATTTTTGTATGTTTAGATATTACCATAAATACTCAGGATTGGAGCTGCTTGTAAGTATAACGATAATAACTTTATTTTATCTTGTCAGAGTCCATCACTAATCTAAAACAAAGGTGGCACTTTTTCATGTTAACCTTAAACTCTAGGCCTTACTGGAAGCCACTGAAGGGGGGGACACTTCACTACCAGATGGGTATGCAGTGCCGCAGATGGTCATGTATTTACACTGTGAGGCACTGAACTTTTGCCTTCAGAGCTTCTGACCAGGTGGGCTGCTGAAATAGCCCCTAATTTTCTGAAGGCTTGAAGAGGAAAAAATAAAGTTTACATACTCTTGATGTGAAGTGCATTTGAAATGTTTGTCGGCTTGTTGCAGTACTATAAACACAGAGCTGTTAATAATGGTTATGTAGATTACTGTGATTTGAAAACTAAATCCACGAAACTTACATAGTGAAGAACTAGTAAGTTTTTTTCTTAAATAAAGAACTTTAACACTACATATTTTAACAGTAAACAGGGATTGCTTTTCCTTTAGTGTTCAGAATGACACCATATTCTTAAACATACTCCTCCCATGAAGTGTGTTTGTGTGTGATGCCGTATTCCTTTTTCAGGTAAATGCAGTCTTCCTTATAGAAATGAACTTAACCTGTTGCTCTCTCAGTTCTTTTATATTCTAACAATAAATAAAAAGAAAAGATCACTGACTGTGCATTGTACCTGTATTTATAGCTTATGGTTGTTATCAGGAAGCTCTGTGAGAAAAAAGGGTTAGCCTCCAGGTAAACAAGCTAGTGGAGGTTTTACATTTGTTTGCACATCTCAGTATATTCCTGTTGAGGTCAAGTTTGCACAGTCATCTAACTTCTGAACAAACAATAGACTTTAACTTGCTTAAAATCTGTCATAAACACCAGTAATGTGGCTCCGGTTTATCAGCTAATCTTGAATTTATTCTGTGGTAAATCTTTGAGCTGTTGAGTGTCTTTAGATGGGGTGAATTTTCAACTTTCGTTGAACTGAAAACTGTCTTAATTTTTTCCTCTATGTATATGAATTATTTTTGTTACAAAGCCACTGATATGTGCACAATTGTAATTTTACTCAAGTATGTTGCAGTTGTAAATATTAGAGCGTTTAATCTCGTGCTCTACCTTTATTTAGCGATTACCTAATTTGCCAGTAGCTTTATAATTTTTTTTAAGATAATTGTTCATTATTTTGTCAATGTTATTTGAACTTAGGATACTAGGAGCCTCTTTCTAGGGACTTTGCCTAGCTAGCATGTCCTAACATTTGTTCTTTGTCTTGCATAACGTTAGTAATCTTTGTCATTACATGTAACTTTGTTGCTCTGTATGGCATATTATTGTATCCATAAACATGGTAATTTTGATACAGTTATACTTTTACAGTGGTACATAATCTGAGGACTAGTATAGAATTAAGCTGAGTGCAAGATGAGGGCGGGGAAGGGTTTTGTTCTTGGTAATTTAGATGTGAAACCTCTAAGGAGCTATCATGTGAAACGACATAGGGTGGTCGTGCTACTGTATAATGGGGGATGATAATACCAGGAATTTTAATAAGATTTTGTAAAGAATATCCAAAAAAGTAGTGAACTTATTTTCAGTATGACATAGAAAACAATGTGAATATTTAAGGTCTGTGACTATACTTAAACTTCACTAAGAATTTGCAGAATTGTTTTGAGATGTGGGAATAAAGGTGATTTTGTTGAATCTTTATTGGTGCTAATGATGGACAGTTTAAAAGGTAGCTAGTATATATTGTTATGGGTCAGTACTTATTAGTACTTCCAAAATTGAATTTGAAATGCTATGTATTCACTTTTCACTCTGTAAATGTAATTCTTTACAATGACTTTATTTATTAAAGGGCAGCCAGTTGTAATTTGTACAGGATTGTGTGAGCTATTCAAACTCTTTAACCTCTGAAGAGGTTTATAGGTTCTAAAACCACCATGGGGATGAATATGAAAATCCTTTTAAGTTTCATTTCCATTAAATGAAAACCCCTATTACTCATACTACCATTAATTTGCTTTCCCCATCTCATTTGCATAAAAGAGTTCATCAGCCTGGTCCCAATAGGCTCAACCAAAGAAAAAGACTCCAATGAATGGACATTATTATTGAGTCTTCTTGTAAGTAGCCATAAATAAACCAAAATAGTATCATCAAATTTAGGTATGAAATTCCACATGTGCAAAGTACTGTTAAGGTGATTTACATTTTTGATGAGATTTTTTTTAATATTTGAAATATTAAAAAGCATTATCTTTGAACATCCTTTAAAAGAGTGGTTCATTTTTCAGTTGTCTTTTCCCTAGATCATAGTTTTGTTACCTTTATGCAGAAGCACATTGCATAGAAAGGCTTAACTTCTACCTCTTTAAGTAGCTTTCCAGTATTGAGTTGTGCCCCCTAAATATATGCCTTAGCTACTTTAAAATATGTTTTCAGAACCAAAAAGCAGAGTGTTTTTTCACTGAAACATTCTTGGAAGGCCTGCTGTACCAAACTTTAGCGGTATCCTTTAGGGGTAAGACCTTGCAAAATGTCCCAATTCCCTTTTGTTGTTGAACCTGAAGTTTCTTAGGTTTGTCTTTGAAAGCAGTCACAGGTGCATCTTGATCTTTCTCTGTGTGTGCAGGTGCATTCTGGTTAGAGTTGTTGAGTCCAGATTTCTACCATGATATAGCAGTGGTTTCGTGTGGAATGTCATGAGAGGTGCTTGCATGACTTTGTACCAACAGATTATAATTAGGTAGAATACCTTTCTTTTTCTTTTTTTTTGGTCTGTCTTCCTTGACCTAAAGAAATGACTGGTCTTCTTCAGAGAACCAAATTTTAAATGTTTTTGTTAGTTACCAGTTGCCTTTCCTAGCATTTTAAGCAAATTTTTTGGTTATATTTGAGAATTTAAATTGCTGGTTTTTATTCCATAACCAACCTTAGAAATAAACCAGTGCATACCTATGCATGACTTGTGTACTGTAGAAGTATCTTGGGTTGATTAGATATGTTAGGGTATTTTGCATTTACTGTGGAAATAAGGAGGATTTGGTTTTTTTTAACATGGTAGTAGCTCTGAAGGAAGACAGTTATATTCTCAAAATATCTCACCATTTCCACATTTTATCTAAACAGTAAGCAGTGGTTTCTTCAGCTACTACTGTGCTTAAATTGCTAGGTGACTTTTAAGATCTCTGCTGAGAAAAATTTGAGAGCTCTTGTGAAGAATCTTTGATTTAGCAATCTTTTGCTCAAGAGGCTTTCTTGGGAGGCAGTAGGGTTCACTAACTGCATTTACCCAGATGAAGGATTAGTGAATCCCACACCCAGAAAACTTGCGTTAACTGAGCTCACAGAATGATACTTGGTAATCTTGTGTGCCTGGATATTTATGGTAGGCTGATTTAGATGGGGATCTTTGCGTTGGAAAACAGTACATTCTGTCTCTGCCCTCCTAGGGTACCAAGTTATGATACCAGTGTATTAATTTGAGAATTCACAATTCCTCTAATACCTGAAATTTGATTGCTGTAAGCCAAATTAGAAGTGCGCTTATTTTGTAAGGGAAGTTTGCCTTTATAGTAGAGATGATCTTGCCAGTGGGTCTGGAATGCTCAGTGTTTTAGGTCTGATTGGCCATGCATCCTTTTTTTTAAGATTTTATTTATTTGACAAGAGAGAGACACAGCGAGAGAGGGAATACAAGCAGGGGGAATGGGAGAGGGAGAAGCAGGCTTCCCATGGAGCAAGGAGCCCGATGAGGGGCTCGATCCCAGGACCCTGGGATCATGACCTGAGCCGAAGGCAGACGCTAAAGACTGAGCCACCCAGGCGCCCCCCCCCTTTTTTTTAAGATTTTATATGCATCCATTTTTTATTCCACAGTGTCGATTTGGACACAGCCAGCTTTTGCTTCTGTGACTCCTCTTTTTCTGTTCCGTATAATTTACTAGTATCTATTTTCACCTGACAGGTTCTTTAGAATAGGTTGATAAGCAAGATACATTGAAGGTTGTACGGCTAGGAGTAATTGTTTTCATAAAGGTGAGTTCACCCATTCACTGTGATCCTTTAACCCCAAAGGAAATTCTGAGAGCTAATTTCCCTTATTTCTAACTTTTGGGCGGAAGCCTCGCTTAAAACCTGTTTAGTAGTTGTTTGATTTGCCTGTTGTTAAGTAATGAATACATTCTTTCTTTTAAGGTGTTTTTTTCAAGCAGCTTCACTTGGTTTGAAAAACTTCACCTGTACTCATTTGTTGTCCGCAATGATTGGGATTTTGTTTTCTGAATATGCTCAAAACCCCCAAAGACTATTGAATAGGGTGTTTGCTGATAGAAAATCCAAAACAGGAATGTGTGTGGCATGAATTTAGTTAGTTACAGAATTTCAGGACAGTATCTATTACGAGGAATTATTAATAAAATTTGTTTATTGAAAATGTAAATCCAAGGCTGTAACATGTCCTGTTAATGTGAATCAGAAATAACTTTCAGTCCCTGGGAAATAAGGTCTTAATGTTAAGTTTCTCTTTATCTGAGTAACTTCATAAATCTTCAAGGAGTGTGGCCTTTGAGTTCATTCAGATTGTATTCTAGTCTCAGACCCACCACTTGGTAGCTGATGTCCTTGTGGTGAATTACTTGACTTTGTGCCTTGATTTCCTTACCTACAAAATGTACCTATTCATAGGGTTGTGAGGTTTAAGGTTTGGGCGATCAGGGAAGGCTAAATAGGTGGCATTGATGAGATTCTTGATAGAGGTATGTTTTAGCTATTGGAGGGAATGATGAAATCCAGTCCAGGTGCATTAAAGTTGGGTGTGTATTAAACTGCATGCCTATTGTTTACAGAATTTAAGTTGTTCATTCTAATTCATACTTCGGGATTTTCTTGGTTAAACTGTTGAATCACCTCCCCACAAAGCAAAGAGGAATTGCAATTATCTGGAAGGGGGGTTATCCATGAAAAAATATTCAATCATAAACTACTTTATTATTGCTGCTCTCTCCAACCCCTTGCCTTCCCCACCGATTTACCTGCACCTTCCCCTTGAAAGAACATTGAAGCCATGCAGTGGCTTTAATAAAATAAAACTAGGATAGAAAAGTTACTTTCTCTAAAATGCATCTTAAGCCTAAATGTAAAATAAATGTTTTGAAATCAATTGAAAGAGAGTTGTCTTAATCTTCTGTTGATAACACCAGTAAGGGCTTGTTGTATTAGCATATAATAAATTGCATGAGTTTTATTTAGGAACATTACAAAGTTTGTCAATTCCACCTTACTAAAGTTAGTAATTCCGTTTTGTAATACATCCTACTCCATTGTCTCTTCCCTCTTTTTTTGCCCTGCTGTTCTCAATGAGAACAATTGTACATTTTTGTTTTAGCTCTGCTGTATGAACTGCCTTCTTCCCCCTCCCCAGTACCACCCTCCAAAGCAGTGAAGAGCCTCACAGATGAAAGGGTTTTTCTTTTATTGCCATGAAATTAAGAGCTTTTAGACCTTACAAGTGTCAGGGCATATACCCAAGGTCAGTTTTAGGTTTGAGTTTTGTTTTAGCCTTTCAAGTTATAGTCCATAAGAGCAATTACTCTACAGATGAATTCAGCCATAGTTTTGCACAAGTGTGAAAAGTGATGTCAGTAGGACAAAGTACTTGAGCTTTTCCTCAGAATTGTTTGCTATTCCAGTTTTGCACTCTTGTTAATTGTAGTGATCACCAGTGGACATACAGACTGCCTACATTGGGTACTTTAATGTTGACAGAATCTCCTGGAAAGCTTTTTTAAAATGCAAGTTTCTACCTTACATAGCGGCTTTAAGCTGAATTAATACTTGCAAGTGCAGCACGTACGAGGAATAAAGATGGCCTGGTAGGTGATGGGGGCTTTTGACTGCTCATTGAGCAGATAAGTCGTTTTTATCTTGGACCTATTCCTTCCAGTGTAGGCGTCAGACTGCTGTAGTGGTCGTGCTGGAGGAAGTGGATGGTGGAGTCCTGGACACACCAGTCCCATACTCCAGAGCTTGCTCTTTGCCACTCTGGCAGCTGTCCTCACTCCGCCACTGAGAAATGTCTCCCGTGCAAGGACTAAGGTAGGTTCAAGTTAGGGAAGTGCTGTAGAGTTGGAACTGCTCTGGGGAGTTAGATTTCCTTTGGTGGAGCAGACAGGAAGATTCAGTACATAATGAAGTGTACTTGGGAATATAATTAAAAACAAGCATTGTGTGGTGAAAAGGGAGCTGTGGCTAAGTGAAAAAGGAAAAGCTTTTCACACCATTAAAGTAACCAAAGTCACTAACTCGACTGGTGGAATTTGTTAATCAGCATCGCAGTGGGGTTTTGTTTGGGTAAAACTTAACAATGTAACTGTATTTATAAACCACACATCTGAGAGGCAGCAGGCTGTAAAGTCACACAAATGACTGGCTGTCCTCACTTCCACCTACCAGTAGATGGCCTTGAGAACGTCACTTAGCTCTCAACCCTATCGTTCTTTAACAAAATGAGAAAACCAAACAACAGAATTAAATGAGGTGCTTTTTTATATTAAGAGCTCAGGAAATGCTAGTCCTTCCCGTGACCACTTAACTGTACTCCCTATCTCCTCTCAGACACTCCTCCCAAAGGAAGATAAAAAGGGAGCAAACATCTGGGCAATGATAAGAGCAGAGTTCCAGCCTGTTATGTCTTAAACACAAGGAATGACAAAACAAAACTCTTAGGACCAAGGGTCACCTACTGAAAAAAATTTTGAAGGTTCTGTTCCAAAGTTGTGTTCAGTGTTCTATAAAGAGGGTTAGGGTTGTTAGCACCAACTTCATGTGTCCATTGCTATGATACACGTGTGTACAGAATATGCTTTGCTCCCTAGCCTTTCCCATATGTAGTTTATTTGCTCCTAAATCAGATAAAACCATCCAGGTTTTAAAGAATGCTTAAGATCCCAACAAACTTTTTTTTTTTTTTAAAGATTTATTTATTTGAGAGAGCGAGAATGAGAGAGAGTACATGAGAGGGGGGAGGGTCAGAGGGAGAAGCAGGCTCCCTGCTGAGCAGGGAGCCTGATGCGGGACTCGATCCCAGGACTCCAGGATCATGACCTGAGCCGAAGGCAGTTGCTTAACCAACTGAGCCACCCAGGCGCCCCCCAACTAACATTTTTTAAAAACCACTTTAACAAAATACTTCATTTTGTCAGATTATGCTGATAAACAAGTAAATGAGGGACGTAGCTCTTAAATGATCAAATATGAGAAAACTGTACAAATTACAAAGAAGGAAGGTATACCCAGAAAGACGTATCTAAACATGTCGGCCAAAGTAAAATCTTTTATCTCAGCTTGACTGCATTTCAGTTGCTTCTCAAAAACTTCTGAAGAACCAGCTTGATTTTGACAAAGCCTGACAACTGGTGTTAGAATACATCTGAAGTTAGTTTGTAATTGTGCCACTTTGAAATGATAGCAGCCAGTAAAAAGATTCTATAGAAATAGCTCAAAACAATAGGTGTCAATGAAATTTAGTAGATGAGTGGAATCAGCAGTAGAAACCTTAATTAACAATGCTTCTTCCACAAACTTAAAACAAGGCATTGTAATAATTCTGACAACTTGTCCACTTTTTCTGATGAGGTTTATCAATGTTCTAGAAATGAAGAGTGACCTCAGGGGGTACCTGGGTGACTCGGTTGGGCGTCTGACTCTTGATTTAGGCTCAGGTTATGATCTCAGGATCCTGATGTCGGGCTTTGCACTCAGCCAGGAGTCCGCTTGAGGATCCTTTCTCTCCCTCTGCCCCTCCCTCTGCTTGCTCTATCGCTCTTTCTCTCAAATAAATAAATCCTTAAAAAAAAAAAGTGACCTCACTGGGGATGTCCTTCATTCAGGTGAAATGAGCCCTGAAAAAAATTTATATGCTGACCCACTCCCCTTGATCAGATCTAGCTTTTGTCCTACTAGCAGGCTTAGGTTTAGCTAGTTCTAGATGTGCCATGACTTAATGCACCCTGCAAATAAGTGAAGTCTTCAGGTCATACTATAAATTACAGGGAAAGCAGCCTGAGGTGTATGGAGCCACCTTGAACAGTACAGCTTCTTGTAGGTGGAAACTTAGGGGACCCTCTGATAATGAAATGCCAAGGCCCTTAGCTCTTCCTGTTAACTTTGAGGCTCCTGTAGTCTGCAAAGTTAAGATTGCTGCCAAAGTAAACAGAATCTAGCATCTCTCTAGTTTTTAATTTCTCACCTTCCTTTCATTTCCTTTCCCAGAAATAAATGTCTTTACCCACCAAGCCAAAACAATTTTTTTTGTTTTTACAATTTAAGGACATTAAAATTGATAGACCAAAACTAAAAGGTAGAATCCTACAAAGGAATAGAGATTGTAATTCTTGGACAGTCCAAAGCTGTAAACACTGGAATAGGTTTTTTGTTGTTATGTTGAAGAAAATGTTCTCATATACATGTGTAACCATGCCTGAAGCTTGAGGAGGCTAATACGTAGCAAAATTACTAGTTAGCGACACTGCAGGATCTGGTTAAATTGGGTTGAGTTGACTCAGTAGTAGGAAAACAAAGGTCCCTTAACCATCATTCCCACAATGAAGCAATCACAGTGCCTATAAAGGAACTGGAGAGAAAAGTGGATGTACATTCAGTGACTTCTTACCAAGAAGGAGTGCTTCAGGAGCTGGGTGGCAGAAGGTCGCTCATGCTGGTCCCTAAGAAGGGAAAAACAATTTAGAAACAGCACCCCATTAGTGCCTCCCAACTGGATCTACTTGACTCAAAATGCCAACTTTAAAAACGGAAGTACAGGGGCACTTGGGTGGTTCAGTCGGTTAAGTGACCGACTTGATTTCGGCTCAGGTCATGATCTCAGTCCTGGGATCAAGCCCCACGTCAGACTCGGCACTTAGTGGGAAGTCTGCTTAAAGATTCTCTCTTTCCCTCTCCCTCTCCCTCTGCCCCTCCCCCACCCCTGCTTATGTGCGTGCACCCTCTAAAATAAATAAATCTTTAAAAAATTTTAAAATAAAAATGGATGTACAATCTTGGCCAAACAGATTTGAGTCCACACTTAAGCCTTTAGCTGTGTGAGCTTATTAGGTCAGTGACCTAAACTCTTCTCATCAGTAAAATGGGGATAACAATAACACCTAACTCCTTGAGAGAAATAATGTATATACAAGTGTTGAACAGTGTCTGGCACATAGTGATAGTTCAAAAAGTAGTCACTATTATTAAAAACTAGGCCCTACTTTCCCATTGTACTTTTGTTCAGTTTGGGGTGTAATTTATACAGTAAGACCCACACTTGTAGATGTACAATTTAATGCACTTTTAACTAGCATTAAATTTACTTTTAAAACTTAGAGGCACTGGAATCCAGAACTGAAAATCCTTTAAGGGGGTGGCTCAGTTGGTTAAGCATCTGACTCTTGATTTTGGCTCAGGTTATGTTCTCAGGGTCATGAGATCGAGCCCTGTGTTGGGCTCTGCGCTGAGTGAGGAGTCTGGTTGAGATTCTCTCTCTCCCTCTGCCCCTTCCCCCACTCTTTTCTCCCTCTCTCTCTCTCTCTCTTTCTCAAAATAAAATCTAAGATCTTTTTTTAAAAAAGCCTTTAAGAAGGGGCACCTGGGTGGTTCATTCGGTTAAGCGACCACTTTCAGCTCAGGTCATGATCTTCGAGCCCCATGTTAGGCCCTGCGCTCAGCAGGGAACCTGCTTCTCCCTTGTCCTCTGCTCCTCCCCGCCCCCCCTACTTGTGCACTCCCTCTCTCTCTCTCTCTCTCAAATAAAATCTTTTAAAAAATGAAAGATGTAGGGGCGCCTGGGTGGCTCAGTCGTTAGGCGTCTGCCTTCGGCTCAGGTCGTGATCCCAGGGTCCTGGGATCGAGCCCCGCATCGGGCTCCCTGCTCAGCGGGAAGCCTGCTTCTCCCTCTCCCACTCCCCCTGCTTGTGTTCCCTCTCTCGCTGTGTCTCTGTCAAATAAATAAAATCTTTAAAAATATATAAAATAAAAACTAAAAGATGTAGACATTTAAATGTGTTTTGGTGATTAATTGAAATAATCCCATTTGGGGCACTCTTGGGTGAGCATAAAGTAATGGGAGACAGTTATACACTTAGTACTATTTTGGTTTAGGTTATTTTTCCTCAAATTAAAATTTTGCCAATAAACAGTGAACAATGAAGCCGTGAACCAGTCAATAGTTATCTGCAATGACCTATTCCAAAGACATTATTTTGCCTGAATTGGCTATCTTTTGATAATTTGGGTGGCAGGGAATGGAGGCAGTGGGGGGATGGGGAGAGGTGCAGGGGATAACTACCAGGATAGCCCAGATGAAAATGGACATAAAGATACAGTGACCATAAATTATTTTGAAATAAAACCTCCACTTTTGGAAGCCCTTTCTCCTGTCTTCAAAATACGCAGAAATCTCTCCTCTCCAAAAATTCTTTCCTTAACATAGCCAAACCCATTGACTTTTTTTTTTTCCAACATTCATTATCCCAAACCTTACCCTTTGGCCCATTCCTCTCTATAGAAATTGCCCTCGTAAAATTAACCATGATCCTCTCATTACCAAATGTAATGAGTTCATCCTCCTTGTCATCTCTACAGTAGCATTTGAAGCATTCACTACCCCCTCCTTTCAAAACGATCTCTGCATAGACTTGGAGGAAACTTTTCTTGGTTCTTCTCCGGCCTTGGGACAACTCCCCTCCCTCCCTCCCTCCTTTCCTTCAGCCACGTGCTAGACTTGATGTTATGTCTGTTGTTACTTCTCCCCTGAGCATTTTCAATAAAATTTTCCTCAGCCCCCTTAAGTTGTTCATGACTATAGCTACCAACCTTCGGATTTCTAAAGATGGACCTCCAATCTCATTTGCTTTCCTGAGCTCCAATCCCATAGCTTCGAAAATTTCCTTAAATGGTGGGCCCTCTTCAATTCCCTCCCCTGCTCCTCTTTCACAACTTTCTATTATTTCTTCCATTATCCATACTCAAAACCATGCAGTCCCATCATGCCCCATCACCAAGTCCTGATTCACCTTCCTCTGGAATGTTTTGGAACCCTTCTCTTTATAGTCCCACTGCTTCCACCACCATCCAAGTCCAAGCTGTGGATTCCTGCTTGGCCTTCTAGTCTCAAGCAGCTCCGTGTGAAGTCCTTCGATGCACTGCCATCCGACTTGCTTTCCCAAAGGCCAGTTTCTTTACAGCCTGATCTGCCCCAAATTCTTTACAGTCCCCTGCTCTTCGCTGCCTATTGCAACAAAGCTAACTGCCTTGGCCTGACTTCCCAGAACTTTCTTTTTGTTTTAAGATTTTATTTATTTATTTATTTGGCAGAGAGAGCACAAGCAGGGGGAGCCACAGGCAGAGGGAGCAGCAGGCTCCCCGCTGAGCAGGGAGCCCGACGTGGGGCTCGATCCCAGTACCCTGGGATCATGACCTGAGCCGAAGGCAGATGCTTAACCCACTGAGCCACCCAGGCACCCCTTCCCAGATTTTCAACCTGCCCGTAGGAGTACCCCCACTCACACATCCTATTGCTCCCCAAAGTTCATTTCTGATCTATTCAGTCCTTGTTCTGGTCAACACCTAGTCATCTGTACTTCTGAATCTTTAGCAGTGCCTCCCCCCCACTTTATTTCTGACTATCCACACCTCCAAGGAATATCGTCATAAGGCAAGATTCTAGAGTCCTTAGGGTCTTTGCCATAGAATTTCAAGAGGTAATTTTATGCTTGTATATGATGCTAATTAGGTCAGATGTATTAGTATTCTC
Source organism: Mirounga leonina (assembly GCF_011800145.1). NCBI lineage: Eukaryota > Metazoa > Chordata > Mammalia > Carnivora > Phocidae > Mirounga > Mirounga leonina. The sequence goes on along the minus strand of NW_023270377.1, from coordinate 92,588,628 downwards.
CCAAACATTTAATAACTATGGAGCCCTAATTATGTGCCCCATACTCTGCTAAGCAATTTACATTAACTCTCACAACAACCCTATTAATTTATCATTAATGGTATGAGTTGTGTATTGCTTGTTCATGAAGCAATGTTTCAAAAGGAGAGCCATAAAAAAGATTTCACCCTTTCTCTTTAAAGCTCTGTGTGTGTGTGTGTGTGTATGAATAATGATAACTCAAAAGAAAAATGAAAATAGCATGTAGTTTCTGTGGATCAATAATAGATAATTGTTCAATTCAGAACAGAGCAACTATAGTAGTCTTAAGAGCTAAGACCAATTCCAAAACTAGTAGTGGTTCATATGATGTTTCTAACACCTTTATGTCTCTCGTGTGAGGTTTTTTGCGGGGAACAAGGGGCAGCTCTGTGCCTGGGGCTCTGTCCACAAAATCCACACTGGAACGCCTATGGTGTCTACATCTGAGGATGCCCAGAACTGGAGCATGGAGTATGTGTTCCTGCCTCGTCCTGAGCAATCCCCTGAAATCAACCAGGACAATGGTACACATGATGGCAAAGAGAGACAGAGTCTGAAAGAGAGAGGCACATTGGTCAGCAGGCAGGGAGAACTGTGGGTTTTGAGATTCATTAAGAAAGAAAAAAATGAACCCATTCCGGGAATTGGAGTTTGCCATGTATGCTTGCTTAAAGCTGGAGCACTAGAATTTTTCATCGAGGAAAAAGAATGCACACTTCTTTGAAAGCAAGACAGCCTTCCTCGTCCTGCATGTACAACTAAATGTTGAGCCTCCTAGGTGTGGATAGAGGCCAGGCGGGTGGGCTCCGGCACCCCACCCTACACTTCAGCTCTCCCTCACCATATACATACGCACATACACACATACTTTAACCAGAGCCATCTCTCTGCTCTTATGTTTTATTCTTTGAATTAAAATTTCGTATGAGGGGTGCCTGGTGGCTTAGTTAAGATTCTGACTCTTGATCGCAGCTCAGGTCTTGATCTCAGGGTTGTGAGTTCAAACCCCACACTGGGCTCCATGCTAGGCATGAGTCTATTTAAAAAAAATAAAAGCAAAGAAATTCATACGAGCAGAGAATGCCTGGCTAAGAAAAGTTTGAAAACCACACAAGTGGGTAATCTCTAAGGTCCCTTCTAACATTTTACCCAACATTTTATTCCATAGATACTAGGGAGCATCAGAACAGGAAAAAACAGACAACTTTCTGCTACTTTTCTGCTTCCCCAATTATTCCCCACATTTGATGCATAAAATGCTTCAATTAGAGATTTGTTCCTTTGGCTCCAAGGCTCAAATGTTTCCCCTCATTTTGGATGCCAGCGTCTCTGGGGGGACCGACACATTAAATCTGTCAGTCATCAATCAGTCAATTCATATCAATCCCTCAATATGAATGACTTTCTCACATACTTTCCTGAGAGCCGGTTTTAGGAAGGAGGTGGGAGGGGCGCCTGGGTGGCTCAGTCGGTTTAAGCGACTGCCTTCAGCTCAGGTCATGATCCTGGAGTCCCGGGATCGAGTCCCGCATCGGGCTCCCTGCTCGGCAGGGGGTCTGCTTCTCCCTCTGACCCTCCTCCCTCTCATGCTCTCTGTCTCTCATTCTCTCTCTCTCAAATAAATAAATTAAAAAAAAAAAAAAAGAGGAAGGAGGTGGGAACACCGGTTCCTTGAGAGGAAAGGCAGCTCAGGAAAGGGGAACCTAAGCACAGGTAATATCATTGCACCATGACCAGTCCCTCGGAAGACGTCCCACTCATAAATAAGTAGATCTTTAGCAATGTTCACACACCCATTGATTTGTCTGTCCCTGATAAGACATTTAATTGAGACACTTGCTACTTGAGGCATTACCCTCCCTACCCCGATGCAATGAGGAGCACAATCACCCAATGTGGTTAACCATGATTCCTTCCAGTACAAAATCACTCCCTGCTTGATTTTTTTGTGGGCCATAAGCTGCAGGGGAAATGTCAGCAATCTTGGACTCCCTACGGATTTCTCCTCCGCCTGTGTTCAGTTTCCTACCTGGTTAGGCACACGCGCACAAAGTCCGCTGCGTTTTCCGAGAAGTGTTCTGGTAACGGAGGCATCAGCCCTCGGTGTGGTCCAATGTAAAACATGGCTGCCATCCTGTCCATTGAAGCCAGTGGAGGCTTCCCTGTGGCCATCTCAAACACGGTGCAGCCAATGCTCCAGATGTCTGACTTCCTTCCGTAGCCAGACTCATTGATGACTTCCGGGGCCATCCAGTATGGAGTCCCATGCATGGACTTGAGCATGTCACTGTGGGTGCCATTTAAGCCAGCCCAGGCCAAACGCTTGGCACAGCCGAAGTCAATTAGCTTTATTATTCCGGTTGGCATAAGCATGACATTATTTCCTTTGATATCTCGATGCACCACACAGTTCTCATGGAGATAAGCAACACCTTGCAGAATTTGTCTTGTATATTTACAGAACACCATCTCAGGCAATGGCCCAAAACGGTTTATAATACTAGAGATTGAGCCACCAGGGACAAACTCCATGAAAATGTTTACAATATTCTCTTCCAAGCATGTCCCCAAATAGGCCACAATGTTGACATGTTTCAGTGCTTTGAGCAAATCTACTTCTTCCTGCAGTTTCCGGTATTCTTTTTCGGTAGCTAATTTATCAGAAGTATCCAAAGCCACCTGTTTTACAGCTATTAGCTGTCCTTGGCTAGTAAGACCACAATATACCTAGAAGCAAACCTTATTATTAAATTTAAATTATATAACCTGTTCACAAAATGCCTCAGGTGACGCTCGTCTTTCCCTTCTCCTCCCAAACCCTTGTATTCTTCTAAGTTGACACATCCCTACCTAAATGCAAAGTACCTAAGCAAATTCAATGTTTCAGTGAGGCCAAAATGGGGATGAGTAGCATGGTGAATGGATATCATATTGGCTTGGAGTCAAGTGGCCTGGATTGGTTAGAATCCTGGCCTCACCATTCCCCAGGTATGTAACTTCGGGTAAGTTGTATAATCTTTTTGACCTCAGTTTTTCTCATCTATAAAATGGAGGTGATAATTCTTACCTCACAGATATCTACATGACTACACTGGGAAAACTCCTCACCAAATAAGTGAAACGCCTATTTCAGTGCTAAAGCTCCAAGGAGAGAGAGGAACGCAGGTCCTGGGGTAATTTGGCAGTGACCCCATCATGTGTCTTCAGTGGTTTCATGTCTTTCCAGCTTCTTGCTGATATGTCCCCAGCTGAAAAATAACCTGTCTTATCTGGGGATCGGTCTTCTTTTTACCAATCTATGTAAATACTATCTAATGTGCTAGGAATTAGATGGTCTCTGATGCAATTCAAAAACTGTAAGGAACATTTTTTTGTTTTTGCCACTCAACAATGGTTCTCCCAACTTCTGGTAACATCCTGAGCTGTTGAGCCATGAGACATCTCTCCCACTGGACTTGGACCCAGGAGAATGAGAGGTTAGAAATACATTGGCCATTGCCCCACCACATAGACCCTGAGAATGAGACCCATTAGGAGACATACAGAGAGGCCAGACCCTAGTGACATTGTTTGACCCCTGAAATCAGCTATGTCCAGAGCCACACCTATTCCAGACCTTTCAGTTACATGAACCAGTGAACATCCTTTCCCCCAGGCCAGTTTGGGTTGGGTTTCCTATTACTTCCAATTGAAAAAGTTCCAAGTCAAAGAGTTTACAGCGTGGGGAGGGCACGAGAGGATTAGGAAGGAAAGGGTGGGTCAAGAAGGAGTGGGGATTTGGGGTTTCATCATGTTTCCCATTTAACTTACTGTACCATAGGCTCCCTTCCCAAGGATCTCGCCCTTTGTCCACAGGATACATTCTTCATACTTTGAACTATTTTCAGAAAATGTCTTCTTTTCATTTGGGTTGAGAAATTTCTCCTCCTTGTTGAATATCCTAAACCCACTACTACACCTCTGGGACAATGAGACAAAAGGAAAAGTCACCATTAAACTCTGAGTCATTGGGATGGAGAAGATGGCTGGAAAGTAGAGTCTTCCTTTCTTCTAACTCGGGACCAACTAGAGAAAGCCAAATATGCACCCGTAATTAGTCATATAGGATGCTGCTTGTTAGCCCACCTCCAGTCTCCCCCTGCCAAGAGCCTCCAATCAGAGCATACTGAAAGCTGCCCTTCTCTCCCTCCAAGAAGGTTTCCCCCTCCTCTGCCTGCCTTTGAGTCTCTGCCAAACACAAATGTTAGTGGCTGACTCTTGCTAGAGCAAGCTCTGAATAGCTTTTGTCTGTTCTTCAGTTATTTCCACGACACAAACATACACTCAAACACACACATATATGCATAAGCCTATATACATACACACATTCATACACAAATACACACACACACACTCTCTCTTCCTCACGCACAGCCACAACACTGAAGTGTGGTCAAGACCAGCTGCAATAGAATGACGATCCTTGTCCTCTAGACCTTTGCTCCTCCAAGGAGAATCTGCAGACAGGTGAATCAACATCACATGGGAGCTTGTTAGACATGCAGAATCTCAGGCCCCAGACATACTGAATCAGTGTCTACATTTTAACATGATCCCCAAGTGATTTGCATTCACAGTAAGCTTTGAGAAGCCCTGCTCTAGAAGTCAGGGAACAAGAATCTCTGTAGAACTTAGACCATGTTTTCCAACTGGTTGATCAGGGCCAAAAATGCTTTGTTTTGATCTCCTCCACAAGTTCTTAAAAATAAATGATGGTGACGCAGATGCATGGTGAAGGCCATTATGATCAAGACTGCCTTGCAAGTGTACCTTCCTCAGGAATGAAAAGGCCATCTGGGTACCTCCTCCCCATCCTTTCATGTTTCTATCCAAACTAAACTTAAGGACTGCTTGGGAAGGAAAAGGCTGCAAAAAGTCAGTTTTGACTCCACCAGTACAGGATGGGGTTATGGGCTGCTATTTTTTTTTTTTTTTTTAAGATTTTATTTATTTGACAGAGAGATAGTGAGAGCAGGAACACAAGCAGGGGGAGTGGGAGAGGGAGAAGCAGGCTTCCCGCCGAACAGGGAGCCCGATGCGGGGCTCGATCCCAGGACCCTGGGATCATGACCTGAGCCGAAGGCAGACGCTTAACGACTGAGCCACCCAGGCGCCCCGGGCTGCTGATATTTACTAGCTTGTTAGCTTTGCTTAAATTTAAAATGGCAGAGTGGTGGGGCGCCTTGGTGGCTTAATCGGTGGAGCGATTGACTCTTGGTTTTGGCTCAGGTTATGATCTTATGGGTCATGATCTCTTGACATCAAGCCCCAAGTCAGACTCTGGGCTCAGCAGGGAGTCTGCTTAAAGATTCTCTCCCTCTGCCCCACCCCCTGCACGCATGTGCATGTACATGCGCTCGCGCGCTCTCTCTCTCTCTCAATCTCAAATAAATCTTTAAAAAAAATTAAAATGGCAGAGTGGTAGACTCATCTCAGACACACAGGTGTGCACACACATATCCCCGTTTCTTACCCAAGCCTGGAGGCCTCCCTGAATCACTACCTACCCCCAACAGAAACCAAATTCACCATGAGGGCAGAGCTGGTGTTTCAGGACAAGAAATAATCTCACGCTGCAGTGATAAGAGTGTGGGCTGGAAGCAGAATGCCTGGTCCCACCACTCACTGACTATGTTAACTTTCTAAGCCTCAATTTTCTCATCTTCCAGATGGGGACTTGTTATGTCATAGAGTGTTATGAAGCATATAAAGAAGACAATGTAACATACCTCGCTCCTACATGGTAAGTTCTCAATAAACCTAGCTATGATATAACTATTTGCCTTGTGTATACTTTGATCGACTGACTAAAATAATTGTTCCTGATCCTGAGATAGTGTGATATAGCCTGAGTCAGTGCTCAATAAATATTTCAGATAAACCTACCATTTCTGTCTTTAAAATTTGAGTAGAACACGAGGCTCATGTAATCCAGTGAGAATTGAAACAGACAAAACAAAACCCAATGGATCTGTTGATATTCTTCTTCCCCATTCCTACGCCCATGCCAAACAATTTTTTTTTTAATTTTTCATGATTGTTGCTTATTTTCCTTGAGAGCAATGGCTAAATCTTGTACCCCATCATGTCTCTAGTTCTTAGCCCAGCGCCAGAAACACAGTAGGCACCAATAATATTTCCGTGTTAAAGTTTTCGTATTTCATGCCTTCGTACCTGTTTTGGAATCAGCTGGTGAGCTACTTGTGCATTTCCTTCTGTCTCACATATACCTAGAGCAGTGTTTTACCCACGATTATCTCTCCGCTATTTGCTGATGGAAAACATCTTCACTGAATAAAATATTGACCTACTTTAAATAAATAGTTTTGCTATATTAATGTACCTAAAGTGATGTCATTGCAGTGTCAGGCTAGCTGAATTCCAGAAGTAAGGCGGTGTAATGAAAACATCTCAGCCTGTTGGCGAGGATGCGGAGAAAGGGGAACCCTCCTACACTGTTGGTGGGAATGCAAGCTGGTGCAGCCACTCTGGAAAACTGTATGGAGGTTCCTCAAAAAGTTGAAAATAGAGCTACCCTATGATCCAGCAATTGCACTACTGGGTATTTACCCCAAAGATACAAATGTAGTGATCCGAAGGGGCACATGCACCCCAATGTTTGTAGAAGCAATGTCCACAATAGCCAAACTATGGAAAGAGCCTAGATGTCCATCGACAGATGAATGGAGGATGTGGTACACACACACACACACACACACACACAATATGGAATATTATGCAGCCATCAAAAATATGAAATCTTGTCATTTGCAACGATGTGGATGGAACTAGAGGGTATTATGCTAAGAGAAGTCAATCAGAGAAAGACAAGTATCTTATGATCTCACTGATATGAGGAATTTGAGAAACAAAACAATGGATCATAGGGGAAGGGAGGGGAAAATGAAACAAGACAAAACCAGAGAGGGAGACAAACCATAAGAGACTCTTAATCTCAGGAAACAAACTGAGGGTTGCTGGAGTGGAGGGGGTGGGAGGGATGGGGTGGCTGGGTGATGGACATTGGGGAGGGTATGTACTATGGTGAGTGCTGTGAATTGTGTAAGACTGATGAATCACAGACCTGTACCCCTGAAACAAATAATACATTATATGTTAATTTTAAATTAATTAATTAATTAAAAAAGAAAAAGGAAACATCTTAGCCTGACAGTCAGGGGATCTGGATTCCAAACTTGCAACCAAATAGTGAGACCTTGACAAAACTACTGAGTTGGTTAGGATTTCTGATTCCTTATTTGAAAATAAGGAGTTTGAACCAGACTCTGAGGTTCCTGCCTCAATGAATCACTGATTCTAATTATACCAACCTGTATTTTAACATTTGTCGTCTCTCCGCCCAATTCTGGCGTGGTTTTTCCTCTCCTACTGAAGACAGGATTTAGGTTTTCAGGATCTGTTTCATTTGCCATTATTTGATAAGAGGTGTTATCTCTCTCATCAAGAGCTAATAGTTCTGCAGCTAGGCATCCTAATAGTTCATCTGTCAATTCTTCATTCTTCACAGAATCTAGAATTTCTTGCGAAATTGAATTTGCATCATTTAAAGTTTGTCCAAATGTGTGATATGTAATTGACTCATTAGCTAAACTATCATGATCCAAAGAATGTGCCCAATGTTGATATGCTTGGGAAGATGCACTCTGTTGTTTCTCTTGGAAAGAGAAACTCGTAGGTGTTTCAGACTTATCTAAAACACTTTCGAACCCTATATCGTTAGTCAAAATTTGGTTGGCATTTATTTTACCAAGAGATGCTGTATTCTGCTTTTCTTGCAGTACATGCTTATTGGAACCCTTCTCACTGGGCACTGCCCAGCTATTTTCTGAAAGAACAAATGGGGTCTGGTGATGTAGTTCTTCAAGTTTATGCAGATCTCTGAGGCTTGTGGCAAGTATTTGATTGTTAGAAATGTCTACTTCATTAGCAGACTCTTCCACAGAGACTTCTTCAACAGTGGACAAACCTGTAACAGGAAGGAATCCATTCTGTGCAGTGGACCGCTTCTGAACCAGAGCCAAGTTCATGGGCTGACCTTCATCACTGGAAGAGAGAAAGTCATTTCCTGAAGACTTTATCTGCCACTCTGGATCTGAAATATCATCACCATTTTCAATGTCTTGTAAGTTGCTACCTACGGCCTTGTAACCCTTTTCTTTAGAAATTAAACTTTTGCTCTTTTGTTTAATGCCAAGCGAAGGCTTTGCAGGTTTAATGTGTGGTCTTTTCTGAGAAAATCTTGTTCTGCTATTGCTGCTTCTCTCACTGTGTGACGATTGACATTTATTGGTAATACATCTGCCAGACGGAGCTGAGCATATCTCTCGGTAATATTTGTGCTCCTGATGTTCAGCCTCTCTCATGTGACAATAAACAGGAGTCCCAAACATTTCATAGATTCCAGGCCCATTAGCAGTTGAATTGATTTCTTTGAACATGTCACTATACTTAAGATCTAAATAATTTAGTCTTGGCTCTGTTGGTTGAGCAGAGAGAGGAACAGGAGACTTCTTCATTCCTGGATTCTTACAGATGCAAGGAAAAGATTGCTTTTTAGGTTTCAGAGCCCTGTAAGTTGATTGCTTCTTTTCTACCTGTGGCATTCTCCTTTGAAACTTGGGTGACTGCCGAAGTCTGGGGTCAACAATCCCCAAAGCAGGGAAAACTTGAGTTTTTTTGCTGGTTTTATGCATGGTAGGCTTAATGGAACCCGCAATGGAAATCATGAAATTCTGGGGTGTCCTGTTACTGGTCTTGGTCTTTGACTCCAACTTATTTCTGTGGGTTTTCATCTTATGCCCGTCGTTTTCTTGGTGTGCAAGTATGTTGAAGTTATTGTTGTTTTGAAGAGTGCCCTTTCTTTTTTGGAGGCTCAGTTTGGCTATTGCCGGTTCCTTGGGAGGTCCATGTCCAGGGAAAGTGATGTGGATAAGAGGCACCATTGCATTCATTTCTGGTTTGGTGGCCTCTGCTACTGATATTTTTATGTTTGTCTCCATGCCTCTATGACCTTGTGGGAGCTCTTCAGTAGAGCCATCAGGGACTACATTGGACAAACTTTTAAGTACAGTACACTCTTCTAAAATATGATTTGGCTCAACTGCTTCACCTTTCTGTACTGAAGAACTTTTGGAATCAGCCTGATCATTTCTAGTCTCTTCATCCTGCCTTAGAATTATTTCTGAATGCTGGGCTTCTTGGAACTTGATTGGCATGGTACATCCAACTTCACAGTCTTGTTTACAGTTTCTGGCTAATGAACCCTCTTTCTTTCCTGATGAAAGATGTTGAGAATTCTCTTCTTCTGCTTTTCGAATTTCACGACCAATGCAGTCAAGATCCACTTCCCGATTTGTAGGAAAATTGCTCTCCTCACAATTTCCAAAGGATCCCAAAGATTGTCCCTTTTCAAAGTCAGAGACTACAATTTTGTCGCTTCCTTCTGTTTCCTTGGATTTCCTGTTCTCCTCCATCTCCATGTGTTGTCTCTGATGGCTAGCCTTCCAAAACGAGCACATGTTTCTGGACCAAATGGAGCTATCAGAGGACCTGAGAGTCTGACCCACAAACACCTTAAACGGAGCTTCCTGCTGCTTGTGTGATGGTCTAAACTCCTCAGATCGACTTCCAGGCTCTGAGAGCTTAGGTACAAAGGATATGAAGTTCAGAATATTTCTTTCTCTCTCTTTTGGATCATTGTGATTTGGGGGGATTGTATGAACACCAGGTTTCATGGACAAAAGTGACAATGGTGGCAGAGGGAACTAAAAGAAAAGAGAAAAGGCTAATGAACGCAGAAACGTACATGCATATCATATCAAGTGGTTTAAGGTAATCCAGAGAGATTATCTTTTTTTATTTAAATTCAATTAGCCAGCACATAGTACATCATTAGTTTCAGATGTAGTGTTCAACAATTCATCAGTTGCGTATAACACTCAGTGCTCATCACCACCTGCCCTCCTTAATGCCCATCACCCAGTTACCCAATCTCCCCATCCATTCCAGATAGATTCTAAGATTTGATTTAGGGAGGCCTTTACAAGGCTATCCTAGAGATCCCAATTTTATTTATCTATTTTTTTAAGATTTTATTTATTTATTTGTCAGAGACAGAGAGAGAGCACAAGCGGGGGAGTGGCAGGCAGAGGGAGAAGCAGGCTCCCCGCTGAGCAAGGAGCCTGATGTGGGACTCGATCCCAGTATCCTGGGATCATGACCTGAGCCAAAGGCAGACGCTTAACCAACTGAGCCACCCAGGTGTCCACTAGAGATCCCAATTTTAAAAACTAAAAGCTCACGCCTGGGATTTTTGGTAAAACAATACTTCTAAAAACCAAGATTGTTGGGGGTGCCTGGTTGGTTCAGTCAGTGGAGTAGGTGACTCCTGATCTCGGGGCGGTGAGTTCAAACCCCATGTTGGGTGTACAGATTACTTAAAAATAAGATCTTTTTAAAAAAATAAATAAAAAATAAAAACCAAGATTGGTATAGCTATAAAGATTCATGTTTATGTATTTATAATAAAATAAGGGCCCTATAATGTAAACGTTAAATTGTTTTAAAATATTTATTTATTTTAGGGAGGGAGAGAGAGTGTGTGAGCGGGGAGAGAGAGGGGGAGAGAAATAGATGCCCCGCTGATTGTGGAGCCCGATGTGCAGCTCCATCCAAGGAGCCTGAGATCATGACCTGAGCGGAAATCAAGAGTCCCACACTTAACCAACTGAGCCACTCAGGCGCCCCAGGTAAACATTAAAATTTTAAGATGAGAAATTTTATTTCTCTTTTCCTTTTCCTTTCCGTAGAATCGATATAAGATTTTTTTTTTTTTAGAGATTTTATTTATTTATTTGACAGAGAGAGAGATAGCGAGAGCAGGAACACAAGCAGGAGGAATGGGAGAGGGAGAAGCAGGCTTCCCACAGAGCAGGGAGCCCGATGTGGGCCTCGATCCCAGGACCCTGGGATCATGACCTGAGCCGAAGGCAGACGCTCAACGACTGAGCCACCCAGGCGCCCTCGATATAAGATATTTTTAAATACCCACTTAGAACAGCATAAAATTTCTGTTACAGAGGCACCTGGGTGTCTCGGTCTTAAGGTTAATTAAGTGTACGACTCCTGATTTCGGCTCGGGTCATGATCTCAGGGTTGTGAGATCAAGCCCTGTTTTGCGCTCTACACTGGGCAAGGAGTCTGCTTGGGATTCTCTCTCTCCCTCTTCCTCTGCCCCTCCCCGCCCCTGCTCATGCTCTCTTGCTCTCTCTCTCTTTTTTTTTTTTTTTAAGATTTTATTTATTTATTTGACAGAGAGAGACACAACGAGAGAGGGAACACAGGCAGGGGGAGTGGGAGAGGGAGAAGCAGGCTTCCCACCAAGCAGGGAGCCCGATGCAGGGCTCGATCCCAGGACTCTGGGATCATGACCTGAGCTGAAGGCAGACGCTTAACAACTGAGCCACCCAGGCGCCCCTCTTGCTCTCTCTCTTAAAAAAAAAAAAAAAAAAATCTGTTACAGTTACTTTAACAATGATCATTAGGTTACAGACTAACTCAGAATTTGTATCTGGAGCACAACTACTCCTTCATATTTTGCTGAATTGTTTTGTTGGGTGGGGCTTATAAAGGTGCCACACTATACACTTGAAAGCTAGCAACCCTGAATGGTTTTTACTTCTTGGCCCTCTCAACTCTTTTCAAATCAAGTTAGTTTTAATTATCAGCAACCTCTAGAGGTCAGTGTAACCCAATATATAAATTCAGCTTTATGGTCATTAAGCTATAAACTAACTTTCTGTTGTGGTTCTTCCCAGATTTGGTACCTAATTATATTACAATACTTATAGGCAGGGATCATGCATGGCAACTGAGAGCTATATGTTTGTCATTGTATTGCCACCTGTGTGTAAGAAGAAAGGGAAAGGAAGATGATACTAGAGATTAGGCATTAGAAGTAGTGAAATGCAGTGTAATCCCCCACTTTTATTGTAGAGATGATTTTCTTCAATCAAACGTAACGTCAGAAATAAAGACAGATTCTGCCAGGCCTTAAACATCTCCCTAGTAGCAGCTGTTATTTGTTTTTAAGGCCAATAAACTTTTTACAACACTAAGCAGTACCTATGCACTTTCTCATAGGCTCATGGGACAGAGTAGAGGCCGACAGCTGAGAGGGTCACAAGAATCTTTCCAAAAACTATACTTACAAACTAGACAACTAGGAAAATCTTTCTACCACTGGGGGAAAAGTTTACCTAATTTCTAGACATGTTAAAAGAAGACAAATTAAAATATGTCTAAAAGAGTTACTTACCTCATTATGTAGTGAACAGAAAACACCCCAGAAAAGAAATGTACATGGCAAGTATAACTCTCCCAGTAGTTATTTGTGACTCTATAAACTATCTGTGAGCTGTTGTTTTCCAAGCTATAGTTGCTGAGGATTTTGGTTCTGAGTTCTTTGATAGAGTTTGTCTCTAACAAGAGGTTCTTTGGTTTTAAATCTTAAGTCAGAAAGGCTAAAACTGGGGCACCTGAGTGGCTCAGATGGTTAAGCGTCTGCCTTCGGCTCAGGTCATGATCCCAGGGTCCTGGGATCGAGCCCCGCATCGGGCTCCCTGCTCGGCAGGGAGCCTGCTTCTCCCTCTCCCACTCCCCCTGTTTGTGTTCCCTCTCTCGCTGTGTCTCTCTCTGTCAAATAAATAAATAAAATCTTAAAAAGAAAAAAAAAAGGCTAAAACTAATCTTACCTCGATTCTTCGGTTACTGTACTTCATATCAGAAATAGAAAACTCTATAACAAGAAAAAATAAAATAGATATTCTTAATAATAGAGTGAACGCAGTAGGTCTTAAGCCAGAGTTGGAGATGGAGTGATCTTGGTGCTAACATTCGAGGAAAAGTTAAAATTAAGAGTTTTTCGAGTTGTAATCCACATGGAATGATTATAGAAAACTTAAGGCTTTAAAAAAAAAAATGAAAAAAGGGGCCCCTGGGTGGCTCAGTTGGTTAAGCAACTGCCTTCGGCTCAGGTCGTGATCCTGGAGTCCCAGAATTGAGTCACGTATCAGGCTCTCTGCTCAGTGGGGGATCTGCTTCTCCCTCTGCCCCTTCCTGCATCAAATAAATGAATAAAAATCTAAAAAAAAAAACCACTTAAGGCTACCGCCACAGAAGGGGGATGCTGTTTTATATATAATGTTGTTTTTTATATACAGTTGACCCTTGAACAACATGGGTTTGAACTGCGTGTGTCCACTTATATGTGAGTTTTTTTCAATAAATACAATAGGGTACTGTAAATGTATTTTCTTTATGATTTTTAAAAATATTTTATTGATTTATTTGAGAAAAAGAGAGAGGAGAGGAAGGAGTAGAGGGGGAGGGAGAAGGAGAGGGAAAGAATCTCAAGCAGACTCTGTGCTGAGCATGGAGCCCGACATGGGGCTCAATCCCATGACCCCGAGATCATGACCTGAGCTGAAACCAAGAGTCAGACCCTTAACCGACTGAGCACCCAGGTGCCCCCTTATGATTTTCTTAATAACATTTTCTTTTCTCTAGCTCACTTTATTGTAAGACTACAGTATATAATACACATACAAAATATGTGTTACTTGACTGTTTATGTTATTGATTAGGCTTCCAGTTAACAGTAGGCTATGAGTAGTGAAGTTTTTGGGGAGTCAGAAGTTATACATGGATTTTCTATGTCAGTGTCCCCAACCCCCACATCGTTCAAGGGCCAACTGTAAATGTATATTATATATATAATATACATATTATATATATACACACATAACATTTGTATATATGTGTGTATATTTACATTTACATTCATATTCATAATGATACTTATATTTATGTTTATGTTTATATTCTGGTAGGAAATACAAGCTTTCTGGATCAGAGAACAGAGCATTCGTTACGCACAAAGCATCATAGCACCAGTTTCCCACACTCCAATTCCCCACAGGGCAACACAGTGAGCACCATGTTTACATGTGGAGAAGCACCACAGAAGTGAACCCTGAGATTATGAGACTCAGATTGATTGGTACTTCGACCCATCTTTCTCTCCCAAGAAAGAGAGACCTTTACTATGAAATGTAAGCAAATGTCTCCAGGAGAAAGGGGAAATGTATCTCTGGGTTTTATTATCCTGGAATGTAAGCAAACAGCTCCTGAGGAAATAAATGTCTGTTTCCCAGGCACCCCTTGACAAATAATTATTGAGGTGCCTGATGAGTGACTGATACCATCCCAGAAGATGGCAATATCCTTGTGAACAACAAAGACAAAATCCTTACCCTCTAAGAGGTCATATTGTAGAGGCTGAGGTTTCCCTGTTAAGAGGATGCTACAAGTTAATACCAGAAATACAACAGAATATAATGTATAATTGGGTGCATATGTATAACCTCCTGATTTAAAAAAAAGAAAAAAACCTTTCTAAACCTATTTTAAATATGTGCATAAATATTATCCAGTGTTGGGAAGGCACGACATGAGGTAGAAAAACACTCAAACACTTCTGGTGAGAATGTAGAGGTGAGATCTTGCTGGTCGGTATCTTGGCAATATATGTTGAAGGCCTTTTACATGTGTATAGAATTCCAGTTAAAAGATCAAATGCGCCCACTTTTCTCCATTCCACAAATTTCTCACTATAATGATAGTAAAGGAAATTAAAAAGGAGTAAACAAGCACAGCAACAACAACAAAAGCCCAGAGGAACAAGACAGCAGATGAGCCAAGTCAACAAAATTTTACATGGTGAAAACTTAATGGATGAATATTGAGTGGTCCTCTGTTCTGCTCAGTGCCTGCAGGGGGAGAACTCAATAAGTAATAAGAACTCCAGAAAGGAGCAGGAATTGAAGACACTGGTTACCTCCGAAGGTGAGGATGAAACAAGGGGTTGCTTGTAAGTCTGCGGAAGAAGTAGTTTCCAGATTCCCTGTCCTGCCCCACTCATCAGGAGTTACTCTTCTCTGTTCCTGGCAGATGGCTGGAAGTTTACTTTCTGGAGAGTTTGGGACAAAGATACTAAGGAGCTAGGTATAGCTGAGAGCAGAAACAAGGTGCTGGAGTGAAAATAAAAGGATTAAGGGAAAGCCTACACACTGACAGGTGAGTCCCAGCCTTTCAACCCATCGTCAGGGGCTTGGTTATCCCTGTCCAGGAAGAACTGACCAAGACAAAAGGCTATCTGTGCACACTGACACTTGGGGAATCCCTCACTCAACCATCTAGGTCTCTCTCTGCCCATTCAACACACTCCCTGGCGCACCCAGCACTTGTTAGTGCCAAGAAATACAAACAGATAGTCAAGGAACAACGGATATGTGAGAAAAGCCACTAATGTGAAAATACAGAGAACAAGACAAATGGAAAGAACAGAGTTCAAAAGAAACAGAGACAGTGAAAAACTGTCATTAATATACTTTATGCACCTTTTCTCAGGAAGCTACTGGAAATGCACCCTATGAAAAACCCTACCCTAACAGTTTCTCTGCTATGCGATCTTATTGCAGTAAGCCAGTAAATGCACCTTGTTGGGCTACAGGTTTGTCCCTGGAGGTTTAGGCCAATTGGTTTAGGACAGTGGCAAGCAAATATCAAAGACAGCATTGTCCTAAGGGAAAATGCTGGCACCAGTGTGCTCTCTGGTAAATAAGTCTTGGGCTAGACAGAGTGGCAAACTCAAATCTTGGAGGAAGGCATCCTCCGTGTAAGCCCCCAAGATTCCCACAGGTAAACATCAACTAGATATGAGTTCACGGTAAAGATTTTTCATACATTCAAGAAAAAGATGACTGGGGCGCCTGGGTGGCTCAGTCGTTAAGTGTCTGCCTTCGGCTCGGGTCATGATCTCAGGGTCCTGGGATCGAGCCCCGCGTCGGGCTCCCTGCTCGGCAGGAAGCCTACTTCTCGCTCTCCCACTCCCCCTGCTTGTGTTCCTGCTCTCGCTATCTCTCTCTCTCTGTCAAATAAATAAATAAAAATCTTTAAAAAAAAAAAAGATGATAGATAGATAGATGATAGATGAGAGATAGATAATTTGTTGGCAGAAGAATAAAGGGATCACTGTAATTAAGTGAACTCACCTTCAGATTTTCTTTGTTGCCCCTTCCGAAAGTGAGGAACATCTTCTCTGGCTACTGATGTGGAAATGTTTGGTTCTAAGCAAGGTCTTGGTAAGAAAAAGCCCACATTCTCATCACAGAGCTCCTTGGAACTTTCCTCTTTCTTCAGAAGCAAAGGCCCCATGGTCAGCGTCTTTGTCCTGAAGTCCACCATCTCGATTTCATTTGGGAGAGAAACAGCATGTGCTCGTGCCCATTCTCGATGCACTGCGGTTATCTGACTGAAAGGGAGGAGGACACAGTTTCATTCAAAACTCATTCCACATGTCTTCTGGATCTCCACTTCTCAGTCCAGCCTGACATCACCAGAGAGTTGGAGAACTATTTCCAAGTGGAGCTGCTGAGTGGAAGAGCTGTATTCTTGAAAGGACAAGCCCTCTCCACCCTCTGACTCACACCCCACATCGTCTGCCTTCTGCACCCCACACTATAGTTTCCCCAGTCCCTATTTCCTCGAGCAGAGAAATCAGAGGGGCAAAGTGCAGGCACAGGGGATGCATTCTTTTCCTTCTCTAAAGGCATTAACCAGCCCAGGACTTCTCGAACTATCTTCGGGAAAGGACCGGTTTTTAAATTTTCCAATCCATTGTGGAATGAAACTTTTGTAGCACTTTTATAATAAAAGTGAATTAGTATCAGAATAAAGCAAAAAATCAAAACCATGAAAACAAATCCCAGTTTTTTCATTATCAGATCAGTGAACCTAAAATTACTTGGTCAAATTGTAATACAACTTTTTAAGTGTTTACATTTTCACGTTCTGTCCTGACTTCATCATGGACTGGTCACAGAAGGACCACAGAATCACATATTAAGTGGCACTGCTGTAGGGTGTCAGCAAACTCTGACCTAGGGGCCAAAGCCAGCCTTCAGTCTGTTTTTGCAATTTTATTGGATCACAGCCATACCTATTTGTTTTCATATTGTCTATGACTGCCTTGAAACTACTACTGCAGAGCTGAATCATTGCAACAGAAACCATATGACCCATAAAGACTAAAATGTGTATTATCTAGCTCCTGCCACAATAATATTTATTACAACCCCTGCTTTAGAGTGTTTTTTGGAGGGTGAATCACACAAGTATCACTTCATACTTAAATTTCAGTCTAACCTTTCAAAGAAAATTCCTTACTTGTTTTCTTGTAAATCTTCTTGGCTCATTTCTTGGGGATAACTGACATCTCTTGGAAAAGTAACAATAATCTCAACACCTATAGAAACACATGACGGTAATAAAAAGAAGAAAGTAATGAATTCCAGTGGCAACCGGGAACTGAGTATTTTACTTCTGATTATTTAGCTAATCTGTTTTTAATAATTACAGAATGTGGAATAGACTAGAAAGCCCAAAAATAAACCTACGATTATATGGTCAATTAACCTATGACAAAGGAGGCAAGAGCGTGCAATGGGGAAAAGACAGTCTCTTCAACAAATGGTGTTGGGAAAACTCAACAGCTACATGCAAAAGAATGAAAAAGTGGACCACTTTCTTACACCATACATAAAAATGTATTAAGGACCTAAATATGAAACCTGAAACCATAAAAAAAAAACCTAGAAGAGAGCACAGGTGGTAATATCATGTTGCCATAACAACATTTTTCTAGATAGGTCTCCTGAGGCAAAGGAAACAAAAGCAAAAATAAACTATTGGGATTACACCAAAACAAAAAGCTCTGCATAGCAAAGGTAACGATCAACAAAACTAAAAGACAACCTAGTGAATGAAAAAGTATTTGCAAATGACATATCTGATAAAGGGTTAGTATCCGAAATATATAAAGAACTTATACAACTCAACACCAAAAAGCAAATAATCCAATTAAAAAATGGGCAGAATGGGCGCCTGGGTGGCTCAGTCGGTTAAGCATCTGCCTTCGGGGGCCATATGCACCCCAATGTTCATAGCAGCAATGTCTGCAATAGCCAAACTGTGGAAAGAGCCGAGATGCCCTTCAACAGATGAAGGGATAAAGAAGATGTGGTCCATATATACAATGGAATATTACTCAGCCATCAGAAAAGATGAATACCCAACTTTTACATCAACATGGATGGGACTGGAGGAGATTATGCTAAGTGAAATAAGTCAAGCAGAGAAAGTCAATTATCATATGGTTTCACTTATTTGTGGAACATAAGGAATAACATGGAGGACATTAGGAGAAGGAAGGGAAAAATGGTGGGGGGGGGGCGGAATTGGAGGGAGAGATGAACCATGAGAGACTATGGACCTGAGAAACAAACAGGGTTTTAGAGGGGAGGGGGGAGGGGGGATCGGTTAGCCCGGTGATGGGTATTAAGGAGGGCAGGTACTGCATGGAGCACTGGGTGTTATACGTAAACAATGGATCGTGGATCACTACATCAAAAACTAATGTATTGTATGATGACTCACGTAACATAATAAAATTTAAAAAAAAAAAAAAGCATCTGCCTTCAGCTCAGGTCATGATCTCAGGGTCCTGGGATCAAGCCCCGCATCCGGCTCCCTGCTCCGCGGGAAGCCTGCTTCTCCCTCTCCCACTCCCCCTGCTTGTGTTCCCTCTCTTGCTGTGTCTCTCTCTGTCAAATAAATAAATAAAATCTTTTTTAAAAAATAAAAATAAATAAAAAATAGGCAGAAGACATGAGCAGACATTTCTCCAAAGAAGACATAAAAATGACAGATGCATGAGCAAAAAAAGTACGTAACAAAACTTTCCAGGTATAAAATAAAGTTTTAAGATGAGCAATGCTTTCTCCCTGGATGGAGAAAACAAGGCCTCCTTCTGTAAAGTGCAACTAATGACACCGACTTCACACAACCATTGTGAACTTTAAATGAGATCATTTTCCTTGCCCCCTAGGAACTCACTTGTGTATGAATTTTGGTCAAATCCTATCTGATTCCATGGAATGATTTCCAGTATAACCCTTAAGACAGAAAGTTCCAACTTGCAGAATCAATGCTTGCTTACAATATAACATGTTAAATTTATATTAAAAAACTAGTGTGAACCATGCTACTTTAAGGGTTGTCCATGTATTCATGTTTTTCCATTCAACAAACTTTTGTTAAGTAGATGCCAAGCCTAACTTTTTATGCTGAAGATACAGAAATAAACAAGGTGCAACTGTGTAAAGACAGCAAATAAGAAAGCCAAGAGTGTATCAAGTTAAACACTGTGATAGAAGTGTACAAATGGTGTTGTGGGAACACAGAGGCGTATCCTTCTAGAACAACCCAGTGCTTGTCCCAGGATTCAGTCCTATCTGTGTATTTCTCAGGACCATTTAGTGAGTCTCCCTATGTCTAGAGGAGCTGTGGTTTTAATCAGCCCCATTGATGGAATGCTAGGAAAGAAGTAGAGCAGAGAAGATTAAAGGAAGGTATGAATCAGACTGATCTGGACCTACATCCCTCCTCTGTTCTTCATGGATGACCTTGGGAAAGTTACTGAATAATAATAATAATAATAATAATTTGGTTTTCCTGATGTTTTCCAAATATGACGACATGAGTGCATGTTTTCTAATAAAATAGCAACGAGCACTTCTCTAAAAATGAGGTTTTCCCTTGGATGGTCAATATATTCTTAAAAATTTTTCAAAGATCCTACCACCACACTATTTATCAGCACAAAATGAGAGGCTTGGAATTACAGAGCCAGAAGGAACTTAGAGCTCATCGGATGCAAGCCCTTCATGTTATAGACAAACTGGTAACCACGAGGTTGTGTGACATGCTCAGGGCCACTCTCATACTTGGAAGGGATATGGATGTCTTTCATAACATTTTTGTAGTCATCTCTGAGTGCAAAACCTAGCTGACACGTTAAAGTAAGAAAAACCATACAGCATGCATTCCTAATAACTAAACCATCAGTGAAAAGGCTATTCTCTACAAAGGCTAAGTGCAATTAGTGCTTTGCTGTGGAAGTTCGAAAACTGTGCAGAGTGTATTCATGTGAACATGTTCTTAAGAATGACTACTTTTACAGTTATTGAGAACTCATAAACCCAGAATGTTTTTAAGCAAATTTAATGTGTTCACTAGTTTGTTAATTGGTTGATTTCTTTTTTCAAACCAAGAAACAAAGATAGAATAAGCAAGAATAAGAAATACCTACCTTTGTGGAAATTGTTAAGAACTAATGGCCCCATCCTAATTGTTGATCCCAAATAGGGGGGGAAAAATTATAGAATGTACTGACTCTGAAATCAGCTGGGAACATACAAATGTTCTCCGTTTTGTCTCTCGAATAGCATGAATGGTTGTGGGAGCCTCTGAACCTACCCAGTGGGCCAGAAAAGATGCATTGTCACATGTAGAAGTAAAACACTTGCTCCTGTGTATCCTTCCACTTAAGAAGAGGTAAGGTAACCCCACCAGAAAATGTTACTGCAGGGAGAAACTAAGAGGCAACATTTAAATACAGCCAGAAATGTAATTTCACAAAAGAAGTGAAACTGATATTCAAAGTGGGAAAATGATCATTAAATTGCTAATGTTCAGCCATTATTAAAATGAAAACTGAAAATTGGCCGAGTCTAATTCATTCAGTGATGAAAAATTATTGTCTCCAGAAGCGTCTTTCTTTCCTGTGTTTTCTGCTTGTTCTGTTTACATTGATGGGCATTGAAGTTCAAAATATTTTGACACCTTTTCCACATTTTTATAATTTCCTAAATCATGAATCTCAACACAGATTTTTTTTTTTAAACTACATTTTCCTGTCTCCTTTGCCACTAGAGTTCAGAAAGCCAACTTGAGAGACAGATTCACATGAGTTATGAAAAAATTTAAGATGCCGTCATTGTTTTTGCTGATGTGCTTGTTAGCAGATGGATGAGTTTCCAAGAATGATATGGGAGCAACTTCCTGGTTGTGGCAGAGCAGCGTGATGTGGAGGTGAGTAGCCAGTTTTGAGATGTGGTTACAAGAATTCTTCCTGACATCGAACCTAGAGTCTGTTCTTCTCCTTTGGCTTTTCAATGGTCTGTGAACTTTCTAATATTTTTTAAAAACTTCCTTCACTGCTAACTCAATTAAAAGTAGATTCTGTTATCTGCAACTAAGAATCCTGATGGATACACTGCATTAAAAAAATTTTAAGCCCAGGGGTGCCTGGGTGGCTCAGTCGTTAAGTGTCTGCCTTCGGCTCAGGTCATGATCCCAGGGTCCTGGGATCAGCCCCGCATCAGGCTCCCTGCTCCGCGGGAAGCCTGCTTCTCCCTCTCCCACTCCCCCTGTTTGTGTTCCCTCTCTCGCTGTGTCGCTCTCTGTTAAATAAATAAATAAAATCTTAAAAAAAAAAATTTAAGCCCAGTAATTTTAGGAAGTAAGTTCTTATTCCATTTATGAAGAGAGTGATTTTCCATGCTCAATGTAGTCTTCAAGGTTTGCATCTGATAATCGTTCTAGGAACGTAGCTGATTGATGAGTGCAAGATTTTTATACTAAGGAAAAGGATGAGGGATTTTTTTTTAGGGGAGCCATAAATTGTATTTTATAAATTACCATCTATAAAAGCCTATAATTAAGCCAATGCATGCTGCAGGAATATTTAGCTGTTAAAGTCTGTGGGTGTGATCTAAACATTATAGAGTTTATATATATTTTAATGATGCTCCCTTTTGAATAGAATACAGTGAACACGCAGAGATAAACTAAATGATTAAATGTGTATATCTACATCAGGATACTCATATGGCATATACAGAAAGTGTAAGGTGTTCCAGCACTTAAACATCAACAGCCTCGAGTATGTTAGGAACACATAAATGGGGGTTAAAGAGATATACTGATAACTTAAGATGAATACAACGCACAGTAGTGCCCCAAACGTTGTTATTTCAGACTTACGACTTAAAAGAGTAACTACTATAGACTAATAACTATGAGAAGAAAATGTATCAGAAACATAACTGCTTCTTTCAAATTTGGAACCCCTTATAAAAGTTCAAATTTTAAGCAAGAGCTTAGCGGGGAGGTTACCTACCCATGTATTATGGCTCCTATAAGAAAAGTCGGTGTATTTTAAAATTATAAAAATTATAAATTATTTCAAAAGAATTAACTGCACCTCAAATGGCAAGTCATCTCCAAATTGAGTAGAATAAGCAAATTATCTAGCCTCCTGGAGGGTACTTGGGACACAATTGTTCTGAGAACTCTGCTTTGAAGTGTTCGAAAGTCAAAGTCAGACCACAAGGGGTGTTTGGGAGAGGGCCAGGATTTTTTCATTTTTTTTTTTTTAAAGATTTTATTTATTTATTTGAGACAGAGAGAATGAGAGACAGCATGAGAGGGAGGAGGGTCAGAGGCAGAAGCAGGCTCCCCGCCGAGCAGGGAGCCCGACGCGGGACTCGATCCCAGGACTCCAGGATCATGACCTGAGCCGAGGGCAGTCGCTTAACCAACTGAGCCACCCAGGCGCCCGATTTTTTCATTTTAATTAGGTTTTTGAGGTTTCATGGTGTTCATTATATCAAATGTTACTAAATTATTCTCCGCCCTCAGCCTGGAGAAAGGAGAGTCCAAGTGAGTTTGAGACAGGCAGGAGCTCCCCAGGAGAGGGCAGCATCGCATAATGGGCCAAAGGAGAGGGTGGTTGGGACAGCGCTGCAGCGTTTGGGGAGGTTCACTGGGTTGCAGAGAAAAGAATCCAAGAGGACAGCCTCCCTGGAGAGTTAGAAATGGAAGCCAGAAAATTGCCGAAGAGAAACAGTAGCAGTGTGAATAAACATTTAATTTAATAAATTTGTAGGTGAGCAGATCATTGGGATCGCTGTGGAGACTATTTTCTGAAAGTGAGAATCTGCAAATACCTTGTGGTCTATTAAATGCAAAGCCACTCAGGCAAATGACAAGATAACATATTTGGAATGGGTGTTGTTCTGGAAAATTCCAGACTTATGTCCTCACGGAACAAAAGACTGAGACTTGGGGCTTTAGTGCCTTGTTCAGCCCCCCATCTTTTTCTGAAGAGAGAAGCTCTGGGATAACAGCTGATGGAGAAATGCTTGGTTCTGGAAGAAAACAGATCCCTGAAGCTGACGGAAGATTCTGAGAGGAAAGAAATGGGGGGAGAGATGTTATCAGACAAAAAGGAAAGGGGGAGAGGATGGCCGGCTGAGCTGGAGTGGAGTGAGTCAAGAGAGAGACATAAGAGAGATGGCCATTTTGACCGGCAAGTGGCCAAGACTCTGACTGAGAAAAGGACCAAAGAATAGGACTGTGAGCGTGTTTTCTTGACCTTTGTGCTTTTCTGTGTTTTTAAAGTTCTCTACCGAGCACTATTGAAATTGGGGTGGGGGGGTGGGGGGGAGCCAAATAATCAGTGTTATCTTTGTGAACACATCAAGGACAGAAGCCAGATACCTTCTGTCCTGGGTTGCCAATCTTGTCCATCACCACTTGGATCTCCTCCTTCACTAACCAATATGGAATGACTGCAGTCCTCATCCTGGTCAAACTCCTGCAATATCATGAAATAGCAACTCAGTTATTCAATGTACTACTTTGTTGACAGAATGAATATAGATTTTTCTAAGCTAAAGTTTCACACTGTGGATTCCTTTTAAATTGGAGAATGTATTTAGGACTAAAATAATGGGAAAAGTATCTCCTCCTAGAGCACCAGGCTCAGACAGACGTGGACATGATTAATTGCACAATCAAAAATGAAGATCAAAGCTGAAATCACATAGACACATAGAAATTCAATATCTTATACTTTTTATCACATCAGCATCCAGGCTGCTAAGCTGCCACAAATTCCATCTGGGTGGGAAACTGGAAAGAATCCTTTGGCCACAGCAGTGAACAGCCCCAAAGGAACATGATTTTTTCCATAATGCCTCCCTGGGGCATCATTTACATTTAGTGAGGATGGAAATCCCTGCCCCATATGGAAGCTACAGATATCTCTAGACTGAAAGGAGGCAGCAAAGCTGATTAAAGTTTTCACTATGACAGCTTTCTGATCTAATCATGGCATGCAACCTCTCAAGGAAGGAAAAACCTCCTTTCTAGAAAGTAATCATTATGCTAAGAACGATGGTTGAAAGCCAACTCGATTTATGAAAAGTAATCCTAACTCCCTAAATAAGAAGTGTTTTCTTATTAGAATTCATTGCTGTCGATAGGGTCCTTCCTTAGGAGTTGTTGCTGCCAGTGATTTTGCCCTATTTAATGTCTAGAACAGTGATAGATGCAAGTAGTAGTTAAAATATCACCTCATAACCAGTAAGTTACAATTAGCTCTCTGGTTTCTATTATCTGGGTGAGCTACCTATTTAAGGGAACTGTTGGATAAAAAGTCTTTGCCCTAAACACAGATGCCTGTCACACAGGTGGGCAGGCTATCACAAAGCCTCTGATATGTCATTCATTCATTCCCAGTCGAGCTTGGGAATCTTTCCCACTTTGTTCATTTTAACTACCACAGAAAATACTAAAAGTAAAGTCCTTTATTTACACTGCCATTAAAATGTTTTAGGTATTGAATCATAATAACTTCATAGTCATACCTATTACGCAGCAGTACCTTTTTTTTTTTTAAGATTTTATTTATTTATTTGACAGAGACACAGCAAGAGAGGGAACACAAGCAGAGGGGAGTGGGAGAGGGAGAAGCAGGCTCCCTGCTGAGCAGGGAACCTGATGTGGGGCTTGATCCCAGGACCCTGGGATCATAACCTGAGCCAAAGGCAGACACTTAATGCCTGAGTCACCCAAGCACCCCTGCAGTACCTGCTTTTAAAGCATTTTCTATCTCCTGGCAAAGGTTAGGTACCCTGTCTCAGACTATCCCGGTTGTCAATGGCAAATAAGAGACCTGGGTGGGTTCACCCTGATACTAGACGGTAGTGAATTTCACTGCTTGCTCTTCTCTGCATTTCAAAAATTCTACCACTATGTGGCAAATTGCTTCTCCTCCCCATTCATTTACAAAGGGGGAGCAGGGAACTCTTTTTAGAATATATAGAAATAAAAAAAAAAATCTTTGGGCGCCTGGGTGGCTCAGTCGTTAAGCGTCTGCCTTCAGCTCAGGTCATGATCCCAGGGTCCTGGGATCGAGTCCCACATCGGGCTCCCTGCTCAGCGGGAAGCCTGCTTCTCCCTCTCCCACTCCCCCTGCTTGTGTTCCTGCTCTCGCTATCTCTCTCTCTGTCAAATAAATAAATAAAAATCTTTAAAAAAAAATCTTTAAAAATGCAATAGAAAAAAACTATCATCGTACAAATAAAAAGCAAACACTGTTAACATAGAAATAATATTTCCTTAGTCTTTTTCCAAAGTATTTATAAAATATAGTTGCATCATACATTGTTTTATCCAGCTTTTTCACTGAAGACAAGTACAAATTACATAGCAATTTACTAAGTAAACATTATTTTAATGTAATTGTAAATTCTTTCCCTCAACAAATATCTATCAGAGGGTCATAACAATGTTTAGTTAACCCCATGAGTCTTACCATATAAGCCCATAATGCTTATTAGGCAGTTTTTAATTCTTCATTATTACACATATTGCTATGAACATCCTTGCAACGAATACCCCAATTTTGTATTATTTCTTCAGAGTAAATTTCTAGATATGGAATTATTAATCAAGAGTATGAACATTTTTAAGTTGTTTTATACACATTACTTTTTAAATTTTTCTTAAAGATTTTGTTTATTTATTTGACAGAGAGAGAGAGTGAGAACAGGAACACAAGCAGGGGGGTGGGAGAGGGAGCAGCAGACTCTTCTCTGAGCAAGGAGCCTGATGCAGGGCTCGATCCCAGGACCCTGGGATCATGACTTGAGCCAAAGGCAGATGCTTAACCGACTGAGACATCGAGGTGCCCCCACACATTACTTTAGAAGCAAAGTTTACAGTTACACTCTACCAGCAGTGCATGAGGGTGTTTTGCTACATCTTCTCCATTATCAATTATCATCACTTTTCATTTTTAGTGATGTAATATATGGAACGGGTCATCTTATTGTTCTTTGAATGTACATACTTTGATTAGTAAAAAAATTTAGAGATAGTTTCACATGTTTATTAACCACTGAATTTTTCCTTTATATATATATATATATATATATATATATATATATATAGTTTTTTTGGATCCTTACTCTGGAACACTCTATGAGACCTCAAAATATATTTCTACGATTTCATATAATTACAGTGATTCAATGAAATTTTTATGCTAAGCTTTGGAAAATAGCAGTCTTCATATGGAAGTCTTAATATGCAACTGGTTCTCACATCAGGTGTCTATGTTAATTAATGAGCTGTGATCAGTCTCAGCTGCTCAGTTCATTTATTAGTTGGTCCTTTTGGAAAAGCTGGAAGACGAAGAGCGTGTGCACACCTACCTACAAAAATCCATGAGGATGACTAGCATTTACATATATAGGGTTAGACACTCCTCTATACAGCTTACACATATTAACTAATTTAATCCTCACACCAACTCTAAAGGTAAGAACTATTGTTTTCTCTTTACACACAGGCCCAGAGAGGTTAATCAAGGTCATGTAGCTACCCTATGGTAGAGCCAGGAATCACACTCAGACTCTGAAGTCTGGTTCCAAAGCTCTTAAACCCTCTGCTTTCTTGCTACCATGAAACTTTTGAAATAAAGAATCTCAAAAAGAACCAGAAGGCTCAGGTCATGATCTCAGGATCCTGGGATTGAGCCCCCCATCAGGCTCCCTGCTCAGCGGGGAGTCTGCTTGTCCCTCTCTCCCTGCCCCTCCTCCCCGCTCATTCTCTTTCTCTCTCTCTCTCAAATAAATAAATAAAATCTTTCAAAAAAGGACCATAAAGAAAAGAATCAATAACAGTAAGCAAAATTAAGAGAAAGGATATTAAAACCCATTTGTAACTTTTGTACAGGAAAAAAAATAAAAGACATGTGATACCTGTAAGTACCTGACAACAATTTCTTCCACAGAATAAACTGAAAAACCATAAACATCACACATACACAAAAAGGATGTAGGGAATAATATACACGTTGAAGTTTATCATGTAAATGAAGACTCTAAAACAGAAACAGCTCCGGATTTTCTAATTTCCTTTAGAATGCTAAATATGAAAGACTTTAAGATGTACTTGGGTGCCACAAGGAGGACAACTGAAATGACACTCAGTCATGAGTGAAGGAGAGAAAATATTAGAACAGCACAGCCCCAACATAAATGGATTTCATAAACCACTGACAATGATGCAGGAGATAACACTAGACTAGAAAAAGAGTACAGCATTCTAATCTGCAAACAACAGAATCCCAAAAATACAGAAGAGAAAAGAGGCAGAGAAATCATACGTAATTAAATTGGGAAGGAAGATTCTCCTTAAATGAAAGGAGATTGGGAGAGGCTGTAAAGCCTCCCAGAGGACAATCCCAGAAGCAAGGCAGCTGCCTATTATTTGTAAACTAGAAAAACCTATTGCAGACAGCCATAAAGAAAAACAAGCTTTCATTCAAAGAACAGAAGTGAAGGATGACCTTGGGTTTTACCATTTAAACCCGAGAGAAAGCATGAGAGAGAAAAGGCAAGTTCAATAGTCAGAGTCTATTTCTCCCTCAGAAATGAGTTCAAAGTTATTTCAATCATAACAAGAAAAATATAGAGTGAAGGCTCAATAAACGTTTTTAAATTGCATGGGGAAAAAATGTACGGCTGTAAAGGGGTGTTTAGTCCTTTTACAAAAGAAAATTACTTAAACATACCATAAAAAATGAAAAGTAAGTGTGTTTTTGTGTATCAATTTCTAATGTATGACCATCGCTTTAAAGATTGGTCTCTAGGTATTTTATTTCAATTACTATGTAATATTAGTAACCAAAACCAAGACAACCTTCAATGTTGTGATAAAACCTGCTGCTTGGCAGGGTTGCTTGGCCTCACCACCACTGACCTTTGGGGCTGGGTACCTCGCCATTGCAGGTGCGATCCTACGCACTCTAGCAGCCCCTACCGCTACCCCCTAGAGGCCAGTGGCACCTCCACCCGTTGTGACACCAAAAATGTCTCCAAATGATGCCAAATGCAAGATTACCCCCTGTGGAGGACCAGTGTACCAAAGCAACTTTGGTTTGGTTTTTGGTTTTTAACCTGTTCTAAAAAGTTATAAAGGCACACAGGAAAATATTCCAATAGTATTAAGTAAGCTGGGGGTTTTTTATTTTTTAAAGATTTTAAGTACACCCACCATGGGGTTTGAACTCACAACCCCGAGATCAAGAGTCGCGTGCTCTACCAACTGAGCCAGCCAGACACCCCTCTGCTGTTCTTTAATATTAAAAAATAGTAATAATAGTACTAAAAAATACACATTTCCATTCTACCTCATCCCATCCCATGCCCCAAAGGAGTCCTGATTTAAACATTTCTATACATATATTTTTAAAGATTTTATTTTTTTTAAGATTTTATTTATTTGAGAGAGTGAGCGAGAGAGAGAGAGAGAGCACAAGCAGGGGGAGGAGCAGAGGGAGAGGGAGAGGCAGACTCCCTCCTGAGCTGCGAGCTCAATGTGGGGCTCGATTCCAGGACCATGACCTGAGCTGAAAGCAGAGGCTTGACCAACTGAAGCAGCCAGCACCCCTAAATATTTTATTTTTAAGTAATCTCTACACCCAATGTGGGGCTCAAACTCACGACCCTAAGATCAAGAGTTGCATGCTCTACCAATTAAGCCAGCCAGATGCCCTAACCATTTCTATATTTTAATTTTTAATTAATTTCAATGTTTATCAAACTTGCATATTTTTAAAAAGTCAAATAATGGTAAAAAACTTATAACAAAAAGGTCATCATTTTCCTTCCCCACCCTTTCTCTCTGAGATAACCACTTCCAGTCTTTTAATTGTTTCTTTTGGTATTTTCTTCCAGATCTCTAGATAATACTATTGTTCTGCTATCTTCTAAGTCACGAAAATGAAATATTACCTACTGATTTTTTATTACAGTAGACAATTTCATACTCTTACACCCCATTTTTATTTCTATTTTGTTTTACTCATTTTCTTATATATTTTTTAATGCCTAAATCTTTCCAACCTCCAGTGATTTCTCCACTTGGCTAAATATATCAGATAATATATTAGTTCCATTTCCTTCCTGGAAATCTCCATTATCCTGCTCTTCTCCCCTCCCCCACCCCAAATTATCTCAGCTCTTTGTTCCCTAGACCAGATACATGGCTGACACCCTGGAACTTGCCTTCTCCATTATACCAATGATTCTCTCTCTTGTGTTAGATTCCAGATTGCCTGCATCAGGGGTCCAATTTTCCTTCTTTATTTTTATCTATTCCCTTAATTTTTAAAAAAGATTTTATTTATTTATTTATTTATTTTTGGTAATCTCAATACACAACATGGGGCTTGAGTTTACAACCCCAGTTTCCAGAGTCACATGCTCTACTAACTGAGCAGCCAGCTGCCCCTCTATTCCTTTGATTTAATAGGGCACATAGTAGCTTCCTTAAAAGGTATTTGAGAAGTAAAGTGCTTGAGTGTTTGTATGTCTGAAAAATGTCTTTATTCAACTCTAATACTTGACTTATAGTTTGGATATAGAATCTGAGGTTGAAAACAATTCTTTTCTCAGATATTTGAAAGCATACCCCTCCCCTTGGCATTACTTTCAATTTAAGTGTAGCATGCATTCAGAAAAGTGCATAGACTCGTAAATTTTTATAAACTGAGCATTTGTGTAACCAGGACCCAGATCAAGTAAAAGAATTCTTAGATATAACATGAGAATTAAGACCCATAAGAAATAGATAAATTGGTTTTCATCAAAATGAAAAACTTTTGTTTGATGAAAGCCATGTTACAAAGGTGAAAATAACAAGCCAGTTCTTGCTATTGACTAGTAGAAAATATTTGCAAATCACATATCCAGAACATATAAGGAATTCTCTAAACCCAACAGTAAGAAAACAAACAATCCAATCAGAAAATGGATAAAAGTTTGAATAATTTATGCTAATGGGGAATAATAAACCCATGAAAAAATGTTCAACATCAGTCATTAGGGAAATGCAAATTAAAACCACAATGAGAGACCACCATACATCTATTAAGACAGTTTAAAAAAAAATACTGATAGTGCTAAATGCTGGCCAGGGTACAGAAAAACTGGACATCTCATTCATTGCTGGTGAGAATATAAAATGATAAAGCCACTCTGAAAAGTTGACAGTTTTTTTAAAAGTTACACATACATTTACCATATAACCCAGTAAATGGATTCCTGGACATGTATCCTAGAGAAATGAAAATTTATGTTTGTACAGAAATCTATACACAATTGCTCATAGCTGCTTTATATATAATAGCCCCAAGCTGGAAACAACCTAAATGTCTCTCAACAGGTGAATGATTAAGTAAACTGTGAATATTTGTGCCATAGAATACTACTTAGCAATGTAAAGAGACTTGATACAACTTGGATCTATCTCAAGAGCATTATGCTGAGTAGAAAAAGCCAATCTCAAAGTTTTTATGTATGATAATCCCATTTATATGACATTCTCAAAATGACAAAATTATGGAGATGGTATACAGATCAGTGGTTGCCAGGGGTTAGGGAAAGGAAGAGGGTGTGGCTATAAAGAGGGAAGTAGGAGAGGGATTCCCTTGTGGTGACAGTTTCATATTTTGATTCTGGTGATTCAAGGGATGAAATGTCACAGAACCAGGGGCGCCTCGGTGGTTCAATTGGTTGGGTGACCGAGTCTTAGTTTCGCCTCGGGTCATGGTCTCGGGGTTATGGGATCAGGCCCCATGGGGCTCCCCACTCAGCATGGGGACTCTCTCTCTAAAATAAATAAAAAAAATTTTTTTTAAAAGTCACAGAATTGTATACTCAGACACGCACAGAGAAAGAAAGAAAGAGGAATGTATGCGAATTCTAGTGAAATCCAAGCAAGGTCTGTAGTTTAGTTAATTGTAATGTGTCAATATCAACTTCCCAGTTTTGACAATCTGCTATAGTTATGATAATAGTTCCCATTGCGGGAAGCTGGTGAAGTTTACACAGGATGTCTTTGTACTATTTTTATAAGTTCCTATGAATCTATAATTATTTCAAAACAAGAACATTTGTTCTTTTTTTTTTAAAGATTTTATTTATTTATTTGAGAGACAGAGAGAAAACAAGCGGGGTGGGGGCAGAGGAGGAGGGAGAAGCAAACTCCCCACTGAGCAGGGAGCCCTACACGGGGCTCAATCCCAGGACCCTGAGATCATGACCTGAACTGTAGGCGACACTTAACCAACTGAGCCACCCAGGCGCCCCAAGAAATTTTTTCAAATTAAATTTTTGGTTTTTGTTTTCTTTGTTGTTTTGGGATGATTTTTCGGAGGAGAAAGGGACTGAAAAGTCTTTACTCCACCATCTCCAAAAGTCCTTGTTGATAAATATTATAGTCCATACCTCATTAACTTTTTTTAAATAAAGATTTTATTTATTTATTTGACAGAGAGAGCGAGAGAGCACAAGCAGGGGGAGCAGCAGAGGGAAAAGGAGAAGTAGGCTCCCTGCTGAGCAGGGAACCCAACACGGGGCTCCATCCCAGGACCCCGGGATCATGACCTGAGTTGAAGGCAGATGCTTAACCAACTGAGCCACCCAGGCACCCCCCCCATTAACTTTTAAAAATAAACAATTTGTGGCCATATTTTTTCTTACCAAAAAAATATAGGGTAGCAATATTTTTAACTGTCTGGGCTATGTTAATTTTTATAAAAATTGAAAAGGTACAAATGAGTACACAGTGCACAGTTCGTCTCCAATTCTCTCCCAGTAGGCAACCACTGTTACCAGTTTGTTGTATATACCGTGTATCAGTTCACAGTTTTCTATGGATTACACTATTTGTTACTAGTACTGTTACTGACCTGTGAGGGACTTTTTGTGGAGTCATTCATCATGACGGGGCAGGGGGGCTAGGGGGATTGTGACTGGGGCCAGGAAGAGGCACCTTCTTTATGGTACCCTCTGATGGATTTGAAATGATCAGATTAATGGTCTTCTCTTTTTCCACATTAACACACATAAACACAAGCTATATTTTATTATTTAGTATGGGTTCAATATTCTGTGTATTAGATGTACACACACATACACACACACACACAATGCTCGAGACTCCGAGTTGATTAATTACTGCTGTGAGATTAAATTTGTGGAACACTGTCTTATTAATTGTGCTTTCAATTACTTTGTGATTAAAAATATAATTGTAATATGTGACTGTTATAAAATATTCAAGCAATACAAATGAAGTTGTAGATGGAGTAGGTTATCCATTTTTTGTTAGTTTCTTTAAAGAGAACATCTTACCTCATTGCTGCTGATGCTTCGCAAGATTATATTTTGGTTTGTAGTAACTGTCATCATATCAGTGGGAGAAGAGTTTGTATCATGACAAATGTCAAGCAATGATTCAGCATGTCTTTCTGCCAAAAGAAACAGAATAATGTGTTGTAATAAGACTCATCTCTATCAATTTCATAGAAAGATCTAGCTCTTGGTTCTAAAACCAGTTCCATTTTGTCCAAGATTTTCCTAAAATAGTGGTCTGGGATCCTGATGAAACTTCAGGCAATAATTTTCACAGGAAGGTTGTGAGTACAAGAGTCCACAAAATGGATGGGTTTTTGTTTGTTTAAAAAACAAAAGTTAGGGGCGCCTGGGTGGCTCAGTTGGTTAAGCGACTGCCTTCGGCTCAGGTCATGATCCTGGAGTCCCGGGTTCGAGTCCCGCATCGGGCTCCCTGCTCGGCAGGGAGTCTGCTTCTCCCTCTGACCCTCCCCCTTCTCATGTGCTCTCTCTCTCTCATTCTCGCTCTCAAATAAATAAATAAAATCTTAAAAAAAAAAAATTGGCAGAGTTCTGAACACCAAAAGGTGAACTCCCCCTTAGTTCCTGGGACTGCTCTCATATGCATCCCCCTCCTGCTATCGTGACTTCTTCAAATAAGGGCAGGCTCTTCGATGAAAACTTCTTCCTATTTCGATGGCTCTTCCATTTATTTTGTAACTGATACAAAATTGCACAAGATTTGTCTCTGCTCAGATCCTCCATTTCTTTACCAAATTTTCCTTCCTTACTCCTTGCAATCTATCTTCTGTCATTGAAACTATCCTGTCATTGAAACGTCACACTTCCTTACCACATCTGCTTTGCAACCTCTTTTCCAAGTTGGCATTTTCCCACTCCTTGCTTCTAGCAACTCTCTCCCAGTTGCCTCTTCTCTCTCTCACTGCCCTGCGTCCCTATGTGCACACCACTCTCTAACTGTGGGTATGCCTCCTGGGCTCAGCCCCTTGCAATCCTCCAGTGGTCTTACGCACTTCCAGGTCCTCACAATCTCCTTTTTGTAGTGACCTCCCAAACGAACATACCAAATCATCCCTTCCCACGGCGCTGTCCTACAGAACATCGCTACTTGGAAGTCCCAAGGTTCCAACAAATGCAATGCTTTGGAACCCATTACCTTCAATATCCTCACCAAACCAGAGTGGTCTTCTCTTTTGCTGATTGTCTTTCCATCTCCCCCCTTCCCAGGGCTGAAACTTTGGAATCATATTTGATTGAACTCTCTCGACTTTTGTCTCTGTCGGCTTTACATCACTAAGTTCCGTCAGTTCTTCTTTTGCAACAGCTCTTGGGCTCACCGCACCCAGCACATGTCAGGCACAGTCCCACACCAAGCCCAGGACTCTTTTCTGGTCCTTGTCATCACACACAGGCACTTCCACAGTCTCTTAATAGAGCTCCCTGCTATGAGTCCCTTCCTTCGAATCCATTCTACACAATAACAACAGTTTAATTTTCCTAAAACATGGCTTTCATCATTCCCTGGCTTAAAATTCTTTAGTGACTCTATTTATCAAAAAAAAAAATCTGCATTCAATCAGTCTTCAATGGACCCAGTTTCTTTAGGTATCTGATCTGACTATGTATTCCTGTTCCCCAACACAAACTTTCTTGTCTCGTTTGCCCCTCGGATAAGCGAGGCTCACTTACACCATGATGCCTCTGCTCCACCAAATCAAATCCCATCGTTTCTCAACGATGGACCAGATTAGGTCTCACCTCTATCATGAAACCTTACCAGGGATAGCCTTGTTCCCTGACTAGAAGCTTCAAATAAAAGCCAATCAGACAAGAAAGCCAAGCAGCTTTCACAAGGTCTCATGTTGCTCAGTGGAACTTTTTTCATTTTACTTTTCTCTCTGACTATTTCTGTGTCTTTGCTCAGACTCTTTCTCCCCACCTATATCAAACCTTGTGTCTTTTTCTCTTCCTTCCAAATCCTTTTTTTAAGGATTTATTTATTTATTTTGAGAGAGAGAGAGAATCCAAGCAAGCAGGGGAAGGGGGAGAGACTCTTTCAAGCAGACTCCCCACCAAGCAAGGAGTCTGAGGTGGGGTTCTATCCCACAACCCATAAGATCAGGACCTGAGCAGAAACCAAGAGTTGGACGCCCAACCAACTGAGCCACCCAGGTGCCCCTCTCTTTCTTCCAAATCCTATCTAGCATTTAAGGACCATGGTATGTCCCTTGTCCCCTTTCAAGCTCACAAAAAGCTCTTTCTCTCCTGACTTACGTGATGCATCCCTGACCATACTGAACACTTTCAGGAATTTGGACCATGGAGGAGCAAGACGGCGGAGGAGTAGGAGACCTAAATTTTGTCTGGTCCCAGGAATTCAGCTAGATAGGGATCAAACCATTCTGAACACCTATGAACTCAACAGGAGATCGAAGAAAAGAATAGCAGCAACTCTCTGAACAGAAAAGCGACCACTTTCTGGAAGGTAGGACGTGCGTGAATCTGAGACGATATTCGGGAGGATAGACGGCGGGGGAGGGGCCTCCATCAGCCGCTTCTGGCAAGTGATAGAGCCGCGGAGCACAAAATCGGAAATTTTAGAAGTCTGCTCTGCTGAGGGACATCGCTCCAGTGGCTAAGTGAGGGGTAGAACCCTCGTGGGACAGTGTGGTGTCAGGACCCTCGGGGTCACAGAAAGACCGGGGGTGCCTGAGTGTGGCAGAGCTTCCAGGTAACGGAGCAGGAAAGCCGGCTGCAGAGACGGAGCCCAGGCGCGGGCTCTCAGCTCGGGGTGGCCATAAACCGTGATCCGCGGCACAGTCGGGCCCCTGCTCCTCCAGCAGGGACCCAACAAGCGGCAGATCCGGGGAGACTCACCTTCCTGCCCGGGGGGGAGACGCGCGGGAGTGCACTGCGGGGATCTGCTGGGTTTGGAGACTCCACCCGGGGTCGGGTGCCAGAGATAGAGGCGCGCGGTCGCAGGCCGGGTGAGCACGGAGTGCGGCTGGAGACCGGGGAGACGGGAGTGACTGACGGCTTTTCTCTGGGGGCTACCTGAGGAGCGGGGCCCCGAGTTCTCGGCTCCTCCGGGGCTGAGATTGGGAGGCCGCCATTTT
Organism: Mirounga leonina; assembly: GCF_011800145.1. NCBI lineage: Eukaryota > Metazoa > Chordata > Mammalia > Carnivora > Phocidae > Mirounga > Mirounga leonina. The sequence continues at coordinate 92,552,915 of NW_023270377.1, read as the reverse complement.
CACTCTCCACCTCCAAAGCTGTACGGAAAGCTTGCAGGGAACAAAAGCTCCCGAGAGCAAACCTGAGCAGATTACTCAGCCGGGAGGGGGCAAGGGCGGGGCAATTCCGCCTCCGGCAGAGACATTTGGAAACCACGGCAACAGGCCCCTCCCCAGACGATCAGCGAGAACAGCCGGCCAAGACCAAGTTTACCGATCAATGAGAACGGCAGAACGCCGGCACTAAGGGAATACTGCACAGAGAATTCATGGCTTTTTTACCATGATTCTTTACTCTTTCAAAGTTAATTTTTTTAACTTTTTTTTAAATTTTTCTTTTTCCCTTTTTCAACCAACGTCTTATCAATCCCTTTTTTAAAAAATCTTTTTTATTTTTCATTTTTAGAGTCATATTCTATCCCTTCATAGTAGTTAACCTTATTTTTGGTATATATATATATATATATATATATATATATATGTTGTTCTCTCTTTAAAATTTGGGGATACACTTTCTTCTAACAGACCAAAATATACCCTAAATCTCTAGTGTATGGCTTTGTTCTAGTCTCCTGCCTGATCACATTCTCTTCCTTTTTTTTTTTTTAAATCCTCTTCTTTCTTTTTTCTTTTTTCTTTTTTTTTAAAGATTTTTTAAAATTTATTTATTAGAGAGAGAGAGATTGAGAGAGAGAGCGCAAGAGGGGGTAGGGTTAGAGGGAGAAGCAGACTCCCTGACGAGCAGGGAGCCCGATGTGGGACTCAATCCCAGGACTCCGGGATCATGACCTGAGCCGAAGGCAGTCGCTTAACCAACTGAGCCACCCAGGCACCCTTCTTTCTTTTTTCAACCAACTTCTTATCTTATTAATTCCTTTTATAAAATCTTCTATAATTTTCATCTTTACAGTATATTCCATCCCTTCATCGTATTAACCCTTATTTTTGTACATATATAAGTTTTTCTTTCTTTAAAATTTTGGGAGGCACTGTCTTCTAACGGACCAAAATATGCCCAAAATCTAGTGTGTGGCACTGATCTATGCACCAGCCTGATCATATTTGATCATATTCTGGTTTTGTTTTTGTTTGTTCATTTTTATAATTTTTTCTTTTTCTTTCTTTCCCTTTCTTTTCCCCCGGTTTCAGGTCTCTTCTGATTTGTTTAGTGTATACTTTTTTGGGGAAGTTGTTACCCTGTTAGCATTTTGTTCTCTCATTCATCTATTCTCCTCTGAACAAAATGACAAGACGGAAAAAATCACCTCAAAAAAAAGAACAAGAGGCAGTACTGACTGCTAGGGACCTAATCAATATGGACATTAATAACATGTCAGAACTAGAGTTCAGAATGATGATTTTAAAGATACTAGCTGGGCTTGAAAAAAGCATGGAAGATATTAGAGAAACCCTTTCTGGAGAAATAAAAGAACTAAAATCTAACCAAGTTGAAATCAAAAAGGCTATTAATGAGGTGCAATCAAAAATGGAGGCTCTAACTGCTAGGATAAATGAGGCAGAAGAGAGAAATAGTGATATAGAAGACCAAATGATGGAAAATAAAGAAGCTGAGAAAGAGAGATAAACAACTACTGGATCACGAGGGCAGAATTCGAGAGAAGGGATACCATAAGACAAAACAATATTAGAATAATTGGGAACCCAGAAGAAGAAGAAAGAGAGATGGGCAGAAGGTATATTGGAGCAAATTATAGCAGAGAACTTTCCTAATTTGGGGAAGGAAACAAGCATCAAAATCCAGGAAGCCCAGAGTACCCACCTCAAAATCAATAAAAATAGGTCAACACCCCAACATCAAATAGTAAAACTTAAGAGTCTCAGAGACAAAGAGAAAATCCTGAAAGCAGCTCAGGACAAGAGATCTGTAACCTACAATGGTAGAAACATTAGATTGGCAACAGACCTATCCACAGAGACCTGGCAGGCCAGAAAGGACTGGCAGGATATATTCAGAGCACTAAATGAGAAAAATATGCAGCCAAGAATACTATATCCAGCTAGGCTGTTATTGAAAATAGAAGGAGAGAGTAAAAGCTTCCAGGACAAACAAAAACTAAAAGAATTTGCAAACACGAAACCAGCCGTACAAGAAATATTGAAAGGGATCCTCTAAGCAAAGAAAGAGCCTGAAAGTATCATAGACCAGAAAGGAGCACAGACAATATACAGTAACATTCACCTTATGGGCAATACAATGGCACTAAATTCCTATCTTTCAATAGTTACCCTCAATGTAAATGGGTTAAATGCCCCAATCAAAAGACACAGGCTATCAGATTGGATTAAAAAACAAGACCCATCGATATGCTGTCTACAAGAGACTCATTTTAGAACCAAACACACCCCCAGGTTGAAAGTGAGGGGGTGGAAAACCATTTACCATGCTGATGTACATCGAAAGAAACCTGGGGTGGCAATCCTTATATCAGACAAATTAGATTTTAAACCAAAGACTGTAATAAGAGATGAGGAAGGACACTATATCCTACTTAAAGGGTCTATCCAACAAGAAGATCTAACAACTGTAAATATCTATGCCCCTAACATGGGAGCAGCCAATTATATAAGCCAATTAATAACAAGAGCAAAAAAACACATCGACAACAATACAATAATAGTAGGGGCTTTAACACCCCCCTCACTGAAATGGACAGATCATCTAAGCAAAAGATCAACAAGGAAATAAAGACTTTAAATGACACACTGCGGGGCGCCTGGGTGGCTCAGTTGGTTAAGCGAATGCCTTCGGCTCAGGTCATGGTCCCGGGGTCCTGAGATCAAGTCCCGCATCGGGCTCCCTGCTCTGCGGGGAGCCTGCTTCTCCCTCTCCCACTCCCCCTGCTTGTGTTCCCTCTCTCGCTGTGTCTCTCTCTGTCAAATAAATAAATAAAATCTTAAAAATAAATAAATAAATAAATAAATAAATAAATAAATGACACACTGCACCAAATGGACTTCACAGATATATTCAGAACATTCCATCCCAAAGCAACAGAATACACATTCTTCTCTAGTGCCCATGGAACATTCTCCAGAATAGATCACATCCAAGGTCACAAATCAGGTCTCAACCGGTACCAAAAGATTGGGATCATTCCCTGTATATTTTCAGACCACAATGCTTTGAAACTAGAACTCAATAACAGCAGGAAAGTTGGAAAGAACTCAAGTACATGGAGGCTAAAGAGCATCCTACTAGAGAATGAATGGGTCAACCAGGAAATTAAAGAAGAATCAAAAAAATACATGGAAACCAATGAAAATGAAAACACAACTGTTCAAAATCTTTGGGATGCAGCAAAGGCAGTCCTAAGAGGAAAGTATATAGCAATACAAGCCTTTCTTAAGAAATAAGAAAGGTCTCAAATACACAACCTAACCCTGCACCTAAAGGAGCTGGAGAAGGAACAGCAAATAAAGCCTAAACCCAGCAGGAGAAGAGAAATAATAAAGATCAGAGCAGAAATCAATGAAATAGAAACCAAAAGAACAGTAGAACAGATAAACAAAACTAGGAGCTGGTTCTTTGAAACAATTAACAAGATTGAGAAACCCCTGGCCAGACTTATCAAAAAGAAAAGAGAAACGACCCAAATAAATAAAATCATGAATGAAAGAGGAGAGATCACAACCAACACCAAAGAAATACAAACAATTATAAGAACATATTATGAGCAACTCTATGCCAGCAAATTAGATAATCTGGAAGAAATGGGTGCATTCCTAGAGATGTATCAACTACCGAAACTGAACCAGGAATAAATAGAAAACCTGAACAGACCTATAACCACTAAGGAAATTGAAGCAGTCATCAAAAATCTCCCCCTCCCCCCCCAAAAAAGCCCAGGGCCAGATGGCTTCCCAGGGGAATTCTACCAAACATTTAAAGAAGAATTAATACTATTCTTCTGAAACTGTTCCAAAAAAATAGAAATGGAAGGAAAACTTCCAAACTCGTTTTATGAGGCCAGCATTACCTTGATCCCAAAACCAGACAAAGACCCCACCAAAAAGGAGAATTACAGACCAATATCTCTGATGAACATGGATGCAAAAATTCTCACCAAAATACTAGCCAATAGGATCCAACAGTACATTAAAAGGATTATTCACCATGACCAAGTGGGATTTATCCCTGGGCTGCAAGGTTGGCTCAACATCTGCAAATCAATCAATGTGATACAAGACATTAATAAAAGAAAGAACAAGAACCATAGGATCCTCTCAATAGATGCAGAAAAAGCATTTGACAAAGTACAGCATACTTTCTTGATCAAAACTCTTCAGAGTATAGGGATAGAGGGTACATACCTCAATATCATAAAAGCCATCTATGAAAAGCCCACAGTGAATATCATTCTCAATGGGGAAAACCTGAGAGCTTTCCCCCTAAGGTCAGGAACATGGCAGGGATGTCCACTATCACCACTGCTCTTCAACATAGTACTAGATGTCCTAGCCACAGAAATCAGACAATAAAAAGAAATAAAAGGCATTCAAATTGGCAAAGAAGTCACTCTCTCACTCTTTGCAGATGATATTATACTTTATGTGGAAAACCCAAAAGACTCCACCCCAAAACTGCTAGAACTCATACAGGAATTCAGTCAAGTGGCAGGATATAAAATCAATACACAGAAATCAGTGGCATTCCTATACACCAACAACAAGACAGACGAAAGAGAAATTAAGGAGTTGATCCCATTTACAATTGCACCCAAAACTATAAGATACCTAGGAATAAGTCTAACCAAAGAGGCAAAGGATCTGTACTCAGAAAACTATAAAATACTCATGCAAGAAATTGAGGAAGACACAAAGAAATGGAAAAACGTTCCATGCTCATGGATTGGAAGAACAAATATTGTGAAGATGTTAAAGGCACTAGAGAAGAATGTGTTAATTGTTTCAATGTCGAGCAATCTACACATTCAATGCAATCCCTATCAAAATACCATCCACTTTTTTCAAAGAAATGGAACAAATAATCCTAAAAATTTTTTTTTAAAGATTTTTATTCATTTATTTGAGAGAGAGAGAATGAGAGAGAGCACATGAGAGTGGGGAGGGTCAGAGGGAGAAGCAGACTCCCCACCGAGCAGGGAGCCCGATGCGGGACTCGATCCTGGGACTCTAGGATCATGACCTGAGCCGAAGGCAGTCGCTCAACCAACTGAGCCACCCAGGCACCCCCAAATAATCCTAAAATTTGTATGGAACCAGAAAAGACCCCGAATAGCCAGAGGAATGTTGAAAAAGAAAAGCAAAGCTGTTGGCATCACAGTCCCGGACTTCAAGCTCTATTACAAAGCTGTAATCATCAAGACAGTATGGTACTGGCACAAAAACAGACACAGATCAGGCGCCTGGGTGGCTCAGTTGGTTAAGTGACTGCCTTCGGCTCAGGTCATGATCCTGGAGTCCCTGGATCGAGTCCCGCATTGGGCTCCCTGCTCGGCAGGGAGTCTGCTTCTCCCTCTGACCCTCCCCCTCTCATCTGCTCTCTCTCATTCTCTCTCTCTCAAATAAATAAATGAAACCTTTAAAAAAAAAAAACAGACACAGATCAATGTAACAGAGAACAGAATAGATAGCCCAGAAATGGACCCTCAACTCTATGGTCAACTAATCTTCGACAAAGCAGGAAAGAATGTCCAGTGGAAAAAAGACAGTCTTTTCAACAAATGGTGTTCAGAAAATTGGACAGCCACATGCAGAAGAATGAAAGTCTACCATTTCCTTACACCAAAATGGTTGAAAGACCTAAATGTGAGACAGGAGTCCATCAAAATCCTTGAGGAGAACACAGGCAGCAACCTCTTCGACCTCAGTCAAAGCAACTTCTTCCTAGAAACATTGCCAATGGCAAGGGAAGCAAGAGCAAAATGAACTATTGGGACTTCATCAAGATAAAAAGCTTTTGCGCAGCAAAAGAAACAGTCAACAAAACCAAAAGATAACCAACAGAATGGGAGCAGATATTTGCAAATGACATATTAGATAAAGGGTTAGTATCCAAAATCTATAAAGAACTTATTGGGATGCCTGGGTGGCTCAGTCGGTTAAGCAGCTGCCTTCGACCCAGGTCACGATCCCAGGGTCCTGGGATCGAGTCCCACATTGGGCTCCTTGCTCCAAGGGGAGCCTGCTTCTCCCTCTCTCTCCCTCTGCTTGTGCTCTCGCTGTCAAATAAATAAAATCTTTAAAAAAAAAAGAAGAACTTATTAAACTCAACACCCAAAGAACAAATGATCCAATCAGGAAATGGGCAGAAGACATGAACAGACATTTTTTCCAAAGAATACATCCAAATGGCCAACAGACACACGAAAAAGTGCTCAACATCGCTCAGCATCAGGGAAATCCAAATCAAAACCTCAGTGAGATACCACCTCACACCAGTCAGAATGGCTAAAATTAACAAGTCAGGAAAGGACAGATGTTGGCGAGAATGTGGAGAAAGGGGAACCCTCCTACACTGTTGGTGGGAATGCAAGCTGGTGCAGCCACTCTGGAAAACAGTATGGAGGTTCCTCAAAAAGTTGAAAATAGAGCTACCATACGATCCAGCAATTGCACTACTGGGTATTTACCCTAAAGATACAAATGTAGGGATCTGAAGGGGTACATGCACCCCAATGTTTATAGCAGCAATGTCCACAATAACCAAACTATGGAAAGAGCCAAGATGTACATCAACAGATGAATGGATAAAGAAGAGGTGGTATATATATACAATGGAATATTATGCAGCCATCGAAAGGAATGAAATCTTGCCATCTGCAATGACATGGATGGAACTGGAGGGTATTATGCCAAGCGAAGTAAGTCAATCAGAGAAAGACATGTATCATACAACCTCACCAATAATGAGGAATTCTTAATCTCAGGAAACAAACTGAGAGTTACTGGAGTGGTGGGGGGTGGGAGGGATGGGGTGGCTGGGTGATGACATTGGGGAGGGTATGTGCTATGGTGAGCGCTGTGAATTGTATAAGACTGTTGAATCACAGACCTGTATCTCTGAAACAAATAATACATTATATGTTAAAAAAAAAAAGAAGATAGCAGGAAGGGAAGAATAAGGGGGGGGAAATCAGAGGGGGAGACGAACCATGAGAGACTATGGACTCTGAGAAACAAACTGAGGGTTCTGGAGGGGACAGGGGTGGGGGGATGGGTTAGCCTGATGACGGGTATTAAAGAGGGCACGTACTGCATGGAGCACTGGGTGTTATACGCAAACAGTGAATCATGGAACACTACATCAAAAACTAATGATGTAATGTATGGTGATTAACATAACATAAAAAAAAAAAAGAATTTGGACCATGTCTTAGATTTCTTCGCATCCCCCAGAATACCTAGTCATGGGCCTTGTATATAGTCACTGCTCAATAAATTGTTGTTGCCTTGATATCTTTAAATGAATCCATCAAATACATGAAGAAAAAGAAAGATTTCTAATAAGGCTTTTCAATAAGGGGAAAGTGGGATAGAAGTATTTACCTGGTTTTGGCATAGAATTCATTAGAATGTCCAATAACTGCTGTTTCCTAAAACTTTGTATTTGTGACACATAATGTATTGCTGATTTTCCACTAAAATCACAGAGTTTAGGATCTCTAGGAAGAATAGAATCAACATCAAAGATAATTTAGTTAAATCTATTAAAAAAACAATATGAGGGAAAAACATTGACATCAAATAAATAAAAGTAATAACCGAGTTTGGAGCTGACAATAATAACTTCAAAATGTAAGAGAGAGTGACAATTTTTCAAGATTTTTAAGTCAAAGGATTATGCTGTATATCTTATTCCCACTCCCATCCTAAAAACATTCCAATATTTGCAGAAAATGTCCAACTTTGGGCAAAAGTTTTCATAATTCTTTAATGATGAGTAAATCAAGTAAAGATTGAAACATCCTGATAAACTGTTGTCTTACCATTCCAAATAGCTGACTTGATAGGTTTTTTTCTTTCCAGTGATTTAGCTAACTGCTTACTTTCTTGATGATTCTTTTTTTCTAATGCTAACAGCTAGCTTTTTATCATTCAAAATAGTAGAATGGCATAGAATCTCTCTTTAAAATTAAGCTGACATGTTTATTTCACAGGCTCTGGTTGAGTGGAGCGATCTTGTCATAAAATCCTTCTACATGATCTTCTCATTTCTCTTTGATGTTTTATCATCTGCAACAATAATCTCTTATGGATTTTTCTCCATTAAAGGTCATGATTCAAAAAAATAGCATAGGACCAAGAATCAGGGGACAGCCACTGCCTTGATATGTGGCAGTAAGTAAGTCACTTAACTCATTGGCACTTGAGTTTGCTCATTTGCCTTGATTAGTGTTTCTCAATGTGGCATTTTTTGATTTCCTATATTCCGGACCCCACTCCAGGCCTATTGAACACCATCTCCGGAGTGGTGTCCAGTAATCTCCATGTTAAACAATCTCCTCAGTTGTTTCTTAACTCTGAAGTCTAAGGTAGCTTCAAACTTTCATCTTTATCCCATTATACTAACTGATCCTTTTACAATAGCTCATGTTCTTAACTATACTTTTGTTCTTGTAGCTCCCTTTTCCTTTTTTATTCCCAAAACAAAATTCTCATGAAATACTGAGAAAGAATTTGGGCCATCTGTTCTTATTTGATGATAAGATATCCAGGTAACAGTATTAGGAAACTGCAATTCCAGCATGAAAAACTGTGTATTAATCCTGATTTTTTTTTTTTTAAGATTTTATTTATTTATCTGACAGATAGAGACACAGTGAGAGAGGGAACACAAGCAGGGGGAGTAGGAGAGGGAGAAGCAGGCCTCCCGCAGAGCAGGGAGCCCAATGCGGGGCTTGATCCCAGCACCCTGGGATCATGACCTGAGCTGAAGGCAGACGCTTAACGACTGAGCCACCCAGGCACCCCTAATCCTGATTTTTTTTTTTTTTCAAAAGCTAATTGTTTACTTACCCTCCTCCTAAAGAGCATTTTGGCATATAATAATTTTTAGATAACTGGAAATCACTACTATAAATTGCTTTTGATAATTGACAATGTTTTCTGAAATAATTAGTAACAACTTGGGGGTAAGGAGTTACATACTCAAGAAATATTTGACACTCCTCATAACTACCAAAATAATATTTAAACAAAAAAATAGTCAACATCATAAGAATAATAGATAGCAACATCTAACATCTGTACATCACATGCAACTGCTAAGTCTCTTTTATGAACATGCATGTGCATTCAATTTAATATAAAATTTTTTTTGAGATTTTATTTTTAAGCAATGTCTACATCCAATGCAGAGCTTGAACTTACAACCCCGAGATCAAGAGTCACATGCCCTACCGACTGAGCCAGCCAGGCACCCCAATATGTAGAATTTTAAAAAGCAATCTATATGGGGGTATAGTTCAGTGGTAGAGCATTTGACTGCAAAAAGCAATCTATATGTTTAGGTTTACAAGTGACTTCTAAAAATAACAGTGACATAGAACCTCTTCCACTGATGCTGACTGACCACTCTTACTCACGCGTGATGCTTGAGGAGCTCAGACAGAACCTCCACAGGTCTGTAGACTGTTGACATATCAAGACCCTCAAACAGATCCACATCCCTCACAGCCAGCATCAGAGGGGTCAAGCCATGTTGGTTTGGGAAATTTATATCCAGGAACTCTTCAGATGCCTTTAAAAACAAGAAGCTTAATTTCTGTTATGTTTTTACTGTGTGACTATTTATACTAATCTTTGCATTTTCCTTGTTTAGCCAAATTTTCATTTTAACCTCAGTACATTCTTTCTCAGTATCTATATTGAGGAGGGGCTGATGAATTGAAAGAACACAGGCCTAAGAGACAGACAGACTTGGGTTTGAATTTTACTTCCTTAAGCTCATTCTTTAACCTCACTGATAAGGTTATATCAAGGACACTTGATTAAATCAATGGACATCCAGTTAAGCAATGAATAATTTTCACTGGGGGCATAATTATATTAAAATATTTATTTGGTATTTATCTGAAATTCAAATTTAATTGAATGTCCTGTATTTTTTTGTTTGCAAAATCTGGCAATCCTACTCTCTAACCTTCAGAGTCCTCAGCTGCCAGTAGGAAAAACAATGTCTTCTCTGTGGGTTTTTTTTTTTTTTTAAGATTTTGTTTGTTTATTTGAGAGAGAGACTGAGCAAGAGAGAGAGAGCATGAGCTGAGCCAGGGGAGAGGCCGAGGGAGAAGGAAAAGCAGACTCCCAGCCTCTGCTGCAGGGAGAGGATTGATGATCGGAGATAGAATATGAAAAGCACTGAGTAGAATTTGACACATGCTCAATAAATATTTGTGGAGTGAATGAATGATCCACAATAATAAGGTAGCTCATTTAACTGTATATAAACAGTCAAATGTAGGTGGGTATATAGATGATATTTGCTGCTTTAATGAAAGTAAAACTTAATTTGGATAATTCAGAACTGAAAAACCACTGTAAGGCCAAATTATCCAAACTGCTTATTTTGTAGACCAAAGTAACTCACTAATTTCCATCTCTATTTCACTTTATGCCATATCAGTATAGTCAATGTTTTTACCTCAGTTTCTCTAGGGACAAACTAAAGATAATGATATTACCTCAGAGGCGTGCTATGGGAATTAATTAGTTAATATTTTTTTTCAGTCTCTGAAAAGAAACTACCTCTTATATCAATGTTTATTATTAGTTAGAACCAACATGAAAGGTTTGAGCTGAGAGTACCCTTCCAATAGCACATTAATTCAGCATATCTGCTTATTAAGTTCTGGATTCAGTGATAGGCACCAGTTTCTTAAAAAGTGGCTGCTAATATTTAGGGTGGAAAAATGTGGTTATGAAAACATATTGGATTATAACAACTGTTACAAATACCATTGAAATAAAATTATTGTCTTTCAAAAGTGTTCTAAGCTTCAGTTATGACATATGGCAATTTTAGACTATGGTTTAATACAACAAAAGAATTTAAAGAGTTCTTTGGATTTTGTTGTAGATTTCTTTGAACTCTAGGTGACCAGAATTCTGTTCACTTTCTCTTTATCTGTTTGTGTCTCTACCATAGGGACTAGAAGAAACTGTTTCCTAGCAGCAATTGATTTTCTTTCAGTTGGAAGATCATGTGATCTGACAGTATCTCTGAAGGTAAATACCAAGAATAGGCAGCTGCCAGTCACCGACAACTAAAGTCCTTGGTTATGTATATGGTTTTGTAAGTTACTTTGGGAAAGCCTATCTGTGGCTAGAAGATCTAAACAAGAAGATCAATACCTTTAGAAGAAAGCACGTAAAAAACATATCCTCTTAACTCCTCTGGTTACAACTAAATATTATGCAAAGCATAGGCTCTCTGATTCCCTTTTCAGGATAAAGATAATAAGTGCAGCTGGTCCAAAGGGATCTAAACAGCAATTGTACAAATGGCAATGATGTCAAGGGAACTCCTCTGAGCAAGTTGACAGCAGTTCTCTAGGGGCATCCTGGGAGCATATCATTTCCCATGGGTGCTGTGTGATTCTAACATCCAGCTGGAGGAAGGTGGAAATAGGCCGCTGCTGTGTTTTATTATCCTGTTTTCCACCCTAGTATCCTCTTTGATCCTGTTTCTTTCTCCTATTTTCTTCCTGAAACTTTCTGGGACTGCATTTGCAAAGAACTTATTTTTCTTTAAAAGGAGTCCTATGTAGTCCTTTCTTACCATTCACCTATCCAAAGGCAGAAACAAACATCAATTTAACTTACCAGCAAGTGTTGAAGTTGTTCAAGATTGCCTTGCCATGAACTTTGTAGAAGTTGCATTTGGGGAGCCTGGATTCCATTGATGGCCAAGAGTTGTCTTTGCACATCGCAATTAGCCACATGAACTGCGGTTTGATTGCTGTAATTACAAAGGGTGATATCTGCTCCCTTTTCCAGAAGAAATTCAACAACCTGCAACACCACAACATTCTTATTTACATTTTTTACTCTTTTTTTTTTTAAAGATTTTATTTATTTATTCATGAGAGACGGAGAGAGAGACAGAGGCAGAGGGAGAAGCAGGCTCCCCGCAGAGCAGGGAGCCCGATGCGGGACTCGATCCCAGGACCCTGGGAACATGACCTGAGCTGAAGGCAGACGCTCAACCGACTGAGCCACCCAGGCGTCCCCATTCTTATTTACATTTTTGAGTGCAAATAGTATCTTCAGGGCTACTCAGAAAACTTAGTTAGACATGGCTTTGATTCATGATGTAGGAAAGGAGAATAAGAGGGGCATAAAAATGAAGAATTGATTTGAATGCTGATGATTGCTATTTGCCTTTTTTAAGTTAGGAAAACAAAAATCTCCATGACATGGATGATTTGGGGATACTATTCTTTTCTTTGTTAAGATTTTATTTTTAAGTAATCTCTATACCCAACATGGGGCTTGAACTCACAACCCCGAGATCAAGAGTCACATGCTTGGGGTGCCTGAGTCACTCAGTTGGTTAAGCATCTGACTTCAGCTTAGGTCATGATCTCAGGGTCCTGGGATTGAGCCCTGCATTGGGCTCCATGCTCAGCAGGGAGTCTGCCCCTCCCACATGCTTGTGTTGCCTCTTTCTCAAATAAATAAAATCTTAAAAAAAAAAAAGAGTCACCTGCTCTAACAGCCAGGCACCCCTTGGGGATACTATTCTTTTCTTAAAACTAGAAGTCTGTGAGTATATTATGTTAAACCCACATAAAGCATCCAAGTCCTATTAGTATGATCTGTAATTTAAATATAACAGGGCTCCTGGTTAGCTCAGTGAGTTAAGTATCTGCTTTTGGCTCAGGTTATGATCCCAGCATCCCTGCTCAGCAGGAGTCTGCTTCTCCCTCCCCCTGTTCTTGCACTCTCTCTCCCTCTCAAATAAATAAAATCTTTTAAAAAAATAAAATATAAACCCCCCAAATTTAGACATACATTCTTGAAAGTACAAATATTTCCACAAGTATTTCTAGGGAGCAAATAAATGCTATTCACAATGTTGATACATAATTTATTCAACAAATAAGATCGAATGATTAACATGGGTCAAGAACTGTCCTTGGTGCTGAGACTCCAACAATGAACAAGGCAGGAACCAAGCTTTAAGGCATTTACAAACTAATGAGGAACAGAGACAGATAAAAAGGCAATTGTGACATAGTGTGATAAATGCAATGATAGGGTAAATATAGGAGACTGAAGGTGGCCACTTAGAAGAAATGAATTAAGCTGTCTTGGAGGGTCCAGGAAGACTTCGTGGAGAAAATGATGTCTATTAAGCTGAGAACTGAGGGATCAGACTTAGTTAACTAGGCAAAGGCTAGGGGAAAGATTGTTTCAAGCAAAGGATATAGTGTAAACAAAGTACAGTGGATGCTATGGACTGAATTACTTCTTCTCAAATTCATATGTTGAAAATGTGACTGTATTTGGAGAGGGGGCCTCTAGGAAGTAATTAAGGTTAGATGAGGTTCTAGAAATGGGGCCCTGATCTGATAGGATTAGTGTCATTATAAGAAGAGACAGGAGAACTTGTTTTCTTTCTCTCTGCCAAGTGAGGACACAGAGAGAAAGTGGCCATCTATAAGCCAGGAAAAAAGCTCTCACCAGAAACCAAATTGGCTAGAATCTTGATATTGGACTTCCCAGTTTCCAGAACTATGAAAAAATTAATTTCTATTGTTTAAGCTACTCAACCATGGTATTTTTGCTATGGAAAGTCCAAGATGCCGAATACAGAGGACAAAAGAACAAATAACACTCAAAGCTCTGGAAGTATAAATTAGACATGGAGCTCAGGATGGGGGATGGAGGGTAAGGAAATGTGATGGAGAAGTCAACAGTAGATAAATCCTGAAAGGCTTTACCAACTCCCTTTAGGAATTAGAGTTGTATCTTCAGGGCAATGGGAAGCCAGTGAAAGATTTTAAACAGAGAGATGACATGATCAGATCAGCACTCCAAAAAAATCACTGTGGGAAGAGCAGAAGTTGAGAGACCAATGAGATTACTCAGTGGCCTCATGTAGAGAAAATGGTACCAAATCAGGAAAGTGGTAGTAGAACTGTAGCAACTGAGGGCATAATCCAAGAATATTTAGGAGATAGAACTGATTAGATGTGGGTTTTGATGGTGAGCCAGAAATCAAGATAATCCCCAGGTTTTTCACTTCAGTCCATTTTTGTCTAGTTTCCCTACTGCCACTGAGGACCCGGCCACCATGATCTTTGGCCTGAAACAATGCAACAACCTTCTAATAGGTCTCTCCATTTCCAAATACCTTTGTCTGAAACCCATTACAGTGGATAGATTCAAAAAGTCAGAAAATAATAAGTGTTGTCAAGGTTCTGAAGAAATCAGAACACTTATACACTGTTGTAAATGGTACAGCCACTTTAAAAAACATTCTGGCAGTTCCTCAAATGATTAAACATAGAGTTCCCATATGACCCAGTAATTCCACCCCTAGGAATTCTAGAAGTGGAATGAAAGAGAAATGAAAACATATGACCACATTAATACTTATACACAAATGTTTGTGGCAGCCTTATTCATCATAGCCAAAACATGGAAACAACCCAAATTTCCATCAATGGACAAGTGAATAATGAAAATGCGGTATACCCATATAACAGAATATTATTCAACTATGAAAAGGAATGAAGTGCTGATCCATGCTGCAACATGAATCTTGAAAACAGTATGCTAAGTGAAAGAAGCCAATCACAAAAGACCACATGCTGTATGATTCCATTTATATGAAAGTCCAGAATAGGAAGATTTATAGAGACAGAAAGTAGATTAGTGGTTGCTTAGGGCCAGGGCAGGGAAAAGGAGGAAAGATAGAAAGAGATAGCTAAAGGGTTCAGAGTTTCTTTTGGGGGGGGGCAGGGAGGTGGGTAGTTCTTTTTGAGATGATGAAAATGTTTTAAAATTGACCATGGTGACGATTCTATATTCATGTGAATATACTAAAACCCACTGAATTCCACACCTTAAATGGGTAAATTGTATGGTATGTGAATTATATCTCACTAAAGCAGTTTTATTTTATTTATTTATTTTTTTTAAAGATTTTTATTTATTTATTTGAGAGAGAGAATGAGATAGAGCACATGAGAGGGGGGAGGGTCAGAGGGAGAAGCAGACCCCCTGCCGAGCAAGGAGCCCGATATGGGACTCGATCCCGGGACTCCAGGATCATGACCTGAGCCGAAGGCAGTCACTTAACCAACTGAGCCACCCAGGCGCCCACTAAAGCAGTTTTAAAAAATGCCTTTGCATGCCTGGTTGTCCTACGGGGTCTGGGCCCTGCCTTCCTTTCCAGCCTCATCTTATGCTACTCTTCCCCTTTCCGCTGCAAGTTCTAGTCACCTTTTTACCTCAAATATGCAAGTTTTTTCCTAACGAAGAGGCTTTATCTCCATTATCCCTTCTTCCCCAACAGTTCTTCAAATGTCATCCTTTATCATTACTTTAGTCCTAGCATAAATGTAACCACATTAGTGAAGATTTTCCTGACCACCTTATTAAAAGAGGATTCACTCTATTGGTTATTTCAAAGCACTAACAGCAATTTGTAATGTAATTAAGTGCTTTTTGTTTCCTTATTTGTTGTGTTTCACCTTCACTAGCATGTAAGTCCACATTGCAAGAGATCTTATCACATGAATAAATGTCTTAGGAATGAGTAAATGAATGATTTAAGATAAATAGATGCTGATGCTATTTAATAAAATGGAAAGCACTGATGCTGGTGTTCCTCAGGAGAATTAGATTTGGGGAGAAAAACAATGAAGACAATGTGGACATGCTATGTTTGAGATCTGCCACACACACACACACACACACACAGAGGTATTCAGGTGAGAGATGTGAGTTGAGATACAGAATTAGGAGCCACCCCCTTATCATTAAGGAACACCGATATTTAATGGATGAAAAGAAAGAATTCATAATGTGACTGGAGAGATATTGCCTGGGAGGTGGGGGAAAAACCAGAAGGAAGCTAATGGAAGAAAGCATTTCAAGAAAAATTGGTATCTAATGCTGCTAATACCTGAAAGGTCATAAAGGACATTATAGGTCACATCAGCAAAAGCAGTTTCAATGGACTGGTAGGGAACAATGCCAGACTGCAGTAGTTTGAAGAGGTGAGAAAGTGGAGGCAGTGAGGATTGACCAGAAGAACACTCTTTAGAGGAGCTGTTGGAAGACAATTCTCCAGAAACTCCAGGAACTTGTGTTTTGTAGGTTTTGTGAGCAGATGTGCTGACTGCCTTTGTTCTAGACCATGTTTTCAAAGAAGTGTATATAGTGAATGACTTTGCAAGATAGAGATGGTGTCTCTTTCTGGAGCATTGGGAGCATTGGGAAAACATGCTTACTGTCTATTGTAAAAGACTCAGTTTTCCTAAGCTCAGGTTTCCCCTCTTTTTATTCAACCCACTGCATGTACAGATATCACTTCTTTACGTTGCCTTGTGGAAACTGAAGGAAATGCTGATACTCTGGCCATTACAGTTGTGAATAGTAAACTGTCATTTTCCTCTGACCCAGGAGTCTCATGTCTTCTGCCAGACTGAAACTGGTAGGCTAACTTAAGGAAAAATCTCAGATGTTTCACAGTTACTAATTTTTGCAAAAGATGAGATGATAAGAAAGATAGAAATGATAGAGGAAGAATGAGGGCTCCATGGGGTAACTAATGAGATTTATAGAAAGTTCATGGGAAGTGGTAGCAAATATGTTGACCAAATTGTATGGTCAATTGGGCAATAAACGATCCTCCATTTTATTGACTACCAATGCCTCTTTAAGGAACTGGGAGGTAATTAAAGGCTGGGTAACAGGAAATAAGTTCAAAAAACAACTGTTCCCTGGTTTTTGATAATTTTTCTATGTCTGCTATCTTCCTCAACAATCTGGCAGTCAGCTTCAGGTCCCTGCCACTATAACAAATAATACAAGATTTGTCCTGGGTGGGCAAAAGATTCTACTCCCTTACAGACAACAGTTACAGAAATGGGTATCTCCACTGAGCAGGAAAGAAGGAAAATTCATGACTGATACAGGCAAAAACCAGGCTTTGAACTCTGGCTCATTCATTTGGGATCTGGGTAGTGAGATGCATTATGTTTGTTAAGGAAGAGTGATAATAGTTATATTATAGCTCAGCCCTTCCTGCTGACAAGCTTAGATCCATTTAATGATGATAAAAGTCTCAGAATTTTTTGCAGTGGGTTTCAGCTACTGTAAGGGAGCTTTGAACCTCCTGGAAAGATTTCCTTGAGACAGACAAGTTCCCATGATAAAGCACAGAAGTGGTGTTCAGGTTCTTACTGGCCTGGATTGGGTTATAATACTAATGTAGATGACCCATTAGAGAGAGAGAAAATGACACAAAGAAATCTAGCAAATTTTTGTGATTAGCCCCACTACCCTGGAAAACTCCCCTATCCCTTATGTTAAAACTAAGTGAAAATGTAAAGATGTTATCATGACAAAAGGTCAGCAAATGATTCAGATTAAGATAGAATCCTTAAAAAAATTGAAAAAATTAAAAAAAAAAAAAAGGCCTTGCTATGAAAGCCAAGCTGGAGTCAACCAAAGGGTGCAAACCCTGCAGTTCCAGTCAGAAAGCAATATGGCTATGGCCACTAAGTCAAGGATCCCTGAGGCTGAAATAGATGGTGTCAGTAATAATGACCTGGCCACCTGATAAAGAGCTTTGTATGGACCAAAAACATTGGAAGTTCATTTTGTTGAACAGCAAGAAGCTTCAATGCTTCTGGAAACCAAAAGTAAATATCCTCTGCTTATTGGTCTGGAGCCACTCTCTTTCGCCATGCTCCTAATCCCTCCCTCCCCCTATACCTTGACCTCAGCTGCTTTAAGGAGAAAGATCATTTTAAGTGGGGCCAAGGACACCCAGTCTTCAAAGGGGCCTGAAGGTCATAGCCACTGACATGGTTATGTGATGAACACTGGGGAAGGAGAGACTCAAACTTTTATGGCTCTCTTAGATTCAGATTTCAACACATGCGCATGTTGTCCAATGGAAATGGTGTATTTAAGAATGTAACTAGCCTGGACACATTGGCATCTTTGCTTCACATGAAAAAATGGTATCTTTTCCTTTGCTGGAAATTCTACCCACCCACCCACCCCCACTCCACCACCTGAAGCAAAACTTCTGGCTTAAAGGTACTTCGATTCATAGGGATTCCCCTAAGTGCCTGGGCCTGTGTCAATTATGGTTCAGTCAAGATGAAACCTGATGTGTGCACTGGGCTATTGCAGCTGGTTGGCCTCAGTGCCAGCTGTGCAGAACTGGCAAGGGACATGGTTGTTCCACTCAGTGGGTAAAACTCAAGGCTGTTCCCATAGCTCTGGCCAATACTCCCCTTGATGAGCCTTGTTATATTTTTACTGATTCTTGGGCTGCTGCCAATGGTCTGGCGGTTGGGCCTGCCACTTAGAAAATTACAGACCGGCGGATTAAAAACACTTCTCTTTAGGGCCATAAACTGTGGAAGCAAACTGTCTGGGTCAAGTCATGTAGAAGCCCGTGGCAAGCGTCCATTCTCTGATGAGATAGACTGGAATAAAACTATTAATTGATGCTATACAACCCAGATTTCCTCCACTGCTGCTTGAATCCATCATCATATTAGACATGGCAACACAGCCACCAACACAGACTGGGCACAAAGTAGAGAACTGTTACGGGGTGAAGCTGAGCCACTGAAATGGGATACACAGACTTTGTGGTGGTTGAGGGTACCTAAAGAGAGAGCATTTTCAACCTTATGAAGTACAGGGAAGGGAGAGACATTGATGACCTTTGTTCTTTAGAAACACCCAGGAAATTTTCTTCATGAAAGAAAATGTCCTGGAGAGTTTCTCCCAAACTGTTCAAAGCACCTTACATTTGACTGACTACTGGGTCTTCTATTCCTTGCCAGACAGCCCTGATCATGACTTGATTGCCAGTTCCCTTAGCTTTACAAAAAAGTCTATTACTAACTGCAGTCAACAACCCCACCTCTTACACCTTCCATGTAAAACCCCTGTCTACACCTCCAGATTTCTTCCCACTCCCATTCCCGCAGCCATCACTTCTCATTCTGTGGGGGTGGATGAATGCTGCTTGGCTGTTAGCAGGGACAAACAGGACTGATAATCTTCCCAAATCAAGGACCAGACTCAGTTACTCAGATTAAATTGAGAATCCTAAGACTAACCAGCCATCTGAGAGATCACATGGAGACATTGTCAACCTGTGCCCCCTGACTAATGCAGGTCCCACTCAAAGGAGCCCAACAATTGAGAACACCATATTTTTGTCCCCAAGGGGTACCCCCAAGATTATACCTCTTATAGAGAAACCTGGCATTAACTTGTATGGCTCCTGAAAACATAATGACTTATGCTTTAGGGGTGGTCAAAAGAGACCTTCAAATCTTTAAGTAAATACCATTAGTAGATGATGTAGCCTCAGATAACTTCAGAGCTTTCCCAAAATGAAGCTACCATTGGTTACTTGAGGGAGCTTCCCTGGGGGATAGTTGACTTGTCATTTATGTGCCCCTTGTGGACAATTATCCCTAAGACAGATGTCCAGTTAGAAAAAGTAGAACAAAATTTGTTTCTGCCTTTAGCTAAAGTTATCAATGATACCACCTCATCCCTTCAAGACATTCAGGTCAGCAGTCAAGTCACTGGCCAGGGTTGTTATGAATGATAGAACTGCCCTAGATTTCCTCCTTGTGGGTCAAGGTGAAGTCTGTGCAATGGCTACTACAGACTGCTTTACCTGGGTTGATGCCTTGGACCAAGAGAGAAGATCAACAGAGAAACTTAAGGAGAAAGCCATCTGGTTGACAGGATTTGTTCAGCTGGAGGGGTTCAGGACCATTGATGGCATGGTTGACACTAGTTTACAATATGGCCTCATTCTACTTCTTGGAGTTCTATTGATAGTAGCTTTGACTAAATATTGTATGAGACAAATTAATGGATGTGGTTCCAGCCTCTGTTGGTCAGAGTAATCAGAGTGGTATGCGCATGGGAAAATTCACCAGGAGCCAAGACAATGTAGAAGTGAAAGGTAAATATTTTTAGGAAACAAGTCTCTCTGGGTTTCTCACATTTCTACAAGTTGTATGAGCAGAGGCACTGACTGCCTTTGCCTCAGACATTCTTTTCAAGCTTGTTTGTAGAGTGAACAGCCTTGGAAGCAAGGAGTAGGTTTGCTTACTACCCATTATAAAAGATTTGGGCTCCCTAATTTGGAGTTCCTCTCCTGCTGCAATCTAACCTACTGTCTAAACAGGGGTCATCTGGTCTTCTTCCTACTGTCCTGTGGGAATTAGGATGAGGGAAATGATACAAAACTGATAATACTCTGGTAATCCTATTGTTATGAGTAATAAAGTGCCCTTTGTCTCTGAACCAGTTTTGTTTCTTATGCCAAGGATCTAAGAAATTGGGGCAGGCTAACTTGTTAGGTTATAAGCAGAGTAAAATCTTAGATCTTTCATAGTTCTTGACATAGATCTGCAGATGAAGAAGTCTGAGAGAGGAAAGGATGTGGTTGGAGGAGGATGTGGGATCAGTGGAGGTGTTTGTTTATTTATGTGTCATCAGAAAGGAGATATCTAAGCATATTAAATTCTAATGTAAAGTAGCATTGTTGTCTGTAATCACATAAATATGGAAAGCACCCATATGTCCTTCCAAGTAGGACAGACAGATAAGTTGTGGCATAAATGTATTACTAGACAGCAGTAAAAACAAAAAACCACAGTTATATGTCTCAAAATGGTTGAATATCAAAAACACAATAACAAAGAGAAGGAACAAGTTACAGAGGTACACATGTAGTATGAGTTTGTTTTCATAAAGTTCAAAAACAGGAAAAAGTAAATAATGCATTATTTAGGAATATAAGCAGAGATGGCAAAACAAAGGAAATGATTAACCCAAAATTCAGAATAATGATTATGAAGGGTGGGGGACACAATTCAGGAGGAGAATATAAAAGGCTTTTGAGGGATTGAAACATTCTAATTTTTGGCTTGGATGGTAGGTACATGGGTGTTAATGTCATTATTTTCCTTTAGGTTGTATATATATATTTTAACATATATGCTACATTTTATAATTTGTTTAAAAAGTGTTAATAGAAAGGAGTCAAAAGAGAAAAAAGCTAAGAATATAGTCAAGAGAGAGGCTATTTAGATGGCTAGGCAGGGTTGAGGGTCCACTTGCATTTAGACTCTCAAGAACTTATAGAGGCATCAACCTGCTCAGTTGAGTGAAATTTGTCTTTTTCATCCTCTTGTCCCCATTCTAAGCCCTTTCCTATTCCCTTTGAAGCCTGCCTTCAGGCATTCTTTTATAGAGGTAAGTGATTATGCTATTTGTAAGCAGCTCATTCTTGGACTCCTTAGCTCAGAAGATTACCCATGGGCCCCAGGACATCACATGGTACCTCTGCTAGATTTTCTTCTGCTGCAGTAATGAGAGGTGTATTCCCAGTCTTTGGATGCTGAAAGTTAAGGTTTCCAAGGATGGAATGGACTTTAGTAATATAGTCACAGATGAGTTCCACATCACCCCTTGAAACTACTTCCAGGAAATCATGAATCAGTTTATTTTTATTCATCTTGCTAATTCCATATAATTGCCTGCCAAAGAAGAGAAACAATTTAATTAAATGAGAGCCAACAAAGCATGGGTGGTTCAAATGTAACGTATTCTATCTTTAGTGTCACCTCTTTCCCTCTTTTATGTATAAAATACTATAACAGTTTTTAAGACAATTTTGAAAAAGAGGAAAACCTAGTAATCCCATCAGTCTTGGTTCTGTGCACATGTTTTAAATTATAAATAACAATTTTTACCATCACTTTGTGAGCTCTGCTGTGGTACGGTAGAAGAAAGGATGGATCAACACCAGAATGGAAAGAACAGAGGCTCTGGAGCCTGAAAGAACTTGGGTTTTTCCACAGATTACCACTGTGTAAACTTGAGCACATCATGCAACTTTTCCAAGCTTAATTTCCTCATCTCTAAAATGGAAATAAAAATCCCCTCTTCAAATGGTTGGTGAGGATCTGAAATACTATATACAAAGCTTTGGCACTCCTTCAACAGATGAATGGATAGAGAAGATGTAGTTCATATATACAATGGAATATTACTCAGCCATCAGAAAGGATGAATACTTACCATTTACATCAACATGGATGGAACTGGAGGATATTATGCTAAGTGAAATAAGTCAATCAGAGAAAGACAATTACATGGTTTCACTCATATGTGGAATATAAGAAATAGTGCAGACGATCATAGGGGAAGGGAGGGAAAACTGAAGGGGAAGAAATCAAAGAGACAAACCATGAGAGAGTCTTGACCCTGGGAAACAAACTGAGGGTTGAGGAAGGGGAGGTAGGAGGGGGGATGAGGTAACTGGGTGATGGGCATTAAGGAGGGCACCTGATGTGATGAGCACTGGGTGTTATATGCAACTGATAAATCATTGAACACTATATCAGAAACTAATGATGTATTATATGTTGGCTAATTGAATTTAAATAAATAATAATAATTTAAAACAAAGCTTTGGCACATTCTATTGGTGAAAATTCTTGTAGGATTTTATTTTCTTTAGTGTTGTTTATTAAAATCCCTGTAACTATTTTCTTTATGGAAGTTCTATTTTCCTAATACCATAAACTCCTCAGTAGCAGGAACATTCCATGCCTTACATTTTGTATCCTCAATAACTCTAGTACAATGTGAGTCATTGAAGAGCATGGTGGCCACCATTCCAGGTTTTCCAGGAAAATCCTGATTTTATATATGTCATCTCAGTTTTCCAAATCATTGAAATATCTCTTAGAGTGCAATTTTTGAAGTCACCAGATTATCTCCCCCATGGAGCCTCTTGCTGTTGGAAACAGCACAAAATCATTTGTCAGACTCTATATTCCAACTTCAGCTTCTGAAACCATAGTCACTGCAGGTAGGTATATGCTATTTCATTGAACTGGCAATTTACTTGCAATGAACTGGCATTATGTTGAAAACAAGAAAACAAAAAGCCCATTTCATAGTACACCTGTGTGGATAAAAGTTAACCAAAATAAGGGGGTGCCTGGGTGGCTCAGTCGGTTAAGCGGCTGCCTTCGGCTCAGGTCATGATCCTGGGGTCCTGGGATCGAGCCCCGCATCTGGCTCCCTGCTCAGCGGAGAGCCTGCTTCTCCCTCTCCCTCTGCCTGCCACTCTGCCTATTTGTGCTCTCTATCTGTCAAATAAATAAATAAAATCTTAAAAAAAAAAAAAAGTTAACCAAAATAAACAAGAAAATGTCTAGAATTGGTCTTTCTTGTTCTATACACACAAATGCCTTAGAATTCATAGGCCAGATTATATAGGGCCTTCTTTTTCAAAGAGAACATGTATTTCACCCCAGAAATAGTACTATTTGATAAATTCATTCATTCATTTAAGAGACTACTATATGTCCTTCCCTTGTTTTCATTGACCTGTCACAATCGAAAATAACATAAAATAGCTAAGACAAAATGGAAGGAAAAAAAATTATAATTGTCAAAGCAAGCAACAAATAATGAATCTTACAATGTCAGAGAAATGGGATGGTCATGTGACTGGAGCACTCCATGGGAAAAAGGGTATCAATAATATTTGGAGAGCTGGAGTGAAGAGGAAAGGATAGTTTTGACGAGGGGAAGGGCATGAATGAAGCCCATAATCAGGGTCAATGAGGAGAGAGTGGACCCGATGGGAATCTACACTTTACTTCCGAACAGGTTGGGAAGCCCATGGAGAGTTTGAGTAGTGCCTTTTAGGAACAGTGGTACTTTGAGAAGATTATTATGATAGACAATAGAAAGGCAAAAATAGACATTGAAAGTAAAGCTTAAAGGATTTGTGACTGATTGGCCATAGAAAATGAGAAATGGGTCCAAGAGGATGTGTTTGGGCAACCGGGGAAGACCTGATGCTGGGGTAGGCAGCCATTTGCTTTTACAGAATGATAATCAATGAGGTCAGCAACAGGGCGCCTGGGTGGCTCAGTTGGTTAAGCAACTGCCTTCGGCTCAGGTCATGATCCTGGAGTCCCTGGATCGAGTCCGCATCGGGCTCCCTGCTCTGCAGGGAGTCTGCTTCTCCCTCCGACCCTCCCCCCTCTCATGTGCTCTCTCTCATTCTCTCTCTCTCAAATAAATAAATAAAATCTTTAAAAAAATTAAAAAAAAAAATGAGGTCAGCAACAGAGTCAGCATGTAAGTAGGGTGTCTTGTTTCCTTGGCTCTCCAAGAAATGTGGCCTTGGGTGAGTGCAGTTTCCTAAACTAGCTTGAGCATAAGAATTTTGGTATTCCCTTGTTATGAATAAAGATTCCCAAGTTCCTTTGGATTTATCCTGTACAGAATGAGACTGGGGATTCCACCCCCCCATTTTTTGTTTTAATTTTTAAAAATTTTAATAGACTCATTTTATTTAGTTAATTTTAATAGACTTGCTTTAAATAGACTTTATTTTTTTTAGAGTAGTTTTAGGTTCACAACAAATTCGAATGGAAAGTGCAGAGGGTTCCCATATGCCTCTTGACACCACACATACACAGCTTCCCCATTATCAACATCCAGCACCACACTGGTACATTTGTTACAATTGATGAACCTACATTGACACATCATTATTATCCAAAGTTTAGAACATACTCTTAGGGCTCACTCTTGGTGTTGTACACTCTAGGACTTTGGACCAATGTATAATGATATGTACCCACCTTTATACTATTAGTTTCCCCTAAAAATCCTTTGTGCTCCACCTATTCAATGCCTGACCCTCAATACCTGGCAACCACTTATTTTTTTACTGTCTCTAGGACATACCTTTTTTTTTGCTCAAGCTTTCAGGTGATTTCTATCATTAGACAACTTCTAGAAACATAGACCTAGTGGTTAGAATCCAATCCACAATCTTTCTTGCAATTCATTTTCTTTTCCTTTTTTTCCAAGATTTATTTATTTAATTGAGCTAGAGGGAGAGAAAGAGAGAGAGCACGAGCATGGGAGAAGGAGCAGATGGAGAGAATCTCCAGGTGGACTCCCCACTGAGTGCAGAGCCTGATGCAGGGCTAATCCCGTGACCCATGAGATCATGACCTGAGCCGAAACCCAGAGTCAGACACTTAACTGACTGAGCCACCCAGGTGCTCCTCGTTTTATTTTCTAATTGACATTTAACATTACCACTTATTCCTTTTGATTTAAATTTCTTAGAATAAATACCATTTTCCCCTAAATTTCTAATAGAGAATAAATTGAAATAGAGAATCAATTCCTCAAGTCTCTCCCTAGTTTTGTTCAAAATGCTGTTACCTAATAATAATATTAATAATATAATCATAACAGCAGTAATGTCTAACATTTATTGAATGCTTACTACATGCCATATGCTATTCTAAATGCCTTACATGTATTTTATCTATTTAATTCCAAACACCACCATCCGGAGAGTAGTATTATTATCCATATTTTACAGATGAGGAGAATTAGGCACAGGTGTTGGCAAAATGGGCTCTCACCCAGGAGACATGTTGGTGCTAGCACCCAAAAAAGACTTAATGCAACTGGTATTTACAGGAACATTCATAAAGTAAGCCTATTTTCATCTCTTTGGATCCTAGGTAGAGAGGGGTGGGTTGATCATACCCATTAGCAGTACTGGGCTCTGTCTAGTTTTCCTCTTGTTTTATTTTTTCTTTCTTCAACTCTGATCTCTCCCACTCCCCTCTGCCTCACAGGAGCCAATCTGATGTGCCCAAGAAGTATCCTCAGATGGGTAGATAGTTCTAAAAGCATGTAGTGCCATTATGTATGTGTGCATGTTTTAAACTTGCCCAAATGGTATTATTACTTACTTTTTAACTTAATACTTTGTTTTAAAGCTTTAACCTTGTACTTATGCGTACCTCTGTTTGTTTGCTTCTAATGGCTGCATAGCATGTCTCCACCACACTTTATTATCCTGTCCCTTGGTTATGGACATCTAAGTTGCCTCCAACTTGCCACTCCATAAACAACACTGCAAGAAATATCCCTGTTCAGGCCTTGTTATGCACTGTGCAAAAGTTTCTCTAAGGTGAATGAGTCGAGGGTGGGGGCATGGGTGAGCCTGGTGATGGGTATTAAAGAGGGCACGTTCTGCATGGAGCCCTGGGTGTTATACGCAAACAATGAATCATGGAACACTACATCAAAAACTAATGATGTAATGCATGGTGACTAACATAACAATAAAAAATTAAAAATAAAACAAAATAAGGTGAATGAGTCGAAATGTATTTAATTTCACGAAATACTGCCAGGTTATTCCTCATGATGGCTGCACCAATTTATACTCCCACCAGTAGTGCCTGTTTTCTTTAAGCTCTTCTGAGGGAAGCAGACATTTGGTTAATTGCTGTCACTTAATCATCATTATCATTATCATCAACATTGAATAAGCAGTGTACTTGGAACATTGCTAGGGACTGAAGGATCAAATGATACACTCGAAATTAGGCCATAGAAAAATTTAAAATCAGCATACGTATTTGTCCCAGCAAACGGCTTTGAAACTTGGATTTATATACTTCTTTTTGAAAATGTAAAAGTGTTTGCAATATCACAGGTAAAAGAAACACCTTCAGAAACAAAGTAAAGCTGAAAATCAGGTATTCAAATAATGATTAGGCAAGGAATATATACTTATATTCATTCATAAAGTGGAAATAAAACCCCAAAGGTATTTCTTTGCAAGGTTATTACCCTAACAATGAAATGACAATGGATGTTCAGGAGTTGTGGCTTAATTCTTTAATGTTACCTTTAAGCGAGAGCATTTCACAAGTAGTATCTGCCATTCTAATAAAAAATACACCAGATTTAAACCAAACTATTATAAGGCTATAATGTTCACTCTACTGGAATTAATTTTTTTTTTTTTTTTAAGTAGGCTCTATGCCCACCGTGGGGCTTGAACTCACAACCCTGAGGTTAAGAGTCACATGTTTTACCAACAGCCAGCCAGGCACCCCTGGAATTAAAAATTTTTTAAAAAAGAGTTAAACCAAATTGCAACCTGAAATTTATCAAATCAAACCACTACAGTACTGGGCAATGTGGTCATTATTTGGTCATTCATTGTCTCACACACTGAGTCGTGGCTGGAGGAAGACAATGAAAATTGGATCAGCATATAGCAGTATTCCTATACACAGGTAAGCTCTTTCAATTAACACGGAAAGACCCACATTGCTTTTTATTAGTGAGTTCCATTTCCTCTTCTGATCTTCAGTCAGCACATTTCCAGGTTGTTGTTGTTGTTTTTAATAAGAAAATGTTTCTCAATTTTCCTTTTAGGATTGTTTTGATCAATGATTTTTAAGCAATATTATTTCATTCCACAGGGATTTCTGGTTTAGCATCTAGAAAAACCCAGTGTCTTTTATCTTTCACTGTGTGCATGGTTAGTCTACTTGTAAAACAAAGCATTTTATTACACTGTACATTTCATTTGGAATCTTACGTAATTGAGACTTAAAGTAATGGGATCCCTTTTCATGTTGAGAAAATATGGCCAGGTCACATATATACAGTACTGAGTGTTTACAAGAAGACTTATATCGGGCGCCTGGGTGGCTCAGTTGGTTAAGCGACTGCCTTCAGCTCAGGTCATGATCCTGGAGTCCCAGGATGTAGTCCCACACCGGGCTCCCCGCTCAGTGGGGAGTCTGCTTCTCCCTCTGACCCTCTCCCCTCTCATGCTCCCTCATTCTCTCTCTCTCTCAAATAAATAAATAAAATCTTTAAAAAAAAAAAAAAGAAGACATATCATTTAAACTTAACACATACTTAAGTGACTAAACTAAAATAAAAGATGTCCCTGGGTATAATTAAATCAAAGCAAGTATTCTTGTATACTTTTCTTGCCCTTACCAGTTTAGCCTGTGATCTAGAGGCATTTGCATAAAGTATTAGAAAGGATTGTCTTGATATTTGAAAACTCAAAGATAATTTATTACAGCAACTCTAAGGATATAATTATTTGAGATTAGGACATAGTTTCCTCTATCAGTTTACCTGATGTTCCTCCTCTGGGACATCCTTTGGGGAGAAGAAAAAAAGTTGCAACATAGGGCAATACCTAAAATGTGCCCAAAAGTGGAGATTTGGCTTACCTATGTTGCGTTTTGCCGAGGGAGCTGATACACAGTTGAAGAAAGACTGAGAAAAACAGCAGTCAATGTCATCCTAATTTATTGTGGCACTGATTTCTGGGACAGCTGTCAACCCACGCTTCAGTAAAGGATCCATTTAAAAGCAGCATAGATACAGATTTTTTTCTTTGATTATTTTCCAATGTTGCACAGCTCAAAGTACTTAAAAAAATAATTAAAGCTGGTTCTGTGTGCACAAACCCTTCAGTTAGCTGCAAAGAGCCTGCTTAGTTTACAGGTTGTCACCCAGGCAACCAGCCACTGTGCATTCAGCTTTGAGAATTGAAGGCAGGACAATCTCATCCAGGAAGGAAAACAAGCATTGTACACTCTTCAAAGTTGCTGTTTAAGTGCTTGAAGGAGTTGGACCCTAGTGTACGTCCATGCTTGGCACAATTGCCATTATCATCTTACCCACTGAGATTTTCTCCAGGAAAGCCATACCTTTGTCATTGCCATAATGTGCTAGAAGGATCCCTTTCCGAATCTAAATATAAGATACAGAGCAGGAGAATCCAATAGGTTACCCCCAGACTGGCTGTACTCTTAAAGTCATGTTTGAAAAAGCACCAGTGAATGGAAGTTCTTCCATCAGAACATATTTCTTGTCTAGACTTGTGATATTCCCAAGCAAAGTCTTTAGGAAATGGACTGTATTTTTGTCTGAGTCATAAAAGCTAATTAACCCAGCTGTAAGAGACTTTAAGTTGTGACTACAAGAACACTCATGAGGAGGTAGACCCAAGGCACTCTAAAACATAGGGTTGTCTGCCATTTGCGTGCTGCTAGATTTTTTTTTTTTTTTATGCCACTTACTGGAGGATGCAGGGGGTTTTCTTCGGAAGATGTTAAATATACTCAACTGCAAAGGGTGCAAATATTTTATTGTAACAACAGGTGGCATTTATTAAATTCTTACTAGGTTAGTCCTTTACGTTAATGATGTCATTTAACCCCCACAACAGCTCTAAGGAGTTGATTCTATAATCACCATCATTCCCCATGTTACAGATGAGAACACTGAGGCTTAGAAGAAATTTTAAGCTAATAAATGGTAGAGCTAGGGACTGAACCAAAGCAGCCTGACTGCAACGTTGAAATATTAACCTTTACTATGCTAACACACAACACACACACACACACACACACACACACACACACCCCTTGAGTCAGTGAACGTTGCAGGGTAAACGACCACTCAGAGATTGCTAGGTTTCCGTACACTCTTTCATCACCTCATTCAGCCTGAAGCGCTTTAACGCTAATCCAAGCACATGCAGGCTGTTACTCAGTTTTACTTTCTACATCCTTCCATGTTTCTGCTGCCAGGAGGAAGAGTACCCTTTCTTAGCTTTTATGTCAAGAGAAAGTTGTAAGTACTGTACTTTCTGATGTTTAGGATTTCTGCAGGGTTACCCTTGGGCTCAGCCTGGTCTGCAGTCCATGAATCTTTCTATTGGTTCCTCAGAGAGCAGTCCTCCCCTTGTCTCTCATTTTGAGAAACAGTCATTCACTCAAATCATGTTTTTTTTCAAGAAACACAAATTTTCAGAAGCAGTGGCAAGATAAGCATGCAAAACAAGGAGAATCCAGTGTTCGCCCCTTACCCTCAGGGAATATGCTTCAAGACCTGCAGTGAATGCCTGAAACCTCAGACAGTACCGGACCCTCTGGTTTTTCCTATACATATTTAGTTACACACATAGTTAGAATAACTTTATCAATTAGGCACAGTAAGAGATTAGAAACAATAATTACTAATGGAATAGAACATTTATGACATTATACTGAATAAAAGTTCTGGGAACGTGGTCTTTATCTCTCAAAGTAACTTACTGTACTGTGCTCACCCAAGTTCTTGTGATGATGTGAGGTGATAAAATGCCTACGTGATGAGATGAAGTGAGGGGAACGACAACGACGCAGGCGCTGTGACGGACGTAGCCTCACGCTCCTGCTGACCTTACGACAATATGTCAGAAGGAGGATCCTCTGCTTCCCGAGGGTTGTTGACCATGGGGAACTAAAACTACGGAAACCACGGATAAGGGGGGGGCTCCTGTATTAGGTGATAAGGCCACCACAGAGCTATGTAGAAGGCTCTGGGGAAGCCTGGAACTTTCTCAGTTGGAAGGGCTGGGGTATGTTAGTTTGCTAGGGCTTCCATAACAAAATACCACAGCCTGGGTGGCTTAGGCAACTGAAGTTGGTTTCCTCACAATTCTGCAGGCTGAGAATCCAAGATCAACTGGTTGGCAGGTTTGGTGTCTCCTGAGGCTCCTCTCCTCAGCTTGCAGGTAGCTGATTCTCACTGTTCTCATAGGGTCTTTTCTCTGTGCACGAGCCCTTGGTGTCTCTCCCTGTGGCCTAATCTCCTTTTTTAAATAAGAACACCAATATGATTGGATTAGGGGCCACCCTAATGGCCTCATTAACTTATTCACCTCTGTGAAAGTCTTACCTCCAAATATAATCACATGCTGAAGTACTAGGGATTAGCGCTTCAACATATGAATTTTGGGGGGAACACAGTTCAGCCTATAACAGCATAGGGAGTCTTCAGAGAAGAGATAATTACCTGAGCTGAAATTTGAAGGACAAATAGTTCACCAGGTAAACCACAGACAGAAGGATATTGCAGATAAAATAAACCATAGCATGTCCAGAGGAAAGAGAAAGCATTAAAATGTTGAAAATATTGTGTTTGGCATGTATATGTGTGGTTGGACCACAGAATACATGGTGGGGGTGGAGGAGGACAGAGGGGAAGTGAGGCTATTTCCAGCTGAATTGGGAGACGTTAGAAGATTTTATTCATCACGGGGCGCCTGGGTGGCTCAGTTGTTAAGCGTCTGCCTTTGGCTCAGGTCATGATCCTGGGGTCCTGGGATTGAGCCCCGCATGGAGCCCCGCATCGGACTCCCTGCTCGGCGGGAAGTCTGCTTCTCCCTCTCCCACTCCCCCTGCTTGTCTTCCCTAGCTCGCTGCCTCTCTCTGTCAAACAAATAAATAAAATCTTTAAAAAAAAAAAAAGATTTTATTCATCGGGAGACATGATCAAATCTGTATTTTAGGAATATCCTCCTGACAGCAGGAATGACAATTAATTGAAGGAGAGGGGCAGATAGAAATGTTAAAAGATTATTGTAGTGGGCCAGGAAACAAATGATGGAGACATAACCTGAATCCATGACAGAAAAGATAAATGACCACAGAAAAACAAGTGAAAGATTTGAAATCACTCTTTTTTTTTTAAGATTTTATTTGTGGGGCTTGACCCCAGGACTTTGGGATCATTACCCGAGCCACAAGCAGATGCTTAATGACTGAGCCACCCAGGCGCCCCTGAAATCACTCCTAATAGGAGAGGAATACAAATGGCCGGGAAACACATTTAAATCACAAATTAACCTCATTAGGGATCAGGAAAATGTAAATCAAACCATGTTTTGTTTAGCATATGGACAAAAATTTAAAAGGGTTGTAATATTAACTGTGTGGGAAAATGGCAACTCTTATACACTATTAGAGTGTATATAAATTTGTAACACTCATTTTGGACATTGCAATCTGGTGCTATCTATTGCTTTTTAAAATGCACACATTCTTTAACTTGGTATTCCCATTTCTCAGTATTCACCCTAGAGTAATTCTGACAGATGATCACAAAGGTGCCGGTATAATAAAATTTTACCTTAGAATTTTTTTATTTTTTAAGTTGTTTTTATTTTTATTTTTAAATTTTATTTATTTGTTTGTTTGTTTAGAGGGGGGAGGGTCAGAGGGAGAAGGAGAGAGAGAATCTTAAGCAGGCTCCACTCTCAATGCAGAGCCCGATGTAGGGCTCCACACGGGGCTGAACCTCACAACCCTGAGATCACGACCTGAGCCAAAATCAAGAGCAAGACACTTAACCAACTGAGACACCCAGGTACCCTTAGAAGGATATGATTACTCCATAAACTTGTACACAATTCTCAAGACTCCTCAATTAATTCTTTTGTTTCCTCCCTTCTGAGTTCAAGACCCACTAAAATATTTTCAAAATGGAAACACAATCTTGGACAAACTAAATCAACCTGTCAACAGTACTGTTCTTAACTGAATCTACCAGACATGTGCCACACTTAAGAATTGGAACTGGTTGTTCTTGACTTATTATTATCATCTTGAAGGACTTCAATTACTTTATACTTGAAAATTCCTGAGGGCGGGTGCCTGGGTGGCTCAGTTGGTTAAGCGACTGCCTTCGGCTCAGGTCATGATCCTGGAGTCCCTGGATCCAGTCCCGCATTGGGCTCCCTGCTCGGCAGGGAGCCTGCTTCTGCCTCTGACCCTCCCCCCTCTCATGTGCTCTCTCTGTCTCAAATAAATAAATAAATAAAAATCTTTAAAAAAAAGAAAATTCCTGAGGGCAGGCATCTTGTTTTTATGTTTTTGTTTCCCAGTGTCTACAAAGTACCAGGCACATAGCAGCTGCTTTTAATAAATGTTTAGCAAATGAAGAAATGACAGAATGGGTGGTAAGTGACTAAAGACTGTGAAGGAGTGAATAAATCACTTCTCTTAAAATTCTCTGGAGACTCAAAACTAATGATGTAATGTATGGTGATTAACATAACATAATAAAAAAAAAAATTCTCTGGAGACTCCCTGCCTTGGTGATTGTACCTTTTTCTAGTTCAAGAAATAGTGGAGTACTTTTTTTTTTTTTTAAGATTTTATTTATTTATTTGATAGAGAGAGACACAGCGTGAGAGGGAACACAAGCAGGGGGAGTGGGAGAGGGAGAAGCAGGCTTCCCATGGAGCAGGGAGCCCAATGCGGGGCTCGATCCCAGGACCCTGGGATAATGACCCGAGCCGAAGGCAGACGCTTAACGACTGAGCCACCCAGGTGCCCCTATTTTTTTAAAAAAATTTTTAAAAAGATTTTATTTATTTATTTGGCAGAGAGAGAGAGAAAGCGCACAAGCAGGGGGAGCAGCAGAAGGAGAGGGAGAAGCAGGCTCCTCGCTGAGCCTGGGATCATGACTTGAGCTGAAGAACACACACACGGTATTTAATATTCTAAAAAAGTACTCCACTATTGGGATGCCTGGGTGGCTCAGTCACTTAAGCGTCCAACTCTTGATTTCTGCTCAGGTCATGATCTCAGGGTTGTGAGATGGAGCCCTGTGTCAGGCTCTGCGCTCAGCCGGGAGTCTGGTTGAGATTCTCTCTCCCTCTTCCTGTGGCCCCCTCCCAAATAAATAAATAATTTAAAAAATATTGTGTGTGTGTGTTCTGAAAGGTCACTTGGATATTTTCCTACCACTGATTTTGGAGAGAGTTTGAAGAAGTCGGATTAACCATCATGCATCCCTTTCTAAACCATATCATACTTATATATCTTATCTCAGACTGTGAGCCAGGATGATTCTTTGAATCCCTCCGTAGGATTGACCACAATGCTATGACTTGATAAATATTACTGAGTGAATGAAAAAATGCTGCCTGAGGATTTTGCTTTAGAGATTTCTCTTTAAAGAGTTTCTTATTTTCACAGCACGTGTTTGTCTTCCAGCTCTACCTTCTATTGTAGCTGCTCTCCCTGCACAGAGGCATCCCGGTAGGTGAGGATGGTGTAGTCTCACTGTTGTTGCCCCTCTCACAATGTTTGCTGTTTCACTAAGACCTAATTAAACTGTTATGCCCCCACATTCCTCTGAGGACTAAGCCAAGGGTGACTTTTTTTCCAGGCATCTAACCTCTTAAATTGCTTAAGCATCAAAATTCTCCCCATGGCTATTATTGGTTAACACCTTGAAATAACCGAAAATTATGCCAGTGAGGAAACGTGCTTGCAACAGAAAAACCCTTGCCTTTGGACGTGTAGCCAAAGAGCTCTTAATACTGAAGAAACAAAATCTTTTCTGCCTTGTGAACCAGTGAAAATCTAATAAAAGTGTGTCTCCCCTGGGTACTTTACATCATTAGCATCCTGGCTTCACACTTCGCTTTAACAAATAACTTATTTTAAAAATTTCTCCAGGGAGGAGACAAGAAGCCAAAAATATCTTGGAAGAAAACTTTACCTAGCAACCCGGTAAGGCAGTTTCATCCAGTTTCTAAAATTTAACTTCATGCAGCAAAGTCTTTGTGATTTTTTAGTTTCTCATTTTGGTATGTACTGAAACATGGATAAGCGGGGAGGAAGAAAAAGTAATGCCTTTCATGTGAGTAGCACTTTCTGGTTTTCATAGTAAATTCATGATAAATGCTCCTACTACAGTTGATCACCTACTACATGCTAGGACATTGCGCTAAACAATTTACATAGGTTCATAAAACTTAATCTTTGCCACAATCCTTTGCAATACGAGGTCTTAGAAGTCCTATTTTACTAATAAAGACCCTGGGGTTTGGAAGAATTAAGTAATTTGCCCCAAGTCATATACTGTAGTTAGTAAATGGCTGAACCTGGGTTTGTCTGACCTTAAGAGCTACAGACTTGGGACACCTGGGTGACTCAGTCAGTTAAGTGTCTGCCTTCAGCTCATGATCCCAGACTCCTGGGATCGAGTCCTGCATCAGGCTCCTTGCTCACTCCAGGGAGTGCTACTTGAAAGGTGATCTTCAGGGGTTCACCTCCTGAAGCAAGACTTCTGAATGCAATGTGAATGGTGCCCCCTGGGGTTGTGTGACCAACAGCTCTGGATTTCCTCCTCTCTTACCTTATCAGGAACTTCAACTCTCCCAGCTCCCCTTCATCATCAGTCTCTCTCTTAGATTACCATCCACACGCAAACATATCTGTTCTCCTCTACCTTAAAGACAAAGGAAAACCCCAGAAACAACATCAATCAATCACCCTTGATCCTATACTCCTCTATCACTCGCTTTTAAGCAGCAGTCAATATTCACCATCGTGAAACATTTTCCTCTCTTGGGTTCTGTGCCATCACTCTTTCTTTGCTTTCCTATTTCTCAAGCCATTCCTTTCGTCCTTCTTTCACTGAATACTTTTCCTTTATCCATTCTCTAAATATAAAATGTTTTCAGGTCTTCAGATGAGGCTCTTTTCTTAAATCGCCTCATCTGTTCTTGTGATTTAAGATCCACCCAAAAATCTCCACCACCAGGTCTTGCCTCTGATTCCTAGTCTTATACCCAATTTTCTCCTTGACACCTATCCTTGAGTATCTTTGGGTACAAACCTGTCAAACTTCACACTACCCAAACCAAACACGAATTTCCTTGCTCGTTCCAGTCTTGCTCATCTCAGGAAATGGCATCATTTCCCACGTATCTGCTTAGGCCAGAAACCTGAAAATTATCTTGATTCCTTCCTTTCCCTTATCTCTACATTTAATCCAGCATCAAGTCCCAACTATTGTTACCTCCAAAATGCATATCAAATAAGTTCACCATGTCAGCTGACCGCCCCAGTCCAAGACCCCACACCATCATCTCTCACTGGATGCTTTGTCTCCAGCTGACCTTACTTCTTTTTTATTTATTTATTTATTTTTAAAGATTTTATTTATTTGAGAGAGAGAGAATGAGAGAGAGAGAACACCTGAGAGGGGATAGGGTCAGAGGACGAAGCAAACTCCCTGCCGAGCAGGAAGCCCGATGTGGGACTCGATCCCGGGACTCCAGGATCATGACCTGAGCCGAAGGCAGTCGCTTAACCAACTGAGCCACCCAGGCGCCCCGACCCTACTTCTTTTACAATGCCTGCACCCCCAATCTGTTCATATAGTACCCAGACTTTTGCAAAATGTAAATTGGATCATATTGCTCTCTTGCTGAATATATTTCAGTGACTTTCGTTGTGCTTCAAATACAGTCCAACTCTGGCCAGAGGCTCTCTTTGGTCTGGCCCATTCCTACCTCTCCAACTTCATCACAAACACTGTGCTCTAAGTGCCCCCTTTTTGTTCATTGGATGGATCAGACTTTCTCACCTTCGAGCCTCTAGACATGCTTAGAAGGCTTCCCCACTCTCAATTGGTTGTCCATCTTATCCTTCAGCTCTCCTTCAAGATTCTTCTTGTCAAGGGCCGCCTGGGTGGTTCAGTCGTTAAGCGTCTGTCTTCGGCTCAGGTCATGATCCCAGGGTCCTGGGATCGAGCCCCACATCGGGCTCCCTGCTCCACGGGAAGCCTGCTTCTCCCTCTCCCACTCCCCCTGCTTGTGTTCCCTCTCTCGCTGTGTCTCTCTCTGTCAAATAAATAAATAAAATCTTTAAAAAAAAAAAAAGATTCTTCTTGTCAAGATTACCATTGACCTCTACATTGCTAATACTAATGCTGATACATGTAGCACCTCTTCATTCTGTTGTGCGATGAATTTCCAGTTTCCCTACCAGACTTTGAGTT
Source organism: Mirounga leonina (assembly GCF_011800145.1). Classification (NCBI taxonomy): domain Eukaryota; kingdom Metazoa; phylum Chordata; class Mammalia; order Carnivora; family Phocidae; genus Mirounga; species Mirounga leonina. Next base: position 92,516,204 of record NW_023270377.1, on the reverse strand, counting down.
CCTTGAAGTAAGGGTCTATATTTACAATACATGTTTTCAGGTCTTCAGATGAGGCTCTTTTCTTAAATCGCCTCATCTGTTCTTGTGATTTAAGATCCACCCAAAAATCTCCACCACCAGGTCTTGCCTAGCACAGTGATTGGCTTATAGTTAGCTGTTTAATAAATGCTTGTAAATGAATGAGGGACGCAAGTTGAGACCTCTTGGGAAAGACTGAGCCGTAGTAACTCACAATCCCCCACTGGTATAGTAGATAGAAACTAGAAGGAACATCAGAAGATAGGGGTTCAAGGTTTGGCACTAGAAATAACTATCTGTTGTCAAAATTCTTCTGAGTTTCGTTTCCTCATCTGCCCTATCTATATCATTGAATTTTTGATATCTTAACCTTTTAAGATAAAAATTTTTTTTAAAAAAGATTTTATTTATTTACTTGAGAGAGAGCGAAAATGAGTGGGGGTAGGGTGGGGAGAGGAGCAGAGGGGAAGGGAGAGGGAGGGGGATAGAATCTCCAGTAGACTCCGTGCTGAGTGTGGAACCCCTAGCAGGGCTCAATCTCACAACTCTGAGATCATGACCTGAGCCAAAATCAAGAGTTGGACACTTAACTGATTGAATCACAAGATCAAAAAAAATTTTTTTATCACTGAAGCTAAATTTCTTAGTCCTCTACCAAATTCCTTCTTGTGGGTTGCAAAACTCATTAAATGAGACTTAATCTTTTTCCGCTTTTAATTATGAAAAATTTCAGACCTAACAGAAGTAGAATAGTATAAACAGCCATGTACCCATCACTAGCTTACGCTATTACCCACACATAGCTAATCTGGTTTTATTCCTAGCCCTACCCACTTTCCCCTCCCATTATTTTCATGCAAATCCTGGACATGGTATCATTTCATGATACACATTTCAGTATGTATGAGATATAATTATCTAGCTGCTACCCCTTCTGTTCCTCAGTGGCTTAAAAAGTGAAATATTCATTGAACAGTATGTTGCTCTTCCCAGAAACCAGGTAACTAGCACAATGATTTTATTTCATGCTCCTCAAACTTGTGTAAATTATTTGAGGGGGGTGGAGGAGGGTGGATATTACAGCATCTAGCCTTGGGCCTTGCAGTCAATAAATAGAGGTTGAATGAAAACAAATTCAACGTGGTTTAGGTTTTTTAATACAACCTTATCCACAGGAATCTAGGGCCTTGTCTTACCTCCTTGCTTCTGTTCTCTTCAGGAATTCATTACTTTAAAGGAAAATTTCAAATTCAAAGTTTTTCCTTTTTGTTTGTTTTTAAATCAACTGATTTCAGCCTTTGAGGACTTTTCTAGGCAGGACTCACTACTGGGGGAGGCGTCTCCGGGGGCGGGTCTGCGCCGAGGCCCCGCCCCCGCCCGCTCCCCCCCACCCCCGCTCGCTCCCCGCCCCCCTCGCTCCCCGCCCTCCTTATCCTCCTTCCCTCTGTCGTCCTGCTCCTCTTCCCGGCAGCCCTAGCGCCTTTCCCGGCGCTCCTCAAGATGGCGGCCGACAGTGAGGTGCGGTGTTTCCTCCCTACCTATCCCTGTCTGTAAGTTCCCTCCTCCGTGTCAGCGCCCGGGGCTCAATCTCTTTTTCTTTCCTTTCCTTTACCGTAGCCCGAGTCCGAGGTATTTGAGATCACGGACTTCACTACTGCCTCGGAATGGGAAAGGTGAGTGAGTCGTATCATTGGTTATCAGCACCGTGGGCCCCGGGCGTCCCGCTGCCGCTTCCCCAACGTAGACCACATGTGATGCTACTTATGCGGGAAGAGTAAGACCGGCGAAGCCCCGGCTCTGCGTCTTCTCCTGTCTCCTATGTGCTGCGAGGCTCTTCCGCGTCTAGCGTCTGACAAGCCCCGGCCCGCCCCGTCAGCCAAACCCTTGAGATGCAGCTCTCAGAAAAAGTTTTGTTTACTCTGAGGCCACTTTCCTCAGACCTTGGTTGTTGCCCACCCGCAGAAACAATTTCCGTAGCTCCCACTTCCGTTCCTGGTTTCATTTCCGTTTAACTCATTTTGTTACCATAAGCAGTAAACTTGGCGGTTGCTATTTTCCTCTCCTATGCATTGCTATACCCCTTTTTGGAGGGGGCCTTCATAGTACTGGTGGTTGTCCATCTGTCCCACTCCCACCATCTCCATTCTGTCCTTTAGAATAACCTTTTAAGATAGGCTGCAGATGGCTTTGGAACTCTGATTCAAGTTGTTACATTCCAGTGGGTAATGTGCCCAGCCTTCCTGTGACTTTTTTTTTTTTTAAAGATTTATTTATTTATTTATTTGAGAGAGAGAATGAGAGAGAGCACATGAGAGGGGGGAGGGTCAGAGGGAGAAGCAGACTCCCTGCCGAGCAGGGAGCCCGATGCGGGACTCGATCCAGGGACTCCAGGATCATGACCTGAGCCGAAGGCAGTCGCTTAACCGACTGAGCCACCCAGGCGCCCCTTCCTGTGACTTTTAAACCTCACTGAACAGCTGAGTGAAATTTTATCACTGAAATTAGTTGGAAGCCAACTTTGTGAAGGAGTGATAGCTTAGATTGAGAGATTTTCTGGTCGGTGTCACAGAGATCCTTATGGGTGTGGAGGTCAGTATTTAGCTTGTTGCAATGTTTTATAATCTTTCTGGTTGGGAGAGGAAATTTGTGCATGTTGTCATGAGATGACAGAGGAAAATATAAAAGATCCCTGCTGGAGGGGCGCCTGGGTGGTTCAGTTGGTTAAGCCGCCAACTCTTGATCTCAGCTCAGGTCTTGATCTCAGGGTCATGAGTTCAAGCCCTGTGTTGGGCTCCATGCTGGGTGTGGAGCCTACTTAAAAAAAAAAAAAAAATCCCGGCTGGAATAATAGTTTGACTTGTGGTATCCTCCAAAACAGAAAAGTCTGTAAGATATAACCATACTGGCAAAGCTTTACTGAGCAGGTATTCTGTGTCCAGAGTTAAACTAGTGGAAAAGAACAAAGGATAAAACAGAACCTTTGATCCATGTGTTAAACAAAACAGCAAATGGTTAAATTGTAAGCCAGCTTGTATTAACTATAAAAAGAAAATAATTTAGGGGTGCCTGGGTGGCTCAGTCGTTAAGCGTCTGCCTTCAGCTCAGGTCATGATCCCAGCATCCTGGGATCAAGCCCCGCATTGGGCTCCCTGCTCAGCGGGAAGCCTGCTTCTCCCACTCCCCCTGCTTGTGTTCTCTCTCTCTCGCTGTGTCTCTCTCTGTCAAATAAATAAATAAAATCTTTAAAAAATAATAATTTAAAGAAGGATGATATTGTGGATCACAATTAAGGGAGATAATTTCATAGAAAAGATAGGAAATGAGCTGGGCCTTGAAAGTGGGAAGTGGTTGGTTAGACATGAGAAGATATTAACATGAGAAGAGACGGGTGAAAATGAGCCTTTGGGACTTCATGAAGATGTCTTTACTGGAGTGAAGGCTATCTATTGAAGGGAAATACATAAGATTAATAAAATGGGACAGGTCATGGACAGCCTCCAAAGCTCAGTAAAGGAATCTCTAGACTTGGTGCTTTAAGACCAGGGATTCTCAAACTTCAGTGTGCATCAGAATCATAGTTTCTGATCATGTCAGAGGTGGACCTAAAAATGTGCATTTCTAGCAAGTTCCCAGGTGAGGCTGATGTTGCTGGTCAAGAGACCACACTTAGAACCAGTAAAGAGGCCCTTGATTTTAGAGTGGCAAAGTGATAGGATGAGAGTTGTTACAGGAGATTAGGTAAAATGAAGCCAAGTGACTTACTTTGATCAAAAGTTAGGTTGGTGATTTGGAGACTGGAGAGAAAGGGAGGCTAGGCGGGAGGACTGTAAGACGTTTCAAAGATTTTTAGATACACTTGATGAAATGTTAGAGTAGAAAGAAACATGCCACTGGAATTTCTTGCCTGGAAGAATGAAGATAAAGTGGCAAAGTGGGAAGAGTGCAGTTTTAGACATGTTGAATTTGAAATAATAACTTGATGTCTTGAAGGTAGATAGAAAAATGTTGTAACCTGAATCTTAGAGGGTGGGGTGAGGAAGCAGCAAGGGTATGGAATGGAAACATGATTTTTTTTTCCCCTTAGCTAAATATTTAAAATACCCTGAAGTGCAATATTAAGTCCTTTAGCTCCTGATACGGAAATAATTGTTAATACAGTTATGAGAACTACCACAAAGTAGGAAATTTGGTTTTTGGCTTTTATCCTCTTGTTTCTAGAGCTAAAGTAGTGTTTTACAGCTCATGGGAAAGTGTTAAAACTTTGGAGTCTCTTAAACCTTGAGTTTAATGTGTGAATGAAAGTTCTTGTTAATATGTTAGGAGCCATACAATTTATTGAGAGAACTGAATAGAACCCCCCTCTTTTTAATCTTTTCTCCTTTGCAGAAATATTTGAGTGCCCATGTGTCAAATACAGTGCAGGACATATGGGTGTGGTCAATAAAAATAGATAATTCCTGCTCTTAACGTATAGTCTAGTGGAAGAGACAGACATGAATTAAATAATAATACAAATGAGTCTGTAATTACAATCGAAATAAGACCTGAGAAGGGAAAACACCTGGTCTTACAAGGGCATATAAGAAAGGAATCTAATACAGAGTGAGGAGTCAGAGGAAATGACCCTTTGACTGTGATCCTTGAGATTTTTCTGGGATAGTTATTAATTTTTTCTAGTCAAATTCTCAATATTTTAGACTGATTTTTCTCTTTTAGCTAGTACCAGTAGAAATCATAAAATAAGTATTTTGATATGTTCCTTTTACTGTGAAAGCAATATTATTTTAAATGATTTTTCTTTTTTTTTAAGATTTTTATTTATTTATTTGACAGAGAGCGAGAGAGGGAACACAAGCAGGAGGAGTGGGAGAGGGAGAAGCAGGCTTCCTGTGGAGCAGGGAGCCCGATGCGGGGTTTGATCCCAGGACCCTGGGATCATGACCTGAGCCGAAGGCAGACGCTTAATGACTGAGCCACCGAGGCGCCTCTAAATGATTTTTTTTTTAAAGATTTTTTTTTTTAAATTTTAGAGAGAGAATGAGAGAGAGAGAGAGAGCACAAGAGAGGGGGGAGGGTCAGAGGCAGAAGCAGACTCCCTGCCGAGCAGGGAGCCCGATGCGGAACTCGATCCCGGGACTCCAGGATCATGACCTGAGCCCAAGGCAGTCGCTTAACCAACTGAGCCACCCAGGCACCCCTAAATGATTTTTTTTTTTTAAAGATTTTTTATTATAATACCTCACAGTAGAATTCAAAAGAAAAAAAAAAACTAAGAAACCTATAATTGTACCACTAGGAGATAGCTACTATTAATATTTTGAGAAAATTTCTTCTAATCTGTGTGTTGTAAACATTTTGTATCAAGACATATTAACACTTATTTCTATAGCTTCCATTTTTCATTTCGTATATGAAATGCATTTTCTTATTTCCTCAAATGGCCTTCAAAAATGATTTTTAGTGGATGCATACTAATCCATTCAGTGGATATACCATAAATTTACAGCTGCTTGCTGCAGTTGGACAGTTAGGTGGCTTCCAGTTTTTTACCTTTATAAATGCAATGTAGATTTCACATGCACATTTTTTAAAAAGATTTTATTTTAGAGAGAGAGGGGGAGGGGCAGAGAGGGAGTCTTAAACAGACACACTTCCCGTTGCCTGGTATAGGGCTTGATCTCACGATGCTGAGATCATAATCTGAGCTGAAACCAAGAGTCGGTAGTTTAACCAACTGTGCCACCCAGGTGCCCCTCACATGCACATTTTTGCTCACATGTGGATACATTTAAAATTTTTATTTCCTTTTTTTGGTAAACATGTTGACTTATTTCTAGAGTATTCATCTTCATCACCAATAATTGCCTTTTGACAGAACTACGCAGAAGTGAATTAGTATATTTATTAATACTGCCTTTACTTTTAAAGAGGAATTAATTAGAAGGTTCATTTAAATCATAAAAACTCCGATTTATCATTACTATCGTTACTGTCTTACAACAGATGTAAGTATTAACTTATAATTATGTCACTGAAGGAAAAAACCTGATGCCTGTGAATATATTTTGACTAGAATTAACTCTACTACTCTAGCAATATGATGTAGGTGTTTTAGGAGAGCAATTTTGCTATTAGATTGCATCATACTTATATAAGAAGTTAGCTTCTTTAGAGTAATAAAAGTCTTCTGAAAGAGTCTTTTAATGCTACTACTGAGATTTGACAGTTTTAATTTGCTGATATTGAGCATGTCACTAGTCAAAATTCATTCTCTTTTTTTTTTAAAGATTTTATTTTTATTTATTTATTTATTTATTTAAAAGATTTTATTTATTTATTTGAGACAGAGAGAATGAGATACAGAGAGCATGAGAGGGAGGAGGGTCAGAGGGAGAAGCAGACTCCCCGCCGAGCAGGGAGCCTGATGCGGGACTCGATCCCGGGACTCCAGGATCATGACCTGAGCCGAAGGCAGTCGCTTAACCAACTGAGCCACCCAGGCGCCCCAAGATTTTATTTTTTTATTTGACAGAGAGAGGTAGAGAGAGAGAGAGCACACAAGCGGGGGAGAGGGAGAAGCAGGCTTCCCACCGAGCAGGGAGCCCGATGCGGGACTTGATCCCGGACCCTGGGATCATGACCTGAGCCGAAGGCAGTCGATTAAACAACTAAGCCGCCCAGGCGCCCCAAAATTCATTCTCTTTTTAATAGGTCTGCTTCATCAGAAGATTTAAAGATTAGATAGTGATTAGTTTTAAAATCTGTCAGTTATTCCTTATAGCTGACAAATCTCCTTGTAGTTTCTTGCCAGCTGTCCCTTAAAACACAGTTAATTTTATTTTTTAAGATTTTATTTATTTGAGAAAGAGACAGAGAGAGAGAGAACAAGCAGGGGGAACGGCAGGTAGAGGGAGAGGGAGAAACTAGCTCCCCATGGAGCAGGGAGCCAGATGCAGGGCTAGATCCCAGGACCCTGGGATCATGACCTTGAGCCTACGGCAGATGCTCAACCTACTGAGTCACCCAGGTGCCCCAAAACATGGTTTATTTTAATGAGCAAAGTTCCTGAATGTTTTCTTTTGGGAGGGAGGGGGAGATAAATCAATTCCTAAGTATCTTCAAAGGAAAATTTAATTTAAATAACTTAGTTATTTTGAAGGTAGGGAAAAGATGATTGATTTCGTAGTTATCTTTTTTTTTTTTTAGATTTTATTTATTTATTTATTTGTCAGAGAGATCCCAGGACCCTGGGATCATGACCTGAACTGAAGGCGGACTTAACCGACTGAGCCACCCAAGTGTCCCGGTTTCATAGTTATCTTTACTAGTATCCTTTTAGTCTGTCAGTTTTTACTTCTGTTCCAAATTTATATTCATTTTAATATAGAGAGATTTATTCTTAATTTATATTTTATAGAAGCAGAATGCTTTAACTGGATAAGAAGTAGACTTTAAAAAAGTCAAAATTTGGAGTGCCTGGCTGGCTCAGTCAATAGAGCTTGGAACTCTTGATTTGGGGTTCTGTGTTCGAGTCCTATGTTGAGGGTAGAGTTTCCTAAAAAATATTTATTTCAAAAAATCAAAATTTAAGAATTCTTGGATTAGAGAAGATTATTTCCACATTTATTCCATATCCATAAAATAGACTAATAATACTAAATTTACTGAGTCTTCTCTGATAAAAATGTTAAAATATAAAAAATACTGTTTTAAAGAAGTTGTGTAACAATAGTAAAAAAAAGAGTTGTTACATGTTCAGAAAGTTTTTTGTTTTTTTTTTTACTCCTCCCTAGGTTTATTTCCAAAGTTGAAGAAGTCTTAAATGATTGGAAACTGATTGGAAACTCTTTGGGAAAGCCACTTGAAAAGGTCAGATATTTTTGCTGGTGTCTCTAAATAAGTATTTGCTTTGAAACTTCTATTTTTAAGCCCTTTGCTGCATTTGGTACTTTTGAATTAAATGTTTTTTTAAAGTTATGTATGATCTATGAACATAAAGTGGCATCTGAAAGAACTTGGATTTGAATCTGGCAAAAAACATGTAAGACGTTTGTGAACTGTTTTTAAATAGAATTTTATATGTATAATGTCATTCTTTGTGAGTGATTTTGTTTCTTCTGATGTTTACTTCTCTCTTGCTTTCTCCCTTAGAACGTTAGAAAATCTTTTCAGAGGTTTTTTAGTCAGAGAAACATTGCAATTACCAGCTTCATGATAAAGTATTTTGCTTAACTATTGAGGAGAAATCTTGGTCTTAATTGACTTGCTGTTATTAGCAGCTATTTCACTCAGGTTTTGTATTTTACAATACCACTAATAGATTTGTCCCCCCCATCCCTTTTTTAACTTTATGGAAGTTTTGAGGATATTTAAGAATGAAGAAATTATTCAAAATTGAGGTGGAACTTTAATTCTAATCTAAGATACTGCTGGATATTAAGATACTTAATTCTAATCTAAGATAAACCATACCCCAAATGATTACTAAAGAATGTACTCTGAGAACAAACCTAGATTTTCTGTTTTTCACTAAAGGGAACTAATGATTTGATTTTAGGCTTATGTAGATGCTTCGTTTTGTTAGATAATTTTTTTGAAGTAAAATTGATCATTTTTATTATAAATCTGTTATTAACTACAGTTTATCCTTCTGTAAGGAACTCTGAATATTTGCAAGGGTTTTAAAGCTTTATGGTGATGGTAACAGAATTTGAGATTATAAAAGCATTAGGATTTTCTTCTTTATTCATATGAATAAGAGCAGAAAAAGTAACACTGCATACAGAAATCACACATCATTAAAAAAATCATTTAAAGATATGCTGAAATATAAATTGATTTTTTAAATATTTTTATGATTACATTTTTTCATAAAGAGAAAATGTGAAGTTTTCAAACAGATCATTCTATTCTACTTGAAACAAATACATAACAATTGATATAGATGACAGTAAAATTAAGGGCAAAACAAGGTGGCTATAACTGGAATGGGAAATGATTTGCAGCACCAAAAAGAGAGCTGAACTGAGTATTTGTGATCTCTGATGTTATTTATATTCCTTAATACTTTGATTTATGCATATTTGCTGAGTATCTGTTGTGTGCCATATATGAAGAAATAATGAACAAGACAGGATCCATGTTGTCATTGAACATAAATTCTGATGAGGGAGAGAAGTAATAAGTAAAGAAGATTAAAATTTTAGATGCTAAATTCAATTTTGGGATATAAATTCGGTAATGTATTCAAACTACGTAGCATACTGCCTGGCATGGGCTAAAGGAAGGTTAACTCTCTCCAACCCTTTCCTCCCTGTAGATAGTGGTAAATAAGTGAGTTAGGGAAAACATGAATAGATTGCAAGGTGAGCTGTTAATTATGATGAATAAGATTAAAGAAAGTGTAAAGGACAGGGATTATTGAGCATATAAAAGAAAGTTTAAATAGTGACTGAAGAGATTTTAATTCATGTGGAGGACAGTGATTACCAACTCTCTTCCTCCAGTAATGAGGGAATTAAGAGAAATTAAAAAAAAAACCCTTTGATTATGAAAAATGTCAAACATTTGTAAAGTAGACAAAATAGTATGATTAACCCCTATGTGCCCATCACTCAGTTTTAACAATGTTCTGCTATTTTCTTGTTTTGGTAGTACCTCTATCAGTTCTTCACTCCCCACTAGATTTTTTAAATCATTTTTTTAAATAAAATTTACATATATTTTAATGCACAAAGCTGCTTAATTTTGACAAATGTTTATATCAGTGTAACAACACTCCTCACTCAGGAAACTGAACATTGCTGCCCCCCCCTGAAAGGTCCCTAGCAGCCCTTTCCAGTTAATCCCAGTGCTCCTCACTCATGTTCCCCAGGCATCTGCTGTTCTCTTTTTTTCTTTTAAATTAGAGATTACTTTTGCCTGGATCTTGAATTTTGTGATATGGCATCATATAGTATATGCACTCTTTGTGCCTGGTTTCTTTATGGCTGCAAGAATAACTATTTCTTTTTATTGCTGAGTAGTATTCTGTTGTATGATATACTGCAGGTTCACTTGTTGACGGATGTACTGGCTATGAATAAAGCAGAATATTCTTTTTTTTTTCTTAAAGATTTTATTTATTTATTTGACAGACACAGCGAGAGAGGGAACACAAGCAGGGGCAGTGGGAGAGGGAGAAGCAGGCTTCACGTGGAACAGGGAGCCCGATGCAGGGCTCGATCCCAGGACCTTGGGATCATGACCTGAGCCGAAGGCAGACGCTTAATGACTAAGCCACCCAGGCACCCCTAAAGCAGAATATTCTTGTACGAGGTCTTTGGAGACTTGTGTTTTTGTTTCTCTTAGATAAATACCCAGGAATGAAATTACTGGATCATAGGATAGGTATATGCTTAACTTTAATGAACTGCTAAAGCTTTTTATATCATTTTATTCATCTACCAGCAATACATGTATGAGAGTTTGGGTGGCTCTACATTCTCACCAATTGCTTGTTTTCAGTCTTAAAAATTTTAGTCGTTCGAATCGGTATGTAGTTTGTGGAATTATTTGTATTTCTCATTCTGGTTTTCATTTTGTATTTCTGTGATGAATGTTAATATTAACCACTTTTCATGTGCTTATTAGCCATTTGTCTTTGTGGAATGTCTGTTCAAATTTTTTTGTCCATGTTTTAAATTGGTTTGAGTTTTTGAGTTTTAGGAGTCTTTTAGTTCTTTTATGTATTCTGCTTTTAAGTCTTTTCAGATAGTACTTTTGTAGGTCATGAAGATACTCTTTTTATGTTTTCTTCTACAGGCTTTATCATTTTAGCCTTTAGGTCTGTGATCCATCTTGAACTAATATTTGTATATGGTTTGAATTGAGTTCAGTGTTTACATAGGGATATCCTGTTCTAGAACCCTCTGTTGAAAACACTTTTCTCCATTAAATTTGTCAGACAGTTGATATAGGGGGTTACCCTCTGGAATCTGTATTGTTTCATTAATCTATTTGACTATACTATGTCAGTACCACATTGTATTGATTACTGTAGTTTAGGGTTTCCCAGCCTTGGCGTTATTAAAATTTTGGGCCAGATTGTTATGGGGCTGCCCCATGCAGTATAGAATATTTAGTAGTATCCCTAGCCTCTTTTTTTTTTTTTTAAGATTTTATTTATTTATTTAATTGACAGAGAGAGACAGCGTGAGGGGGAACACAAGTAGGGGGAGTGGGAGAGGGAGAAGCAGGCTTCCCGCTGAGCAGGAAGCCCGATGCGGGATTCGATCCCGGGACTCCAGGATCATGACCTGAAACGAAGGCAGTCGCTTAACCAACTGAGCCACCCAGGCGCCCCTCTAGCCTCTAATTACTAGATGCTAATAGCACTCTCCCAGTGATGACAACCAAAAATGTATCTAGACATTGCCCCATGTCCTCTGAGGCAAAATTGCCCTCAGTTGAGAACTATTGAATAACTTTATATTAAGTCCTGAGGTTAATGTAAATTCTTTAGCTTTTGTTGTTTTCCCAAGATTGTTTTTTCTCTTCTAGGTCTTTTATGTTTCCATTATGAATTTTATTTTATTTATTTATTTCAGAGAGAGAGAATGAGAGAGAGCACATGAGAGGGGGGAGGGGGAGAGGGAGAAGCAGACTCTCTGCCGAGCAGGGAGCCCGATGCGGGGCTCGATCCTGGGACTCCAGGATCATGACCTGAGCCTAAGGCAGTCGCTTAACCAACTGAGCCACCCAGGCGCCCTCCATTATGAATTTTAGAGTGAGCTTCTCAGTTTCTATAGAAAGGATTATGATTATGCTGGAACTGATTGGTTTTGTGTTCAATTTATAGGATACTTTGGGGGAGAAGTGACATTTGGACAGTCTTGAAGCTTCCAATGATGAAAATGGCACATTGCTCCATTTATTTAAGTCTCTAATTTTTCTTGGCAGTGCTTTAAAGTTTTTGGTGGAGGTGTTGCATATCTTTTGTTAAATTTATTACTGAGTATTTTATATTGTATGTAGTTGTAAATAGAATTGTTTTTTAGTTTAGTTTTTCATTTGTTTATTGCTAGCACATAGACATACAATAAAATTTTGTATGTTGACTTTAAAAAAATTCTTTTTATTTGAGTATAGTTGACACACAATGTTATTATTAGTTTTAGGTGTGCACCATCGTGATTCGATGAGTTTATACATTATAATATGCTCGCCCATGTAGCTATCATCTGTCATCATACAACCTATTACAGCTTCATTGACTATATTCCTTATGCTGTACCTTTTATTCCCATGACTTACTCATTCCATACCTGGAAACCTGTCTCCCCTTCACCCATTTTGCCCATCTCCCCATTCACCTCCCCTCTGGCAACCATTAGTTCTCTGTAATTATAGGTTATATGTTGACTTTGTATCTTCAGACCTGGCTAAAGTAAAGATTCATAATCTTATTGTTAATTCTTTTGCATTTTCTACATTCATAATCACGTTGCCTGCAAATAGGGACAGTTTTACTTCTTTTTCAATTTTTGTCCTTTTCTTATTGTTACGCACTAACCAGGACCTTTTTTTTTTTTTTTTTTTAATTTACTAAAACAGCTAGTGACCCCTGTCAGTTATGCACAGTGTCATCAGGGCAGTCTTTTTTGTTTGTTTGTTTGTTTTTCTAAGTAAACTCTGTGTCACACGTGGGGCTTGAATTCACAACCCTGAGATCAAGAGGCACGTCCTCTACTGACTAAGCCAGCCAGGCGCCTCTAACCAGGACTTTTAGTAACATGTTGAGAGTAGACATTCTTGCCTTCTTCCCATTGTAAGGGGGAAATGTTCAGTGGTTCAACATTAAGAACATCATAGGTTCTTCATAGGTGTCCTTTATAAGTTTGAGGGAATTCTTTTTATTTTTATTTATTTTTATTATGTTATGTTAGTCACCATACAGTACATCATTAGTTTTGATGTAGTGTTCCATGATTTATTGTTTGCATATAACACCCATTGCTCCATGCAATACATGCCCTCCTTAATACCCATCACCAGGCTAACCAATCCCTCCACCCCCCCACACCCCTCTAAAACCCTCAGTTTGTTTCTCAAAGTCCATAGTCTCTCATGGTTCGTCTCCCCCTCAGATTTTCCCCTCTTCATTTTCCCTTTCCTTCTCCTAATGTCCTCCACGCTATTCCTTAGGTTCCACAAATAAGTGAAACCATATGATAATTGACTTTCTCTGCTTGACTTATTTCACTTAGCATAATCTCCTCCAGTCCCATCCATGTTGATGCAAAAGTTGGGTATTCATCCTTTCTCATGGCTGAGTAATATTCCATTGTATATATGGACCACATCTTCTTTTTTTTTTTTTTTTAAGATTTTATTTATTTATTTGACAGAGACAGAGACAGCGAGAGCAGGAACACAAGCAGGGGGAGTGGGAGAGGGAGAAGCAGGCTTCCTGCTGAGCCGGGAGCCCGATGTGGGACTCGATCCCAGGACCCTGGGATCATGACCTGAGCCGAAGGCAGTCGCTTAACCAACTGAGCCACCCAGGCGCCCCCCACATCTTCTTTATCCATTTGTCTATTGAAGGGCATCTGGGCTCTTTCCACAGTTTGGCTATTGCGGACATTGCTGCTATGAACATTGGGGTGCATATGGCCCTTCTCTTCACTGCATCTGTTTCTTTGGGGTAAATACCCAGTAGTGCAATTGCATAGGGTAGCTTAATTTTTAATTTTTTGAGGAACCTTCACACTGTTTTCCAAAGTGGCTGTACCAACTTGCATTCCCACCAACAGTGTAAGAGAGTTCCCCTTTCTCCATGACCTCTCCAGCATTTGTTGTTTCTTGCCTTGTCAATTTTCGCCATTCTAACTAGTGTAAGGTGGTATCTCAGTGTGGTTTTGATTTGAGTTTCCCTGATGGCTAATGATGATGAACATTTTTCCATGTGTCTGTTAGCCATTTGTGTGTCTTCTTTTGAGAAGTGTCTCTTCATGTCTTCTGCCCATTTTTTGACTTGATTATTTGTTTTTTGGGTGTTGAGTTTGAGAAGTTCTTTATAGATTTTGGATAACAGCCCTTTGTGTGTCATTGCAAATATCTTCCCCTATTCTGTGGGCTGTCTCTTTGTTTTGTTGACTGTTTCCTTTGCTGTGCAGAGCTTTTTATCTTGATGAAGTCCCAAAAGTTTATTTTCGCTTTTGTTTCCCTTGCCTTTGGAGACGTGTCTTGAAAGAAATTGCTGTGGCCAATGTCAAAGAGGTGATTATGATGGATTCCTGTCTCACACTGAGGTCTTTCATCCATTTTGAGTTTATCTTTGTGTATGGTGTAAGAGAATGGTTGAGTTTCATTCTTCTCTATATAGCTCTCCAATTTTCCCAGCACCATTTATTGAAGAGACTGTCTTTTTTCCATTGCATATTTTTTCCTGCTTTGTCGAAGATTATTTGACCATAGAGTTGAGGGTCCATATCTGGGCTCTCTGTTCTCTTCCACTGGTCTGTGTATCTGTTTTTGTGCCAGTACCATGCTGTCTTGGTGATCACAGCTTTGTAATAAAGCTTGAAATCGGGCAACGTGATGCCCCCAGCTTTGTTTTTCTTTTTCAACATTTCCTTGGCGATTCGGGGTCTTTTCTGATTCCGTAAAATTTTAGGATTGTTTGTTCCAGCACTTTGAAAAATCCTGTTGGTATTTTGATCAGGATGGCGTTGAAAGTATAGATTGCCCTAGGCAGCATAGACATTTTAAGAATGTTTATTCTTCCGATCCATGAACATGGAATGTTTTTCCATCTTTTTGTGTCTTCTTCAATTTCTTTGTTGAATGTTGTGTAGTTCCTAGAGTATATAGATCCTTTACCTCTTTGGTTAGATTTATTCCAAGGTGTCTTATGGTTTTTGGTGCTATTGTAAATTGAATCGATTCTCTAATTTCTCTTTCTACAGTTACATTGTTAATGTATAAGAAACAACTGATTTCTGTGCATTGATTTTGTATCCTGTGACATTACTGAATTGCTGTATGAGTTCTAGTAAGGGGTGGAGTCTTTGGGGGTTTTCCACATAAAGTATCACGTCATCTGCAAAGAGAGATTTTGACTTCTTTGCCAATTTGAATACCTTTTATTTCTTTTTGTTGTCTGATAGCTGTTGCTAGGACTTCTAGTACTATGTTGGACAGTAGTGGTAAGAGTGGGTATCCTTGTCGTGTTCCGTCAAGGAAATAGAAACAATTATCAGAAATTATCATCAACAACTATATGCTAATAAATTAAGCAACTTGGAAGAAATGGATGCATTCCTGGAAACTCGTAAACTGCCAAGACTGAAACAGGAAGAAATTGATAACCTGTATAGACCAGTAACGAGATTGAAGCAGTGATCAAAAACCTCCCAAAAAACAAGAGTCCAGGGCCTGATGGATTCCCTGGGGAATTCTACCAAACATTCAAAGAAGAAATAATACCTATTCTCCTGAAGCTGTTTCAAAAAGGAGAAACAGAAGGAAAGCTTCTAGACTCATTCTGTGAGGCCAGCATTACCTTGATCCCTAAATCAGACAAAGACTCCATCAAAAAGAATTCAGACCAATATCCCTGATGAATATGGATGCCAAAATTCTCAACAAGATCCTAGCTAATAGGATCCAATAGTACATTAAAAGGATCATCCACTACGACCAAGTGGGATTTATCCCTGGGATGCAGGGGTAGTTCAACATTCGCAAATCAATCAGTGTGATAGAATACATTAATAGGAGAGGGAAGAACCATATGTTCCTATCAATTGATGCAGAAAAAGCATTTGACAAAATACAGCATCCTTTCCTGATTAAAACTCTTCAGAGTATAGGGATAGAGGGAACATTCCTCAATTTCATAAAATTCATCTATGAGAAACTCACAGTGAATATCATTCTCAATGGGGAAAAGCTGAGGGAATTCTTAGTTTGTTAAAAGTTTTTTTTTTTTAAATCATAAATGAGTGTTTAATTTTTTGAAATCTTACTCTATTGAAATAATCATGTGGCTTTTCCTTTTTGTTTTCTGAATGTGATAAATCATGTTGACTTAAATTTTTTTTTTTTATTGTGGCAAAATATATGTAAGATTTACCATTAGGTGTAAAACTCAGTGGCATTAAGTACTTTGACATTGTTGAAGTTTGCATCATCTCAAACTGAAAACTTCATTCTCCTTAAGCAGTAACTTCCTCTTGCCTCCTCTAAGACCCTGGTAACCACTATCCTATTTCTTTACTTTTTACTTTTTTATTTGAGAGAGAGAGAGCGCATGAGCAGAGGGGAGTGGGACAGGGAGAAGTAGCCTCCCTGCTGAGCAGGGAGCCCACTGCAGGAGCTGATTCCAGGACCCCAGGATCATGACCTGAACCAAACGCAGACGCTTAACCAGCTGAGTCACCCAGGCGCCCACCACTATTCTATTTCTGTTTCTATGAATTTGAGTAGTCTAGGTATTGCATATAAGTGGGATCATAGAGTATTTGTCCTTTTGTGTCTGGCTTGTTTCACTAAGCATAATGTCTTCAAGATTCATCCATGTTGTAGAATGTGTCAAAAATATTTTTATGATGGAATAATATTCCATTGTATGTATATATGACATTTTGTCAGTCCATTCATTCATCAGTTGGTGGACACTTGGGTTGTTTCTCCTTTTTAGCTATTATGAATTATATTATGAATAATGCTGCTGTGAATGTGGTTGTACAAATATCTTTTCAGTCTCTTGATAATTTTTTAAATTTTTTGAGGAATTGCCGTACTTTTGGCTGTGTGCAAATTCTGTTTTGTTTGTTTGAAGATACCTTTATTTTACATTGTTTCTGAAGGATAGGTCTGCTGAAGAATTCTGGCTTGACATTCATTCATTCATTTGTTCATTCCAGTTCTTTAAAGATGTAGTTCTGTTTTTTTTTCTCTCAATAGTTTCTGATTAGAAGTTAGGTGTCATTCATATTTTTTTTTCTGTTTTGGTGTTTTTCTCACTGGTTGGTTTTAAGCTTTTTTTTCTTCAGTTTTCTTTTGAAGTCATTTAACTATTATGTGCTTAGATGTATTTACTTGTCATTTTTCTTGCTTAGGTTTGTTAATACTGGATATGTAAATTTTTGTTTTTCACCAAACTAGGGAAATTTTGGCTGTTATTTCTTTAAATACTTTTCTGCTCCATTCTCTACTCTTTTTCTGTGACTTAAGTTATATTTGAACTCTTAGTACTTTTCCACAGGTCTCTCAGGTTCTGCTGTCCTCTTTTTTTTCCCTCTCTCCTAATTTCTCTTGTTTTTTTTTTTTTAGTTCATTTACTCTTTCTTCTGCTGTCTCTGATTTGCTATTAAGCTCATTTGATATATTTCTCAATTTAGTTATTGTGCTTTCTAGATCTAGAATTTCCATTTGGTTCTTTTCAAAATTTCCAATTCTCTGAGGTTTCTCATCTCTAAATTTATTTTGAAAATATTTCCCTTCAGTCTTTGAGCATTTTATTATAGCTAATCTAAAGCCAGTTGCTACATCTTAGGCCTTTTTGGGGTTGGTTTCTATTGACTGTATTCTTTTGAGTATAGGTCATGTTTTCCTGTTTCCTTTTTTTCTTCTTTTTTTTCTTTTAGTTTGTCTCATGCATGTGCATATCCAGTAATTTCTTAATTATATGCTTGAATTTTGCATGAAATGTAGAAGACTATATTCTGTCGTGTTCCTCTGAAGAGGGATTTTTTTGTTTTAGCAAGCAGTTCATTTGCACTAAAACTCCACTCTCTTCTCGTTGGTGACAGCACTGAAAAAAAAAAAATTTTTTTTTTGGAGCCCAGTGCGGGGCCCAAACCCATGACCCCAAGGTCAACACCTGAGCTGAAATCAAGAGTTGGATGCTTAACTGACTGAGCTACCCAGGCACCCCTGAAATCTTTTCTTTTAGTTTCTTTCTTTGTCACTGTACTGTGGAGTCTCCACTGTTCATGCCAGGTTTAACAGTAACCAAAAATTTGGGGCAGAGTTTATATACAAATTTGAGAGCTACCCCCTATGGGTTTCTTCCCTTCCATAATTTATATCTTAACTTTAGAACTTTCCTGTCATCTTTGAAGTTTGTCCTCTGTTGCCTGAATCCAGTAAAGCTCCATCATTCTGCAACCCTGAGTTGTGCACAGGATAGAGTACCCTTGGATCAGCAATTTTCATGGTGTGTGGCCTGAGGACCCCTGCTGGTCTCAGAGACCCTTTCATGGGTTGAGAAGGCCCGGCCTTTTCTAACTACATTATGTATTTGAGGCCAGTTTTCTTCATATACTTCAGTCAGAACAATGGATTGCAAAGATTGAAGGTATGGATAACGAGAATCTAAATGTCTTTTTTAAACTATACAATAAAGAGATTTACAAAATGTAAAACAGTGCCACCCCCCTCATTCATGTTTTTGTTCTGGGAAATATTGGTAGAACATTAACATGTAATAAGTTATCATTTTTATTTTATTTATTTATTTATTTATTTTTAAAAGATTTTCTTTATCGGGCACCTGAGTGGCTCAGTTAGTTAAGTGGCTGCCTTCGGCTCAGGTCATGATCCCAGGGTGCTGGGATCCAGCCCCACATTGGGCTCCTTACTCAGTAGGGAGCCTGTTTCTTCCTCTCCCTCTGCTACTACTCCTGCTTGTATTCTCTCTGTCAAATAAATAAATAAAATATTAAAAAAAAAAAAGATTTTATTTATCTATTTCCCAGAGAGAGAGGGTGGGGGTGTGGCACGCAGAGGGAGAAGCAGGTTCCCCGGTAAACAAGGAGCTTGATGCGGGACTCGATCCCAGGACCCTGAGATCATGACCCGAGCCGAAGGCAGACACTTAACCATCTGAGCCACCCAGGTGCCCCAAATTACCATTTTTAAATGAATTTAAAAATTTATAATTTTTTCCTTTTTATTTTCTAATATGGGTTCCTCAGTAATTTTTAAAAGTAAAGAGCAAAGGAGTCCTGAGGCAAAAAAATTTTGAGAACTGCTATCTGAGACAAAAAGATACAGACATGCAAATCTCATCAGATAAAATTCCTTTTTTTCATGGACACCCTGGTTTTTGCCTCCATTTGGTTACTCTTCAGAGCCGTGAAAAATTGAATTGTTTTTGTCCAGATTTTATAATTTTTATCTGAAGGATGGTTGATCTGACCAAGCTACTTTACCATAACAGACCCTGAAGTGCTGGGAAATGATTTTAAGAGAGGAGGAAATGGCAGTTACTGAGCATCAGTTAGGGTGCCATGTAATATAATAGGGATTGTGTCTGTTAATTTATTTAATCTTAATTCTTAGGCAAATTTTAATGGTTAAGTGTTACCCATTTTATGGACAAGAAATAAGGCTTTCATGTTG
The DNA here is from genome assembly GCF_011800145.1 of Mirounga leonina. NCBI lineage: Eukaryota > Metazoa > Chordata > Mammalia > Carnivora > Phocidae > Mirounga > Mirounga leonina. Next base: position 92,496,794 of record NW_023270377.1, on the reverse strand, counting down.
TTTCTATTTTACTCTGCCTTTTTTGGTTTAGAGATTTAAGTAAATGTAAACTTAGGTAGAGGAAGTATTAGAAAAAGTTTTTAAAGCAGATTTTGGAATCTTAGTGTCTTGGTCTTAATAAAATAGTTAAAAGTCTTGGTTAAAAGTCTTGGTGGTATGAGTGTGATCTTGCTTGAAGGTAGGGGATTGATAGAAATGACCTTTTAAATTCTTTTTAGCCTTGTAATTTTATGATTCTATGTAGCCAGCAGAAATTATAAGTACTTATTTTGAGATGTTAAGTTTAAGTATGGCATGATCTGGTAATTGAACTGTTTAGTCAGTGACTGATTCTTTCCTCACTAAAAATCTATGGAAGAAGAATCATTACTTTAGAATATTAAAAGAAGAATAGTGAGTATAATAGTATTGAAATGAGTTCAGATTTTTCATACCCACTTAGTAGATTGGAATGACACTTCAGTACTTAAAGTTCACATAGCAAATATAAAATAAATTTGAATTATAGGTTTTCTCTTGTGTGAGAAACCTCCCAAACTAAGTTATAACAATAGGTCAAACTTGAGGCTGATAGAAACATTATGAACAGTTTAGATTCCTTTATTTGCATTCTTTTTTTTTTTTTTAAGATTTTATTTATTTATTTGACAGAGAGAGGCACAGCGAGAGAGGGAACACAAGCAGGGGGAGTGGGAGAGGGAGAAGCAGGCTTCCCGCCGAGCAGGGAGCCCGATGTGGGGCTCAATCCCAGGACCCTGAGATCATGACCTGAGCCGAAGGCAGACGCTTAACGACTGAGCCACCCAGGCACCCCTCCTTTATTTGCATTCTTGCAGAATATTTAAATGTTTTATGGATTAGAGTGGAGACTTTTTTAAAGACAAAGTTTTTGGAAATTAGACAGTTGAGGGTCAGTCAGTGATGAGAATAGTGTTTCTGAAATGAAGTAAATCAAAATGAAAGCAACATATAGCCTATAAGCATGCCTGTAATGTTTTTAGGAATAGGATTATTTAAGGTAAGGTTTATAGTCCTTTCTCCCCCTCCATTTTTGTTTTTCCTTTCAATAATAACCATAGTGTATGTAACTTTTCTGAATATTATACAGAAGGAAAAAATTAGCATTTTATCATATTTCCTTTTATTTCAAATTGAAAGTTTTTGGAGTTCTTTGTTGTGTTAAAGTTTTTATTGTTATATAAAATGTCTAGCTGAGTGATGAGTCTGGGCTTTGCACTGCTGGTGTTGAAAATCTAGTTTTTTTCTTTCTTTCAAGATTTTATTTATTTATTTGAAAGAGAGAGAGAGAGAGAGAGAGAAACAGCATGAGAGGGAAGAGGGTCGGAGGGAGAAACAGGCTCCCCGCTGAGCCGGGAGCCCGATGTGGGACTCGATCCCAGGACTCCGGAATCATGACCTGACCTGAAAGCAGTCGCTTAACCAACGGAGCCACTCAGGCACCCCGAAAATCTAGTTTTGTTGCTTACCGTAACTCCGTGTGGCACTGTGCCATCTCAGTTAGTATTAGCTGCCCCTGCTGCTGTTGCTGCTGCAGCTCTCTCAGAAGTATTCACCAGAGGCTTTCAAATGGTAGTTGCTTAAGCAGAGTAGAATATAAACACAGAATTACTTAACACTTTTTTGCAGTAAAATTGATTCATTGATTCCTTAGAGCTCCTAGAAGTTAAAAATTTATCATCCAGCTGGGGAGAAGTTTTATGTAATGTATTCTGGCTGAAAAAACTCAGGTTTAATCTGAGAGAGATTAGAGGTGTCTTCAGATGTTTTTAGTTCTATTATTTCCTAATTCTTTCTTTTGTAGATTTTAAAAAGATTTTTTGCTTGCCATTGAGTTATAGCACAACATTCTTTCCGTGTGAAGTAAAATTTTCAGTGTACATCGTGAATTACATTTTGAACTTTAGTTTGGTGTAGGGCCTGTGTCACTGTTTAAACAAGTACTGTGTAAACAAGTGAGAAGCTCATCTCTACAGATGGAGAGGTCAGATCAAGAGATGAAATGCTTGGGCTTAAATTACAAGCCACGCTGACTCAGAAGAGTTTTAAGTTCTGGCTGTGGAGGTAGGCCCAAACTCCTATTAGAGCTGAGTGCCCGAGGTGGCGGTAAAGAGTACTTGTTGCCTGTAAAGCAGACTTACTTGTGTCGACCAATGTGTCTTACGCATACTTAAATCTACTGGGTAGTTCTTTTCTCTAAAGATTAGCCTGTTGTATTTGTTCTGATTCACTTGTAGTTGGCTGTGTCGCCTTTTCTTAGGATCTCTTACTGTTAGAGTTCTTAGGTAGTTGAGTGTTCTCTGGATGAATTGTGGCTCTTTATTGATTCAAGAGGGACTCATGTCAAATTCCCCTTTGTTTCTGAACTTCCTTTGTTAGGGTTTTTAATAATCCTCTGGAACTGAAGTCAAAGTTCCATGTAGAAGAGCTTCTGGACTGAGCCTTAGTGCTTTTACTGGAATGATCCTGATCCAGGCAGAGGGCCAACCAGGCTACCTGTGAAGAGTGGAAAGTTATAGATTGTGTCTGTGTGAGATTAGATGTCATTTTTTTATTAATTTCAAGTTGTCATGGCCAGTATCCATGACTGTATAATAAATACACTGAACTGGAAACTTTGCCATGGAACATTCATTACTATTGCAAACTATATCACATACTTCTATCCATTTCACAACAAATTCCTCAAATGTAACAGTTAATCTCCTTTTTACAAAATACGTGAAGAATGCAATGTCAGCTTTCTAGATTAAGTATGTTCTTTCATGTTTTTGCTGTCTTTTAGTTACTGTTTGGAATCATCAAAATCTATTGGAATTGAGTTCTGTAGTAGTTCCCCCTTATCCATGGGGGATATGTTACAAAAATGCCTCTGGATGCCTGAAACCACAGATAGTACTGAATCCTATAGATATTTTTTTGTATATGTACGTACGTATGATAAAGTTTAATTTGTGAAGTAGGCACAGTAAGAGATTAACAACTGATAATAAAACAATAATTATAACAATATGCTGTAATAAAAGTTATGTGAATGTCTCTCTTATTGTACTGTGCTCACCCGTTTTTTTTTCCCTCCTTGTGATGATGTGAGATGATAAAATGCCTACGTGATGAGATGAAGTGAAGTGAATGACATAGGCATCATGATATAGTGTTAGTCTACTACTGATTTTCTGACCATATGTCAGGAGGATCATCCACTTCTGGATTGACGTTGACTGTGGTTTTCTGAAACTGTTGAAAGCGAAATTGCGGGTGAGGGTCGACTACTGTTCTAGGTGTTTATTTGCATGCTACTTTGCCAGCATACTGGCATATTTGTTTTGTTTTAGGAAAACAACTTGTTTTAGAGTCACCTTTGACTAGAGAAACACTTGGTTTGTTTTATTCCATAAATGGATGAAATGTTCATTGAGTTTTATTTTTTAAAGATTATTTTAGAGAGAGAGAGAGAGAGAGCACACGCATGAGTGCAAAGGGGGAGGTGCAGAGGGAGAGGGAGAGAATCCCCAGGCAGACTCCCTGCCAAGCGTGGAGCTGGGCGTGGGACTCCATCACAGGACCCTGAGATTGTGACCTGAGCGGAAACCAAGAGCCAGCCGCTTAATCAACTGAGCCACCCATGCACCCCCTCTTTATTTTTAAAGAAGATTCTTGTGCATTCAGATTTGAAACTGCCTGGACTGTTTTTCAGGCAGAGTAGATAGATGTAAAATACTGTGATTATAAAAGAAAATCTTCTCAGTCTAAATTTTTTATTGAGATATAATTTATATACCATACAGTTAACCAATTTAAGGTGTATAAGTCAGTGGTTCTTAGTATATTGACCGAGCTGTACAATCGTTACTACAATCTATTTTAGAACAGTTCCTTCACTCCCAAAAGAAACCTTATACCTGTTAGTCACTTACTATTTTCTCCTCTCCTGAAGCAACAACTGACTTACTGTTTGTCTCTGTAGATTTGTCTAATCTGAACATTTTGTGTGAATGGAATCATACAATATGGAGCCTTTGGTATATTGGATTTTTTCGCTTAGCATAAAGTTTTCAAGATTGGTCCATATTGTAGCATTTATTAGTCTTTGATTACTGTTGCATCATAAGGACTCACCACATTTTATTTATCCATTTATCAGTTGATTGACATTTACATTGTTTCTACTTCTTGGCTATTACAAGTAATGATGAACCTTCATATGTAAGTTTCTTGTGTGGATGTATATTTTCATTTCTTTTGAGTGTAATTGTTGGTTCATATGGTAACTTTATTTTTAACCCTTTGAGGAACTGCCTGGCTGTTTTCCAAAGTGGTTGCATCATTTTACATTTTTATCAGCAATGTATTTGTCCTGATCTCCCCACTTCCTCACCAACACTTGTTATCTTTTTTATTATAGCCATCCTACTGGATGTGAAGTGATATCTGGTTGTTTTGATTTGCATTTGCCTAATGGCTTTTGATATTAAACATCTTTTCATATTCTTACTCGCCATTTGTATATCTTCTTTAGGGAAATGTCTATTCAGATCCTTTGCCCATTTTTAAATTGGATTATTTGTCTTTTTATTCAGTATTAGAGTTGCTTATACATTTGGATACAAGTCCCTTAGGAGCTATATAATTTGCAAATATTTTCCGCTATTTTTCATGTTGTAGCATGTATCATTGGGGGTTATCTTTTAACTTTCTTGATGGTATCTATAGTTTTTGCTCTTATATTTAGATCTGTGATCCGTTTTGAGTTACTTTTCATGTCAAGTCTCAGGAAAGGATCCAGTTTCATTTTTTTTTGCATGTGGATATCCAGTTGTCCCAGCACAGATGATTTTTTAATGCTTATATTTTAATACTGTCTGTGGTCAAAAGGATTTCTTATACCTGTGGATGAAGACTTTAATTTTAGCTCCATACTATTTGGTTGTCTACCTTGGCTGCACATTGGAATTATTTGAGGAGCTTCTGAAAAATTCTAGTGTTTAGGTTGCAACCTCAGAGATCTTGATTTAATTGGTCTATTGTGGAGCCTAGTAATCAGTACATTTTTTAAGCCTCTTCAGTGATGTTAAAGTCTAATTAGGTTGAGAACCATAGCAATATCCTCCTTAAAAAAAGAAATGGAAAAAAATTCACTGTTTTTTTAATGCTTTACTATGTTTTTCTCCCTTTCAATAATGTATTGCATTTGGCAGTAGAAGAAACAGTTTTTAATTTGCTAAACAATTGTTAAATTTATATTTCTTAATAGAAGGAGGATTATATTTTACATGATAGGCCATTTAAGATGAAATTAAATTCTGGTAAAGAGTAAGTCCTAAAGATGACTTGTGTTTAGGTGTTAGAGAAAATCTCTTAATCCAGAAAGGCATTGAGTTTACTCATCTGTGTTTAACCCATGCAATGAGGAAATAAATTTCACAAAAAACAATGCACAAGGACTCTGATGTACATATATCAGTTCAAGTCAGAATACCTTTTGGATTGGGTTGTGTGCTATTTCAGGTTGTTAGAATAGATCACAGTGTATATATTATCCAAATATATTACATATTTCTGATACATTCACAAATATTTATAAGTATATTTAAATACTTAAATATATTCACATACTTAAAATGCATTACATATTTCCTAGTGTCTTTGGGACATATGGGGGTTTATTATAAATATTAAAAAAAGGTAATTCCTAAGATACTTATTAAGTATGTAGGAACTGTTGAGTTCTGGGATGCAAAGCAGAATAGAACATACATAGTCTTTGCTTTTTACAATCTAGTGGAGAAACAAATATATAAAAAATGATTAGTGGGGCGCCTGGGTGGCTCAGTCAGTTAAGTGTCTGCTTTCAGCTTGGGTCATGATCCCAGGGTCTGGGATCGAGCCCCACATTGGGCTCCCTGCTTAGCTGGGAGTCTCTTTCTCTCTCTCCCTCTGCTGCTCCCCTTGTGTGTGCTCTCTCCATCAACTAAATAAATAAAATCTTAAAAAAAAAAAAAAATTGCCAAACCATTTTTCTAAACTGGTTGTACCATTTTCTATTCTTAGCAATGTATAAGATTTGTTATTCCATTCTTTCTGACAGGTGGCATTGTCAGATTTCTATTTTTAGTCATTCCATTGGGTGTGAGGTGGTATCTCAATGTGGTTTTTTAATTTGGATTTCAGTGATGACTACTAATATGTGGTAGTATCTATTAATTCATGATAGTTAACTGTGTTCTTGGTCATTTATTTTTACTTTAAAAGATTTTATTTATTTATTTGAGAGAGAGTGTGTGAGAGAGAGAGGGATCATGAGCAGGGGGAGGGCCAGAGGGAGAAGCAGACTCCCCGCTGAGCAGGGAGCTGGATGCAGGACTTAATCCCAGGATCCTGGGATCATGACCTGAGCCAAAAGCAGACGCTTAACTGACCGAGCCACCCAGGCACCCTTATTGGTCATTTATATCTTCTTTTGCTAGGTGTTTTGCTCCTTTTTTTTCTTAAATGAGATTGTTTAGTTTTTTAAATTATCCTCATATTCTGGTTGTGAGTCTTTTGTTAGATACATGTATTTTGAGTCTTTCCTCCAGTCATGGCTTCCCCAATCATTTTCTTCTTGTCTTTTGATAAGCATGTTTACTTTAGTGAAGTTCATTTTCTCAAACTTTTTTAAAGTTTTATTTTAGTTACAATTAGTTAACATACAGTGTTATATTAGTTTCAGGTGTACACTTAGTGATTCAGCAATTCCCTACATCACCTGGTGCTCATCACAAGTGCACTCCTTAATCCCCCTCACCTCTTTGACCCATCCCTGCAATCACCTCTCCTATGGTAACCATCAGTTTGTTCTCTATAATTAAGAGTCTGTTTCATTAATTAAGAGTATGTCACATTTTCTTCATTCATCTATTGATGGATACACTTGAGCTGCTTTCATATCTTGGGTATTGAAAATAATGTTGCTATATAAACGTAAGGGTGCATGTCGCCTTGAATTAGTGTTTTTGTATTTTTTGGGTAAATATCTAGTAGTTCAGTTACTGGATCATAGGGTAGTTCTATTTTTAACTTTTTGAGGAACCTCCATACTGTTCTCCCCAGTGGCTGCACCAGTTTGCATTCCCACCAGCAGTGCAAGAGGGACCCTTTTTCTTCACATCTTTGTCAACACTTATTATTTCTTGTGTTTTTGACATTAGCCATTCTGATAGGGGTGAGGTGGTATCTCACTGTGGTTTTGATTTGCATTTCCCCATAATGAGTGATGTTGAGCATCTTTCCATGTGTCTGTTGGCCATCTGGATGTCTTTTTTGGAGAATTGTCTGTTCATGTCTGCCCAGTTTTAATTGGGTTATTTGTTTTTTGGGTGTTAAGTTGTATCTGTTCTTTATATATTTTGGATATTAACCCTTTATGGGATATGTCATATGCAAATATCTTTTCCCTTTCAGTAGGTTGCCTTTTAGTTTTGTTGACTGTTTGCTTCATTGTGCAGAAGCTTTGACCACAACACAAACCCTCTGCAATGTCCATGACCCAGCCACCCCATCTCTTCCACCCGCTCCACTCCAGCAACCCTAAGTTTGTTTCCTTAGATTAAGAGTCTCTTATGGTTTGTCTCCCTCTCTGGTTTCACCTTGTTTAATTTTTCCCTCCCTTCCCCTGTGACCCTCTGTCTTGCTTCTCAAATTCCTCGTATCAGTGAGATCAAATGATACTTGTCTTTGTGTCTAAAATGAGTCTCTTGCAGACAGCGTATTGATGGGTCTTGCTTTTTTATCCAGTCTGATACCTTGTGTCTTTTGATTGGGGCATTTAGCCCATTTATATTCAGGGTAACTATTGAAAGATAAGAATATAGTGCCATTGTATTGCCTGTAAGGTGACTGTTACGGTATATTGTTTCTGTTCCTTTTTGGTCTATGTTACTTTTAGGCTCTCTCTTTGCTTAGAGGACCCCCTTCAGTGGGTCCCAGCGAAGGTTCCATCCCCCACTTAGCCATTGGAGTGACGTCCCTCACCGGAGCAGACTTCTAAAAGTTCCGATTTTATGCTCTGCTGCTCTATCATTTTCTGGTAGCTGGCTGTTGGAGGCTCCCTCTCCCCTGCATTCTATTTTCCCATATATCGCCTCAGATCTGCTTCTCTGTACGTCCTACCTCCAGAAAGTAGTCACTTTTCTTTTCATAGAGTTGCTGCTGTTCTTTTCTTCAATCTCCTGTTGAGTTCGTAGGTGTTAAGAATGGTTTGATAACTATCTAGCTGAATTCCTGGGACCAGACGAAATTTAGGTCTCCTATTCCTCCGCCATCTTGGACTCCTGTTTAATCCATTTTAAATGTGTTTTTGTGTTTTGTGTGAGAAAGTGGTCCAGTTTCATTCTTCTGCATGTTGATGTCCACTTTTCCCAAATACCATTTGTTGAAGAGACAATCTTTTATTATTGGATATTCTTTTCTGCTTTGTTGAAGATTAATTGGGCCTACAGTTGTGGGTTAGTTTCTGGGTTTTCTATTCTGTTCCATTGGTTTATGTGTCTATTTTTGTGCCAGTACCATACTGTTTTGATCATTACAGCTTTGTAATATAACATGAACTCTAGAATCGTGATGTCTCCAGCTTTGTTTTTCTTTTTCAAGATTGCTCTGGCTAGGGGCTCCTGGATGGCTCAGTCGGTTAAGCATCTGACTCTTGATTTCGGCTCAGGTCATAATCTCAGGGTCGTGGAATTGAGCTCCGTATTGGGCTCCACACTCAGTGGGGAGTCTGCTTGAGATTCTCTTTCCCTCTGCCCCCTCCCTTGCTTGCATGCACACACTCTCTAAAATAAATAAATAAATCTTTGGGGGGAAAAAAAAAAAAAGATTGCTTTGGCTAGTTCGGGTCTTTTGTGGTTCCATACAAATTTTAGGATTATTTGTTCTAGTTCTGTGAAAAATGCTGTTGGTATTTTGATAGGGATTGCATTAAATGAGTAGATTGCTTTGGGTAATATAGACATTTTAACAGTATTCTTCCAGTCCATGAAGATGGAATGTTTTCCCATTTCTTTGTATCGTCTTCAATTTTTTTTCATCAGTGTTTTATAGTTTTAGAGTACAAGTGTTTCACCTCTTTGGTTAGGTTTCTTCCTAGGTGTCTTACTATTTTTGGTGCAATTGTAAATGGGGTTGTTTTCTCAATTTCTGCTGCTTCATTATTGGAATATAGAAATGCAATAGATTTCTTTATCTTGATTTTGCATCCTGCAACTTTACTGAATTCATTAAATAATTCTAAGCAGTTTTTTCGTGGAGTCTTTTGGGTTTCCTCTATATAGTATCATGGCATCTGCAAATAGTGGAAGTTTGACTTGTTCCTTAACAATTTGGAAACCTTTGATTTCTTTTTGTTGTCTGATTGCTGTGGCTGGCACTTCCAGTACTGTGTTGAGTAAAAGTGGTGAGAGTGGCCCTCCTTGTATTGTTTCTGACCTTAGGGGAAAAGCTCTATTTTTCCCCATTAAGGATGATTTTAGTTGTGGGTTTTTCCTATAGGGCCTTTATTGTGTTGATGTAGTTCTCTCTCAACCTGCTTTATTGAGGGTTTTTATCATGAGTTGATGTGGTACTTTGTCAGATTCTTTTTCTCCACTATTGAGATGATCATATGGGTCTTATACTTCCTCTTATTGCTGTGATATTATCACTTTGATTGATTTGCAAATATTTAATCACCCTTGGATCCTGGGAATAAATCCCACTTGCTCAGCGTGAATGATTTTTTAATGTATTGCTGTATTCAGTTTGCTAGTATTCTCTTTAGTATTTTTGCATTTGTGTTCTTCAAGGATATTTGCCTGTATTTCTCTTTTTTTGTGGTGTCTGTCTGGTTTTGGTATCAGGATAAGGCTGGCCTGATGGAATGAATTTGGAAGTTTTCCTTTTCTATATTTTGGAATAGTTTGAGAAGAATAGATTTTTTTTTTTTTTAAGATTTTATTTATTTATTTGACACAGAGAGAGAGATAGCGAGAGCAGGAACACAAGCAGGGGGAGTGGGAGAGGGAGAAGCAGGCTTCCTGCTGAGCAGGGAGCCCGATGTGGGACTCGATCCCAGGACCCTGGGGTCATGACCTGAGCCGAAGGCAGACGCTTAACGACTGAGCCACCCAGGTGCCCAAGAATAGATTTTTTTTTTAAAAAAATTTATTTGGGAGAGCGAACAGAGTGAGTGAGAAAGAACACAAGAGTGGGGGGAGGGCCAAAAGGAGAGGGAGAAGCAGACTTCCTGCTTTCCAGGGAGCCTGATATGGGACTGCATCCCAGGACCATGGGATCATGACATGAGCTGAAGGCAGATGCTTAACCCTCTGAGCCACCCAGGTGCCTGAGAAGAATAGAAATTAACTATTTATATTTAATTTTTAAAATTTTTTTATTTTTTTAAAGATTTTTATTTATTTATTTGACAGAGAGAGATATAGTGAGAGAGGGAACACAAGCAGGGGGAGTGGGAGAGAATGAAGCAGGCTTCCCGCTGAGCAGGGAGACCAATGCGGGGCTCGATCCCAGGACCCTGGGATCATAACCTGAGCCAAAGGCAGACGCTTATCCAACTGAGCTACCCAGGCATCCCAACTCTTTAAACATTTGGTAGAATTTGCCTGTGAAACCATCTGGTCTTGGACATTTGTTTCTTGGGAGAGTTTTGATTACGGATTTAATTTCTTTGCTGGTTAATGATCTGTTCAAATTTTCTGTTTCTTCCTGTTTCAGTTTTGATGTTTCTCGGAATTTATCCATTTCTTCTACGTTGTCCAATTTGTTGGCATATAGTTTTTTCATAATATTCTCTCATAATTGTTTGTATTTCTCTGATGTTTGTTGTTATTTCTTCTCATTTGTGATTTTATTTGAGTCTTCTTTTTTTATTGACTAGTCTGTCTAGAAGTTTATCAATTTTATTGATTTTTTTTTTTTTTCCAAACCAGCTCCTGGTTTCATTGATCTGTTCCAATGTTTTTTTAGGGTTCTATTTCATTTATTTCTGCTTTAATCTTTATTATTTCCTGCCCTCTGTTGGTTTTAGGTTTTGTTAATTGTTATCTTTACAGAAGCTCCCTTACATATAAGGTTAGGTTGTTTGAGATTTTTCTTGCTTCTTGAGTTAGACCTGTTGCTATAAAGTTCCCTTTTAAAACTTTTGGTATATCCCAAAGGTTTTGAACTGTTATGTTTTCATTTTCTTTTTTTCCCCCATGTATTTTATTATTTCTTCTTTTATTTCCTGGTTGACTCATTCATTGCTTATTAGCATGTTAGTTAACGTCCATGTATTTGTGGTCTTTCCAGATTTTTTCTTGTGCTTGACTCCTAGTTTCATAGTGTTATCAGAAAAGATACATGGTGGTCTTTTTGAATTTGTTGAGGCTTGTTTTGTGGCCTAACATGTGATTGTTCAGGAGAATGTTGCATGTGCACTTATAAAGAAGGTGTATTCTGCTGTCATATGATGGAATATCCTAAATATATCTGTTAAATCCATTGTGTCATTCAAAGCCATTGTTTCCTTGTTGATTTTCTGTTTAGATAGATGATCTGTCCATTGATGTGAATGGGGTGTTAAAGTCCCCTGCTATTATTATCGATTAGTTCCTTTTTGTTTGTTATTAGCTACTTTATGTATTTGGGTGTTCCTCATTTTCTTAATTTTTAATTTTATTATTAGTGCCTTTTGTGTCCTGTCAAAGGAGTCTATGCCTATCTCAAGGTTGTAAAGACAGTTCTCCTCCGTTTTCCTCCATATGAATATCTTATTATCCCAGGACTGTTTGTTGAAAAGACCATCCTTTCCCCTTTCCCTACTGAATTGCAGTAGCTCCTCTGTTGTAAAATGGAGTATAAGTGTGAATGTATTTCTGGACTCTTATGTCTTATTGATCTATTTGTGTTTATGCCAGTACTATACTGTCTTAATTACTATAGCAAAATAAATCTTAAAATGAGGTAGTATATTTTTCATCAGAATTATTTTAAGTATTTTAGGTCCTTTGGATTTCATATTAGTTTTAGGATCAGTGTGCCAATTTCTACAAAATGCCTGCTGGGATTTTGATTAAGATGGTGTTGAATTTATAGATCTATTTGAGGAGAATGACATCTTAATGCTGTTGTATCTTCCAATCCATGTACATTTAGCTCTTTTTAGGTCTCTAATAATCGCTCATCAATGTTTTGAAGCATTCTTAGGTAGAATTCTTGCTCATCTTTTTTAATGTATTTCTAATTATTTTTGATGTTGTAAGAGTGGTATATAAAAAAAATCATTTTCCAAGTGTTTGCTGCCTGTATATAAAAATACAGATGGTTTTTGTATATTGATCTTGAATTCCACAACTTCATAAGCTCATCAGTTAGTTTTAGTAGTTTGTAGGTTGCTTTGGCTATTCTAGGTACATATCAGATCATTGTGAATGCAGACAGTTTTATTTCTTTCCATTCTTTTTTATTGTCTGATCGGAGCCCTCAGAGGTTATTTTTGACGAATCACTAGATTAGTTTTGAACCACAGTTGTCATTTCTGATTCTAATTGTAAATATACACCACACTGAAATTTGGTGTCAAAGGACTGCATCATAATGGAATTGAAGGAAAGCAGATTAGAGTGTTGTTTTCTGTTGAACTAATTATCTTAAGAAGTCTGTCAGGGAGACAGAACCTGTATACCTCCTGTTTATTGAATACAACCAAATCCTCCTTGATGGCTATTGGTAAGGTTAACAGTAATTCTCAGAATCCAAAATTAGGGTCAGGTAATGTTTCTTTATATCACTTAAATAGAGTATTTCAGCTTTTCTGCATGCTTGACAAATGAGGTTTTCTCTTATTTTCTGGGCTTCTCCCTTGTCCTTGGTTTTAGCCTTAACTGCTTTATAGTGGGCATTCCTCGTAGCACACCAAGCTTTTGTGTATAATGCTTATTACAATTTGAGAATTTTGTATGGGCCATATATGTCTTAATTCAATACAGGTTAACCTCACTTTAGAGACACCCAACGTATAAAATTATAGGGTGTTTTTTTTTTAATTTTTTTTTTTTAAGATTTTATTTATTTGCGAGAGAGAGAATGAGAGAGAGCATGAGAGGGAGGAGGGTCAGAGGGAGAAGCAGACTCCCTGCTGAGCAGGGAGCCCGATGTGGGACTCGATCCCGGGACTCCAGGATCATGACCTGAGCCGAAGGCAGTCGCTTAACCAACTGAGCCACCCAGGTGCCCAAAATTATAGGTTTTGATATGTATCATACATGGTGGTTTTTCTCTTAATAAAAAGATTGCTCTTTGATATATTAACATATACCCTTAACTTTGCCAGCAGCACATACAAAAAATTTGAGTGTTCTACATTAGGTATGGTCATGAAAACACTTTTTATAAAGACCCAGTAACTCACAGACTCATTCCTTACATATTTTCTGTCTAGTTTGAAACTGGACTGTGCTTGTCAAGTTGCTGGGTTGGTATTTCCTGCCTCATAGTGGTGCTATATGCTATAATGACTATATACCTCCTCTCCAGTGGAAGGAATAGCTATGGGAGATTGGAGGCCCATGGGAAAAATCCTTTTTTTAGGATTATGTTGTATAAGTGAGGGGGCTCTTTGGAACTTTTAATTAAAGTGTTTTCCAGTCAAGGAGTTGCTATTTAAATGAAAATATTTGAATACCAAAGCTTGATAAAGATGGTTGCAGAACATATTAAGCAAATAAGTGCTACAAATATCATGTCACTCAAGTTGATTCTACAAACTGCTTTTTTATTAAGCAATTTCTGATATCCAGTAATGCTCTGTACTATATAGTGATGTTATCAGATTTGAGATTTTTATAAAAGTACATTTTATTGCCATATATTTTTTCTGAATTATAAAATTTATAAAATGTTATCATTTTCAGCTAAAAGTAACTCAGAAATTCTGCTAATGGTAGAGAGGTTTTTTTTTTTTTGTATGTAAGAGGCATGGGACTTACTGTATATTCTTGATTTTATATATTTATCTCACAAGATTATTCAAAAATTGTAATTTTGTATGTCACTTGATAGTTAATATTTTAAGGGAATTTTTTAATGAGGATGTTTTTCCATTTTGTTGTTAAATATAGGGTATATTTACTTCTGGAACATGGGAAGAGAAATCAGATGAAATTTCCTTTGCCGACTTCAAGTTCTCAGTCACTCATCATTATCTTGTACAAGACTCCACTGATAAAGAAGGAAAGGATGAAGTATTGGAAGGTAAGTTGTTAGCTACATATTTTGAAACTCTTGAGTGTAAGAGTGATTATAATTTTGAATTATGAATTTAGTTCTCTTAATTAGGTTATGTCCTCTGGAGATGTTTTACATTTGCCAAGTTGTTTCACTACATCTGAAACAGAATATGATCTTTTTTTTTTTTTTTTAAAGATTTTATTTATTTATTTATTTGAGAGAGAGAGAGAGAGAGAGAGAGAGAGAGAGAAACAGCATGAGAGGGGATAGGGTCAGAGGGAGAAGCAGGCTCCCCGCCGAGCCGGAAGCCCGATGTGGGACTCGGTCCCAGGACTCCAGGATCATGACCTGAGCCGAAGGCAGTCGCTTAACCAACTGAGCCACCCAGGCGCCCCAGAATATGATCTTTTTAAAGAACAGTCATAGCAATCATTTCAAAATTAATTAGATTAACAAATATTTATTGAGTGCACTTTTAACCCACAGTTAAAAGAAATTTACAGTCCAGTAAGGGGATACGGTCTATAAAGGATAAAAGGGGCCAAAAGGTACAAATTTACAGTTATAAAATAAGTAAGTCGTGGGGATGTAATTAATGTACAGCATGGTAACTATAGTTAATAGTACTGTATTGTGTATTTGAAAGTTGCTTGGAGAGCAAATTGTAAAAGTTCTTATGACAAGGAAAGTTTTGTTGTTAACTGGTGACAGATATTGACTACACTTACGGTGATCATTTTGTAGTGTATACAGTTAATGAGTTGTTATGTTGTATACCTGACAGTAATATAGTGTTAAATGTTAATTATATTTCAATTGAAAAAATAAATTAAAAAAAGTTTTTCTCATCAAAACAGATTATCATTTGTAAGTGTAGGCCTGAAATATTTGTATCTTTTCTTATTTTAATTTATTTTTTTATTTTTTTAATTTTTTTTTTTATATTTGTACCTTTTCTTGTATAGGAATAAAATTATATTACCTTTTGTATTCTATGCATTCTTTTTAGAAACAATAGTTAGCATCTGTATTCAGATTCATAAACTAGGACAGATAACATTGACCATCTATACACATATATAGTGACAGTTATGCACTAAATAAAATAATTACACCAGAAGATGAATGTATGTACTTTAGGAGTAAGGGGATGAGGGAAATATGTGCAACTGGTGGGAAGTCTGATAATAGCCCAGAGATTTCCAGGTCCTACATTCTGCTGACTAATGAAGGAACTGTTAAGGTAGAGAAATCTTGAGTGCTGTTATTTGAGGAAAGATCATCTATCAAGGAGAGGCTCTTATAATAATGAGGCTTAGAATCAGTGTTTCTGAGATGAACTCATATAGGAGACTGTGATATGAGAGAAGATGAATGGATTTAAGTTAGTTAGGTCATTATTATTGCATATGTATATGTATTGTGCAGTTTCAGTTTGTTTGTGATTAAGGCTGTACCTAATGAGAGAAGTTACAAGTAAATCATCAACTCATTTAATTTGGAGATACACATTTAAAACTGTACTATCAGAGGTCAGAAGATTTGAGCACTGATCTTTTATTTTGTTGGGGTTGTTCATTGCTTCAGTTAAAGCATTATGTTCTCCTATTCTTTTTGAAAATGAACAAAATATAAATTTGCTAAGGAATGATGGCTATACAGCAAAAGGAAATATTTTTTTGAACAAATATTCTTTATACTTTGAATTTATTATGCATTTATGAATAAATAAGGATCATTTATATCAGTATCTTACTATAAATGGCAATACAAGTGCTTAAAGATGCATGGGTAATAAGTGGGAAGCTGGTTAGTGGTTTTATAAGAACACTTAAGATGGCCAGAGGCCAGCAAAGACTAGCCATAGGAGGTGATAAGATGTTGACAAGATTCTAAGTAGAATTTTGAAGAAAAGTAGGGACAGGGCAGACCAAGAAGAACAGATAAAACATGGCTTTCTAGGAAGGATGAGAAAACGTTTGAGTCATGACTTAGAAGAAAGGAAATACTACACATGTAAGAATAATACTTTTGTTTTTAGAGGCTGGCTTTTTAAAAATAAAGGATAATGGGAGAGAGACATCTGTCATCCCAAATCTTAGAGCTAGTCCTAGATACAAATCCTTAAGCAATTGCAAAACTACACGGACTAGCACGACATGTTACATAATGTGATTTTTTTTCAGACATGTTATAAAATTTTGCCTTAAAATGAACATACTAATTTTTTCACTATTAAATGTTTTTGTAGATGTTATTCCACAATCTATGCAAGATTTGTTGTGTATGAATAATGACTTTCCTCCAAGAGCACATTGCCTGGTAAGATGGTAGGTATACGTTTTACTCAGGTAACTTTTAGTGTGTGTGTTGGGGAGACTCCAACATCTCCCCCAGGTTCAGTGATTTGCTAGGAAGATGCACAAAATTCAGCATATGGTTGCACTTACTATGATTTATTACAGCGACAGTCTGCAAACAAAATCAACACAGGGAAAAGAGGTGCCTGAGGCAAAGTTTGGAGGAACTTGTGTTTGAGTGCTTTGCTAATGGAGTCACACAGAACATACTTAATTTCCTTAGCAACAAGTTGTGATAACATGTATGAAATGTTTTCTACCAGGGAAGCTTGTTTAGAGGCTCAGCTCTCAGGGTTTATATTTGGGGGCTGGCACTGCCTCTGACTGGTACCTAACAAAATTTCAGACTCCCAGAAGGAGAGCAGGTTTTTAGCATAAACCACATTGTTTGTACAAACAGTTTAAGCACAGTAACTTTTTTTTTTTTTTTTTAAGATTTTATTTATTTATTTGACAGAGCCACAGCGAGAGAGGGAACACAAGCAAGGGGAGTGGGAGAGGAAGAAGCAGGCTTCCCGCGGAGCAGGGAGCCCAGTGCGGGGCTTGATCCCAGGACCCTGGGATCATGACCTGAGCCGAAGGCAGATGCTTAACGACTGAGCCACCCAGGCACCCAAGCATAGTAACTCTTCTTGGAGGGTTTTTTTGAGAACCCTCTCCAAATCCGAATTCCTAGAAGCCTGCTGAAGGTCAGCCTTACATGCAGGCCATTCTAAGGATAGTAGTCACAGGCCTGCTGTTAACTCTTTCTGCACAATATATTTCATAATCTAGGGTAGAGCCTAACTATAATTCTGATGACTAGCATAGAACATTTACATATCATAGAAAACTTAGTATTTATTGTTGGAAATTGACTTGAGATAAAATGTTGATATCAGTTACATGATAACATGACTCACTTATATCTAAATTATAAATGTGATAAATTAATACAAGAGGTACATCACACTTAAAAGGTCTTTATCTTATTTTGGTAGGGGTGGTGTTGCATACCACCACCAAAATGTCTCAAGTGTGAGTATATGGTCAAGAAAGGAGACCTAGTTAAAATAAATTTTTTTACTGGTTTTACATTAGTGTGTTGGTGTGAGTTGGTCTCTTGAAGTTTTTTTTTTTTTTTTAGATTTACTGAGAGAGAACGTGTGTGCAAGTGGGGGGAGGGGCAGAGGCGGGGGGAGAGAGAGAATCCTCAAGCAGACTCCATGCTAAGCAAGGAGCCTGATGCCCCTGAGATCATGACCTGAGCTGAAATCAAGAGTCGGTTGCTTAACCAACCGAGCCACCCAGGCACCCCTTGATTTTTTATTAAAGAATTTCTAAGAAAGGAAAAAATGATACCTTTGCTTCTTTTTTCTTCATTCTAGTGTGATTGCTATAACAAGTAGACTGTAGCACACTAAAACTAATTGCAAATGCAAATAAACTGGGTATGCCTGTCATTTTAGTGTGATCTTTTAAAAACTGTGAACTTAAACAACTTAAACAAATATAAGAGAATTGAGTACATTGCCATTTAATTTAATTCAGATTCTCTTCTGATCTTTTAAAATGTGAATATATACATTTAAAATGACAGAATACATCAGAAAGCAGCACGATATCATAGAGCATGAGTTTGCATATATTCATTCATTCAACATTAATTAAATATCTACTGTTTGGCCAGACACTGAATTAGACACACTTATGTTTAATTTCTAGCTCAAATACTTACTGTTAACTTTGGGCAAATTACTTAATTTCTCTGAGTTGGTTTCTACGTTGATAAAGACAGAATAATAAATAATATGCACCTTTAAGAGTAATTGTGAGGATTTAGTAAGATAATGGTACATAGTATGTTTATCAAACTCTGAATGCTGTTATATAATTTCTGTTCAGCTTTTTTTTTTTTTAAATCTTCTAGATAGACATGAATGTTGGGAACATAGGGAACACTATGTACCCTACTACAGTCTGACATCTAGTCTCCCCAATTCATGTCCATTCCACAGACAAAACATATTCGTTCTGTTCAGCTTTTTAATATTTATTTCCTAAAACTGGGTTTGACACATTGTCCATAGTTTAAAAATATTTGTTGAATAAATAAGCAAAACCTTTCTGTGTATTAATGAAGTACTTGTTAGTGATATATTTCTTTATATTAATGAAAATCACTTGTTAGTAGTTTTTTTAACCTTTACATTTACTTAAAAAAATTTTTATTTTAAAAATTAGCATATAGTAAAATTGACTTTCTTTTAATGAATAGTTCACTGAACTTCAACACATATATATAGGTTTTTTAAAACTCCTACCATAATCAGGATATACAACAATTGTGTAACCTCCCAAAAAACTTCTTGTCCATTATTATTTCTGGCAATTACTGATATATTTTTAGTTTTGATAGCTTTGTCCTTTTAAGAATGTCATAGAGATAGAATCATATAGTAACTGTTTGAGACTAGCTTCTTTCAATGTAATGCTTTCAAGATCTTTTTAAGTAATTCTGTATCAGTAGCTTGTTCCTTTTTATTGCTGAGTAGTATTTTGTGAGGGTATATCACAGTTTGTTTATTCATTCACTTGTTGAAGGATGTTAAGGTTGTTTCTAGGTTGGTCATTTATGAATAGAGCTTTTATAAATACATGTGAACAGATTTTTGTGTGAAAGTACATTTTTAGTTCACTGGGCTAAATACCTAGGTTGAGATTGCTAGTCATATGGTGTTTATTTTTAACTTTATAAAAAATGGCCAAAATATATTATTGTGACTGCATCAGAATATAAAGCTTCCGCACAATGAAGGAAACAGTCAACAAAACTAAAAGGCAGCCTACTGATTGGGAAAAGATATTTGCAAGTGACCTATCCCATAAAGGGTTAGTATCCAAAATATATAAAGAACTGATACAACTCAACACCCAAAAAATAAATAACCCAGTTAAAAAATGGGCAAGCCTGAACAGACATTTCTTCAAAAAAGACATCCAGATGGCCAAACAGACATGTGAAAAGATGTTCAACATTGGTCATCATCAAGGAAATGCAAATCAAAATTACAGTGAGATACCAGCTCACACCTGTCAGAATGGCTGAAGTAAAAAACACAAGAAACAGTAAGTGTTGGTGAGGATGTGGAGAAAAAGGATCCCTTTTGCACTGTTGGTGGGAATGCAAACTGGTGCAGCCATTGGGAAGAATAGTATGGAGGCTCCTCAAAAAGTTAAAAGTAGAACTACCCTATGATCCAGTAATCGCAGTCCTGGTATTTACCCCCAAAATATGAAAACACTTACTCAAAGGGATACATGGATCCCTATGTTTATAGCAGCATTATTTACAATAGCCAAGATGGGGAAGCAGCCCAAGTGTGTCCAATGATAGATGAATGGATAAAAAAGATATGGTGTGTGTGTGCATGCACACAGGAATATTATTCAGCCATAAAAAAATGAAATCTTGCCATTTGCAACATCATGGATGGAGCTAGAGGTTATAGTGCTAAGTGAAATAAGTCAGAAAGAAATACCACATAACTTCACTCATGTAGAATTTGAGAAACAAACAAGCAAAAGGAAAAAGACAAACTAAGAAACAAACTTAATTATAGAGAACAAACTGATGATTATCAGAGGGGAGGTGGGTGGGGGGATTGGATGAAATAGATGATGGGGATTCAGGAGTGCATTTGTCATGATGAGCCCTGGGTGTTGTATGGAATTGTTGAGTCACTGTATTGTACACCTAAAACTAGTGTAACATTGTATGTTAACTATACTGGAATTAAAAACTTAATTAAAAAAAATGGCCAAACTGATTTCTTTTTTTTTAAAGATTTTTTATTTATTTAATTGAGAGAGAGAGAATAAGAGAGAGAGCACACGAGAGGGGGGAGGGTCAGAGGGAGAAGCAGACTCCCTGCAGAGCAGGGAGCCCGATGTGGGACTTGATCCTGGGACTCCACGATCATGACCTGAGCTGAAGGCAGATGCTTAACCGACTGAGCCACCCAGGCGCCCCCCAAACTGATTTCTTGAGTGACTGAACCATTTTACATTTCACCAACAATGTATAAGAGTTCCAGTTGCTGTTTGTACTCATCAGCACTTGGTGCTAGTATTTTTTATTTTAGCCATTGTAATAGGTGTGTTGTCCTGTCAGTTTATTAATTTTTTACTTTATGGGTCATGTTTTGGTGCCATGTCTAAGAACTCTTTGCACCGGGTCCCAGAGCTTTCTCATATGTTTTAAAAATAAACTTAAAAAAATTTTTGGTTTATTTTACATTTATAGAAAGTTGCAAAGATAGTCCAGTATGTTCTAGTATGTTATCCTCACCCAGTTCTCCCTACTGTTAGCAGCTTATATTACCATGATATATGTGTCAAAACTGCGAAACCAACATTGGTCCCTTGTTATTAGCTTAACTTTTAACTAGTTTTTCCATTAAAGTCTATTTTCTGTTTTAGGATCCAAGCATTTAGTCATCATGTCTTTTTGGTTTGTTTAGTCTCTGGTCTTTGAAAGTTTCTCAGTCTTTCCTTATTTTTCATCGCCTTAACAGTTTTGAGGAGGTCGAATCAGGTATTTTGTAGAATGTCGTTCAATTTGGGTTTGTCTCTGTTTTGCTTTTGATAATAGTTGAGTTGTGGGATTTTGGAAAGAATACCATTGAGGTGAATTAATTGCCTTTTTCATCACATATCAGAAGGTCATGTTATCAACATGACTTAATCACTAGTTAACTTTGATCATATGACCAATTCTATGTTTTATTCTAAAAGTTTTACATTTTGTATATAGATCTGTTATCTATTTCAAGTTAATTTTTTTGTATAAGAGTTTCGGGTCAGGGTTCTTTTTTTGCAAATGAATGTTCAGTTGTTCCAGTATCATTTGTTGAAAAGAGCTTCCTTTCTCCATTGACTGACTTTTATGCTTTTGTCAAAAATCACTTGGCCATATTTGTGTGGGTATATGTCTAGATGCTCTTGGTTCCTATAGTTTTATAAGTCTTTAATTTAGGTGGTGTGATTCCTCCAACTCTGTTTCTCCTTTTCACAGTTGTGTTGACTTTTCTAGCTCCTTTGCTTTTCCATTTACATTTTAGAATTGTTTTATTTATATCTACAAAAAGTCCTGCTGGAATTTTCATGGTAATTGCCTTAAATCTCTAGATAGTTTAGGGAGAATTGGTATCTTTGCTATGCAGAATCTTTCATTTTATGAACATGGTCTCACCAGGTTACATCTTCTTTGATTTCTTTTATCAGTGTCTTACTGTTTCCAGCATATAAATCCTGTATATGTTTTGTCAGATTTTTTTTTTCTCCAAGTTTTTATTTAAATTCCAGTCGGTTAATATATAGTGTAATACTAGTTTCATGAGTAGAACTTAGTGATTCATCACTTAGATACAGCACCCAGTGCTCATCACAAGTGCCCTCCTTAATACCCATCACCCTTTTAACCTATACCCTTGCCCACCTCCCCTCCAGCAACCCTCAGTTTGTTCTCTATGGTTGAGTCTGTTCTCTGGTTTTCCTCTCTCTTTTTCCCCTCTCCCCCATGTTCATCTTTTTCTTGCATTAAATTCCATATGTGAGTGAAATTATATGGTATTTGCCTTTAAAGCTCTGACTGACTTTGCTTAGCATAATACACTCTAGCTCCATCTAAGTCATTGCAAATGTCAAGATCCATTCCTTTTTATGGCTAATTTTCCATTGTGTGTGTGTGTGTGTGTATCACCCCACAACTTTTAAAAAAAATATTTACTTATTTGACAGAGAGAGAGAGAGGCAGGCAGAGGGAGAGGGAGAAGCAGGCTCCCTGCTGAGCAAGGACTTGATCCCAGGACCCTGGGAACTTGACCTGAGCTGAAGGCAGATGCTTAACCAACTGAGCCACCCAGGCGCCCCTATACTACAGCTTCTTTATCCATTCATCGATCAGTGGACATTTGGGCTCTGTCCATAATTTGGCTATTGTTATTGATAATGCTGCTATAAACACCTGGATGCATGTGTCCCTTCGAATTGGGTAAATACCTAGTAGTGCAGTTGCTGGACTGTAGTGTAGTTCTGTTTTTAACTTTTTGAGGAACCTCCGTACTGCTTTCCAGAGTGACTGTATCAGTTTGCATGCCTGCCAACAGTGTAAGTGGGTTCTTCTTTCTCCACATCCTTGCCAACATCTGTTATTTTGTGTGCTGTTAATTTTAGCCATTTGGACAGGTGTGAGGTGATACCTCATTGTAGTTTTGATTTGTATTTCTCTGATGATGAGTGATGTTGAGCATCTTTTCATGTGTCTGTTAGACATTTGTATGTCCTCTTTGGAAAAATGTCTATTCATGTCCTCTGCCCTTTCCTTTCTTTTTTTTTTAATGTAGGAATTGGGATGTCAGTTTTTTTTTTTTTAAGATTTTATTTGTTTATTTGAGAGAGAGACAGCAAGAGAGAGAGCACAAGCAGGGGGAGCAGCAGAGGGAGAAGCAGGCTCCCCGATGAGCAGGGAACCCAGATACGGGGCTCAACTCCAGGACCCTGGGATCATGACTTGAGCCTAAGGCGGACACTTAACCGACTGAGCCACCCAGGCGCCCCTTCTCAGACCTATCTTAAGAAGAAGATTATTTGTTTTTTGGGTGTTGAGTTTGATAAGTTCTTTATAGATTTTGGATACTAACCCTTTATCACATATGTCATTTGCAAATATCTTCTCCCATTCTGAAGGTTGCTTTTTAGTTTTGTTGATTGTTTCCTTCACTGTGCAGAATCTTTCACTTGATGAAGTCCCTTTTTGCTTTTGTTTCATTTTTGCTTTTGTTTCCCGTCCCTCAGGACTTATAGTTTCCAGATCTCACTTTATTTATGATTACTATGAAGCTGGGATAATTTTGGACATAGCCTTGTCTGGATACATGCCAGAGACCACCTCCCCTGGGCTAGGTATACCTTATCAATCTCAGAGTTATATAATTCACATTATCACTGCTAGGCTAAAATACGTGGTATTTGCAGACATAAGCAGACTTTTCTTTTACAATTCTTAGTTTCTTGAATCTATCAGAGCATGGTCAATTTTGCTCTGTGAGTCACATTAGCAGGCTTTTAGCAGCTAAAAGGCTTATCCTGTAAAATCCCAATCCCCAGTTCCTACTATTAGGGCCTATAATCCAGAGTTGATAAATCCTGGGTTTCTTCAGAGTCACCTTGTGTGCTTACTTTTGCCTTTCAGTTCCCTCTTTGTTTCTGTCATCCTTTTTATCTCCTTTTTTTTCTTTGAAGTTCAGCTATGTATTTTATTTTATTTTATTTTTTTTAAAGATTTTATTTATTTGACAGAGAGAGACACAGCGAGAGAGGGCACACAAGCAGGGGGAGTTGGAGAGGGAGAAGCAGGCTTCCCACAGAGTGGGGAGCCCGATGTGGGGCTCGATCCCAGGACCCTGGGATCATGACCTGAGCCGAAGGCAGACGCTTAACGACTGAGCCACCCAGGCGCCCCGCAAACAATTTTTAAACATTTACTGTGAGTGAGATACTGAGATACCAAGGATAAAATATGATCCCTGGCTCAGTAAACTTTGGGATTAGTAGGGGGCTACATAAGGGAACAGTGGCAGCACTATTGATAAATGCTCTCATGGAAGACAGCACAGGGCTTGATGCAAACTCACAGGAGGTGTCTCTTTTTAATAGAGACCAAGCCAGGAAATTGTTTTCAGAGGAGGCATTACCTCACTTCAATCCTGAGAGACAAGTGAGAATAAGCCAGGTGAAGTTAGGTAAAAGGATATTCAAGGCAGAACAAGAGCATTAGTAGCAATGTTAATGCTTAAGTTAAGAATTTTAAACATGCAAGTAGTTTGATAAGCATGGAGTATAGCAGCAGAGGGTTGAGAATGACAGAAGATGAGAGGGTATCTGTATTTTGGGCTAATGTGAACTGGGCATCTTAAGATTTCATAATGTTCTTTTTTTTTTTAATAATTTTTTTTAAAGATTTTATTTATTTATTTGACAGAGAGAGAGAGAGAGAGCACAAACAAGTGGGAGAGGGAGAGGCAGCCGATGTGAGGCTTGATCCATGACCCTGGGATCATGACCTGAGCTGAAGGCAGACACTTAAATGACTGAGCCACCCAGGTGCTCCCATAATGTTTATACTTGTTTTTTAAATAGAATTTTAAAATTACAATTGTTACAAACTTAAATTTTACATTTTTCAAAGTTATAAATTACTTGTCATGCTTCTTAGCACCTGAAGAATAACATACACTTAAGTGTTCATCTATAAATATTTACTTTTTAAAAAATTAAATACTAAAACAATGACATTGAAAATTTGATAACTATTATGCAAAATATTCATTTATACCATACATATATAATTAGCATAGGTTGACCCTGTCGGAATGAGATAAAATTAATGTATGATTAACTTATATTTTCGGGGCACCTAGGTGGCTTAGTTGGTTAAGTGGTTCCCTTTCGCTCAGGTCATGATCCTGGGGTCCTGGGATAAAGCCTCCCATTGGGCTTCCCTGCTCAGCAGGGAGTCTGCTCCTACTTCTCCCTCTGATCCTCCCCCCCGCTCGTGCTCTTGATTGCTCTTTCTTTCTCTCTCAAATGAATATATAAAAAAATCTTTCAAAAAAACAAAACTTATATTTTCAAACCAAACTTTAGGAAATAGAATTTTGGCATTTATGGCAATGTTCAGTTTTGATAGTTCTTTTATCTACATCTGTTTTGAAATCTTGTAGTTTCACTTTTTATATTAAGCACCTGCCAGATAAGCTCTAAGCCTGTTTAACTTTTTTAAGGGTATTTTATAAAACTGGTCGTTAAAAGATATGTGGGCATGATCAGTTTTTATGGTCTAGGCAAGATAATTGATGTTAATGATGTGATTTGTTGGATACTTCTCTCTACCTCCTTATATACCTATCCTTTATCTTCTAATGGCAGATTCCTGAAACCATAAGTAGAGATTTATTCCCTTGATTGTTACTCCTTATAAAATAAGTAGCCCTGGAAATGATATAGACATTAACCTAGGAGACATTTATGCCCAAATGTAAATTTGTGAGATCTTTACTGAGCAGAGGTTTTATTTTTATTTATTTTATTATGTTATCACCATACAGTACATCATTAGTTTTTCATGTAGTGTTCCATGATTCATTGTTTGCATATAACACTCATTGGTCCATGCAATATGTGCCCTCCTGAATACCCATCACTGTGCTAACCCATCCCTCCCCCCACTAAAACCCTCAGTTTGTTTCTCGGGGTCCATAGTCTGTCATGGTTCGCCTCCCCTTCCAATTTCCCCCCCTTCATTTTTCCCTTCCTTCTCCTAATGCCCTCCATGTTATTCCTTATGTTCCACAAATTAGTGAAACCATATGGTAATTGACTTTCTCGAGCAGAGGTTTTGATAAGAATGAATGGTAGGCAGGATAATGAACCTCTCTACAATCCAAACCTGCCCACATCCTAAAACCTGTGAATTTAGGTTACATGGCCAGAAGGGATTAAGGGAGCAGATGGAAATAGGGTTGCTAATTAACTGACTTTAGGATTGGGAGATTTATCCTGGATTATCTGGGTGGGCCCAGTGTAATCACAAGAGTTCTTTTTTTGTTTTTTTGTTTTAGAGAGAGACTGTGTATGCTGGAGCTTGGGCGGGGTCATAGCGGCAGAGGGAGAGAGAGAATCTTAAGCAGGCTCCACCCCCAGTGTGGGGCCCAACACGGGGCTCGCATGACTCTGAGCTCAAGACCTGAGCCAAAATCAAGAATCTGACTCAAGAGTTGCATGCTCAATTGACTGAGCCAGCCAGGCACTCCGTAAGAATTTTTTAAAGTGGAGAAAAGGCAGAAGAGAGTCAGTGTCTGAGTGGTGTAATATGAGAACTTGGCCTGCTATTGTTGAATTTGAAGAAGGTAGCCAGGAACTAAGGAATGAGGGGAGCCTCTAGAAACTGGGAAAGGGAAGGAATGAATTCCCACTTGTGAAACTTCCAAAAGGAGCACAACCTTGCTGACAAGTTGATTTTAGCATGGTAAGACTTTTGTTAGACTTCTGACCTATAGCACTGTAAGATAATAAATTTGTTTTAAGCTACCAATTTTGTGGTAATTTGTTACAGCAGCAGTATGAAAACAACACAAAAAATAAGGGCATAAATGCTATATGCCTGGGAGGGAGGCTCTACAGAGATTGGAAAAATACACTGAAAGTACAGCTGGATTTAATTCATGATTTTTGTCTCTGTGGTTTTGCCTTTGTTCAGCCTAGTCTGCTCAACCACACTTTAAGGGAATAGCAGGAACAACATAAAGAAATGGCCCACAATCCTGTGAATTGTGTAGTTGAATAATTATGATGGCTTTTAAAATATATATTTTTGTGATTTTAATGCATTTTTTAAATAGCCGTAGAAAGAGATATGTGCAAAAGGACCTGATAGTTTTGAGAGAATAGTATTTTAGAATAGCTCTAAGGACCTGTAAGATGTTCTTACTCTTTCAAAAGCAGAAATGTTCAGAAGACTTCTAGTGTTGGTGACATAACACAGTTGGCAGTTCCTCCTCTGCAAAAAAAAAAAAAAAAGGTATGAAACTGGAAAAAATTGCAAAACAACAATTTTAGGGTACTGGAAATTACCCAAAAGCAGACAACAAATTAAGAAGCATTTATTTATTTTTAAAAAAGATTTTATTTATTTATCTGACAGCGAGAGAGGGAATACAAGCAGGGGGAGTGGGAGAGGGAGAAGCAGGCTTCCCGCTGAGCAGGGAGCCCGATGCAGGGCTCGATTCCAGGACCCTGGGATCATGACCTGAGCCGAAGGCAGACGCTTAACGACTGAGCCACCCAGGCGCCCCACGAAACATTGATTTTTGAAAAATTACTGGTGTTTCATTTAAGATAGATGGATTCTCTGGCCATTTTGCCTGTAACTGTTACTACTGCCCCTCCCCTCCCCAATCTATGTTGGTGAGAACTGTGGCTTTCCAGTCTGGGGTGGTCATGAAAACCACCAGTTCTGTTGGCAGATGAGCAGACTTGATGTGAGTGGAGGGCAAAAACCTGTAGCTCTGCCATCTAAGAGTAGTAGACTTGGTTGAGAATGGATAAGGAAAAGTTGTATCTGAACTAGGCCAAGATTGTAGTTCTAGTTCAAGGCAATTGGTGGTTAGTCAGAAATTTAATAGGGACATAATATATGTATGAGAGCCGTAGAAGAGTTGTATACACTTTTTACGCATCCCTGTATCGTAGGGAAACTACATGTGTGCAGGGAAGATGTAAGAGAGCCCAAACTTCAGAACTGGTTGCAACTTTAAATGCACCCGCACCCCCTCCCAGCAAATC
Organism: Mirounga leonina; assembly: GCF_011800145.1. NCBI lineage: Eukaryota > Metazoa > Chordata > Mammalia > Carnivora > Phocidae > Mirounga > Mirounga leonina. Next base: position 92,468,787 of record NW_023270377.1, on the reverse strand, counting down.
AGTCAGCAGGTCTCATGGGCTCAGGTGTTTGAGCATATTTTTTACCCCAATTACTGGCTTATCACAACGCTGTATTGACAGTGGGTAGCCCCTAGGAAGCCAGCTAAGAAGAATAAAATGGTTGAATAAAGACTTCAGTAGTTGAATGTCTTGGGAAAGACAGATTGTACAGTTTAAATCTGGACAAGTTACTAAATATAAGCAAAGAACCCTCAGAAAAGTTAAAGTTGGTTTTTATTATCTAAATGTAGTTTTCTTTTTTTTTTTTTATTAACATATAATGTATTATTTGTTTCAGGGGTACAGGTCTGTGATTCATCAGTCTTACACAATTCACAGCGCTCACCATAGCACATACCCTCCCCAATGTCCATACCCTCCCCAATGTCCATCACCCAGCCACCCCATCCCTCCCAACCCCCTCCACTCCAGCAACCCTGAGTTTGTTTCCTGAAATTAAGAGTCACTTATGGTTTGTCTCCCTCTCTGGTTTTGTCTTGTTTCATTTTTCCCTTCCTTCTCCTATGATCCTCTGCCTTATTTCTCAAATTTCTCATATCAGTGAGATCATATGATACTTGTCTTTCTCTGATTGACTTGTTTCACTTAGCATAATACCCTTTAGTTCCATCCACCTCATTGCAAATGGTAAGATTTCATTTTTTTGATGGCTGCATAATATTCCATTGTATATATATACACCACATCTTCTTTATCTATTCATCTGTTGATGGACATCTAGGCTTTTTCCATTATTTGGCTATTGTGGACATTGCTGCTATAAACATTGGGGTGCATGTGCCCCTTTGGATTACTACATTTGTATCTTTGGGATAAATACCCAGTAGTGCAATTGCTGGGTTGTAGGATAGCTCTATTTTCAACTTTTTGAGGAACCTCCATACTGTTTTCCAGAGTGGTTGCACCAGTTTGCATTCCCGCCAACAGTGTAGGAGGGTTCCCCTTTCTCCACATTCTCGCCAACATCTGTCGTTTCCTGACTTGTTAATTTTAGCCATTCTGACTGGTGTGAGGTGGTGTCTCATTGAGATTTTGATTTGGATTTCCCTGATGCCGAGCGATGTTGAGCACTTTTTCATGTGTCTGTTGGCCATTTGGATGTCTTTGCAGAAATGTCTGTTCATGTCTTCTGCCCATTTCTTGATTGGATTATTTGTTCCTTGGGTGTTGAGTTTAATAAGTTCTTTAGAGATTTTGGATACTAGCCCTTTATCTGATATGTCATTTGCAAATATCTTCTCCATTCTGTTGGTTGTCTTTTGGTTTTGTTGGCTGTTTCCTTTGCTGTGCAAAAGCTTTTTATCTTGATTAAGTCCCAATAGTTCATTTTTGCCCTTGCTTCCCTTGCCTTCGGCATGTTTCTAGGAAGAAGTTGCTTTGGCTGAGGTCGAGGAGGTTGCAGCCTGTGTTCTCCTCAAGGATTTTGATGGATTCCTGTCTCACATTTAGGTCTTTCATCCATTTTGAGTCTGTTTTATGTGTGGTGTGAGGAAATGGTCCAGTTTCATTCTTCTGCATGTGGCTGTCCAATTTTCCCAACACCATTTGTTGAAGAGACTGTCTTTTTTCCACTGGATATTCTTTTCTGCTTTGTCGAAGATTAGTTGGCCATAGAGTTGAGAGTCCATTTCTGAGTTCTCCATTCTGTTCCATTGATCTGTGTGTCTGTTTTTGTGCCAGTGCCATACTGTCTTGATGATGACAGCTTTGTAATAGAGCTTGAAGTCCGGAATTGTGATGCCACCAGCTTTGCTTTTCTTTTTCAACATTCCTCTGGCTATTTGGGGTCTTTTCTGTTTCCATACAAATTTTAGGATTATTTGTTCCATTTCTTTGAAAAAAGTGGATGGTATTTTGATGGGGATTGCATTGAATGTGTAGATTGCTCTAGATAGCATAGACATTTTCACAGTATTTGTTCTTCCAATCCATGAGCATGGAATGTTTTTCCATTTCTTTGTGTCTTCCTCAATTTGTTTCATGAGTGTTCTATAGTTTTCTGAGTACAGATCCTTTGCCTCTTCGGTTAGATTTATTCCTAGCTATCTTACGTTTTTTGGTGCAATTGTAAAATGGGATCGACTCCTTAATTTCTCTTTCATCTGTCTCATTGTTGGTGTGTAGAAATTCATCTGATTTCTGTGCATTGATTTTGTATCCTGCCACAGTTATAAGTATGTTTAAAAAAATTGAAGTATATTCAGAGAATTAAAAATATGCTACCAATGTGTCAAATAGGCAGTCTCAAGACACAGAAATTATAATGAAGAACCAGATGGAAACGTTAGAGTTTAAAAGTATAACTGAAATAAACTTTTACCAGATGAGCTCAAAAGCAGATCTGAAATGTCAGATGAAAGAGTTGATGGATTTGAAAGATTAAAAGAAATTATCCAATCCAAAGAAAGAAAGAAAAAAGAATAGAGAAAAATGAACAGCACTTAGTAGATCTGTGGTTCAGTGTCAGGTGTACAAAGCATACATGTAATAATGGGTGTCCCAGATGAAGAGAAGGAAAGGGCAGGGGGAGGAAATACTCAAAGAAATAATGGCTGAAAACTTCTTAGATTCAATGAAAAAATATTTATGGACCCAGGACTCTGAACCAAATCTAGACACATTATCATCAACTTGCTGAAACCCAAAGCAAAGAGAATTTTGAAAGCAGCAAGAGAAAAATGATTTGTCATGTACAAAAGAACAATACTATTTGCTGACAAAAACACTGGAGGCCAGAGGGCAGTGCAATGAGATATTGAATGTTGAAAGAAAAAAAAACCTGCCAGCCTAGAATTCTGTATCCAGCACAACTATCTTTCAAAAAAATAAAGATGAAATAACACCATTACATAAACAAAGAGAATTCATTGCCTGGAGACCTACCTTATAGGCAGTATTAAAAGAAAGAGATGATAATTGGATCCATAGGAGGAATGAAGAGCATTGGAAATACTCTAGTACATACAAAAGGCAATTCTCTTAATTAAAAAAGCCCCTAATATTGCTTAAGCAATAATTATAACGCTGTACTGTTGGGTTTATAATGTAGGTAAATGTAATATATATGACAGTATTGTACAAAGGAATAGGGGAGGAGATGGAGCTATACTGGGTAAAATTGCTAGATTTTACCAGAATTAATCTGAATAGTTTTATAAATTAAAGGTACAGTTTGCAATATCCAAAGGTGTCTGGGAGGATGAAATTGAAAAAAGAAATTGCTTATTGAACACTTACATTTTCTCAGGTATATTGTACATTCTAGGTATAAATATGCCCAAGAAAGTTTTTTATTTATCATTACTGTTTTTGGTGATCCAGTATTTTATGCATATATTCTTTACACTATTCAAAGAGGCTCTGAATATATTCTTTCTTTCTTTCTGGAGGGGGGAGGGGCAGAGGGAGAGGGAGAGAGAATCTTAAGTAGGCTCCACACCCAGTGCAGAGCCTCACATGAGTCTCAGTTTCACAACCCTGAGATCATGACCTGAGCCAAAAGTAAGAGTTGGACGCTTAACTGATCGAGCCACCCAGGCGCCCCTGAATATATTTCTTTCTAAATTAAGAAAGAAACTCTACGTGTAGGAGATGTAAAATGGTAACATTCAAAGTTGGTGTGTGTTTTTATGATTTTCCTATGCAAGATAAACAACAGGTACAAATATTGGTTATCTGTTGTTGCTTTCAGTCTTTATTGGAGCAAGAAAGAAAAATGTATCTTAGAACAAAATAGATAAAAATGAGTGATTGTCCTACCTTTCTCAGTTGGAGAATGTGATGCTAAGGCACATTTATATTTAAATTTAGTATTTAGCATGTACAAAGTGTAATCTAACAGATTACCTAACATAAAACAGTTCTATTATTAAAAATTGGCATAGTGGGATTTTTATTTGTGTTGATATGGTTGAACACCTAATAAATTTAAATTACTAGACTAGATATTGTAGGATACATAAAGATTTATTAATGAAACTTACCGTACCATTCTACTCCCCCTTCACTTTTCCTATTCTTTCCTCCCCATCCCTTCCTTTCTACACACATATAAAAAGGGGGTTTAAACATCTCATACTTATTAATTTTGGACAGCCAAGCAGGAAATCATGGGAAATATGGGATATGTCCATCTGGATTTTTTAAGATTATGTTAGTTATATGTTTATGTATTTTCGTGCTTTTGATTTGTGACTTTTTTTCATAAATTAGATTTTACTATGTGTCTTCTGATATACATTTGTGTTAGCATTTCATGATTACCTTTATGTCAGTAAACCTTTCTTTTAAAACCTTATTTTTTTTTTAATGACAAGTATGTAGTATGAGAGGGTTCTGTAATTATTTACCCATTTTTTTTCCATTAAAGGATATTTAGGTTGTTTTTAGTTTTCACAATGAAACTGTTTACAGTGAACATCATTATGCATAAAGGCATACCTCATTTTTGTGCTTTGCTTTATTGTATTTTGCAGATACTGATCTTTTACAAATTGAAGGTTTGTAGCACCCTATGTTGAGCAAGTGTATATCTGCAAGTTGGTTTTTCTAGTAGCATTTATTCACTTCTGGTCTCTGTCATATTTTTATAATTCCTGCAGTATTTCAAACTTTTTCATTATTTTTCTATTTATTGTTATAATCTGTGATTGCTGAAATCTCAGAAGATTGTTAGCACTTATTAGTAACAAAGTATTTTTTATTTAAGGTATTTACATTTTTTTTGACAAGATGCTGTTGGCACATTTAGTAGACTACAGTATAGTATAAAAATAACTTATGTGCATTGGGAAACCAAAAAAATCATTTATACATGCTTGATTTTGATATTTGCTTTATTGTGGTGATCTGGAACTGAACCCGCAATATCTTCAAGATATGCATTTGTATGAATGTTTTTGTAAAATAGATAAAAAGAAATATAATTAGTACAAAGTTTGTGAATTTTAAATACTGATATATCCTGCCTTTTTGTTCTCCAAAAATATTTTAAAAGTTTATACCACCACCTGTGGCATGTCCCAAACTCTTGCAAATACTGTATCTTACCAGTATTTTATATTTTTTGCCAATTTAATTGGTAAATAGTGATTATCTTCCCTTAATTTTATTTTCCTAATCACTAATAAGGTTGGACATCTTTGAATAAAATGCTTAGCTGTTGATATTTCTTAGTCTTTAAAATATGTATCAGTTTTGCTCATATATTTGTTTAACTTTTTTTTTGTTGTGAAAGATAACAAAATTTACTATTTTAACCATTTTTTAAGTGTACACTGGTGTTGAGTACATTCATATTTTTGTGCAACCATCACCAGTATTCATCTCCAGAACTTTTTCATCATCCCATATTGAAACTCTGTACCCATTAAATGATAACTCCTCAATCCTTCATCCGCCAGGCCCTGTAACCACCATTCTATGTTCTGTCTCTGTAAGTTTGACTACTCTATGTACCTCATATAAATGTAATCATATGGTATTCATCCTTTTGTTACTGGCTTATTTCACTTAGCATTAAGTCTTCAAGGTTCATCTGTGTTGTAGTATGTATCAGAATTTCTTTTCCTTTTAATGCTGAATAATATTGCACTGTGTGCATATATCACATTTGTGTATCCATTCATCTATTGATAGACATTTGGGTTTCTACCTTTTGGCTGTGTGGATAAGGTGCTGTGAGCACGCATGTTCAAGTATCTTTGTGTCCCTGCTTTTAATTTTTCTGGGTATATACCCAGATCTGAAACTGCTGGTCATTCTGTGTTTCAGTTTTTGATGAATCACGGTACTGTTTTTCCATAGTGGCTGTACTATTTTAAATTCGCACCATTCATGCTCAGTGGTTCTCACTTCCGCATATCCTTGCCAACGTTTGTTATGTGTTTTATTTTGCTTGTTACAGTAGCCATCGTAGTGGGTGTGAAGTCCTATTTCACTGTGGGTTTGATTTACATTTCCTAATTAGTGATGTTGACCACATCTTTTCATGTGCTTATTTTCCTATTGTATATGTTTTTTGGACTAATGTCTATTCACGTTCTTTGTTCACTTTTTAATCAGGTTGCTTGTTTTTTGTTGTTGATTTTTCTCATTTTTTAAGGCCTCCACTTAATGTTTGCTTAGTTGAAGGCATCGTCTCAGGCCTCAAATAGGTCTAATACAGATAGTAAATCAGTGATATATATTGATCCTTCAAAGATAATAATAGTACCTGGAAAAATACAGTAGAATTCAGAGAAGATAGCATATTTTAACCAGAGTGGTGGGGTAGTATTTGAGGTAAATCTTCAAAGAATGTATCAGTCAGATACTGATAGAATGAGGGAAAATATTCCAGTTAGAGGAAATAAAGACATAGAGAACACAATTAATTTTATTGCATATATACAGAACGCAGTTTGGTTTGGCTATTTGTTGTTATTGGGAGTATACACTGGCACAGTTTGTGTGTGTGTGTGTGGAGAGGGAGAAGATAGTTTGGCAGCAGCTATAACAGATACAGATGTTCTTTTATCCGTCAACTTAATAGGATTTTATCCTATAGTTATATTTGTAGAAATAGTAGCAGTGTTAGAATGGAATAAAACTGGAGACAGAGTACTGATTGGTAGGGGATTACCCTTTGAAAAGGAGTTACAGAAAGCATAAATATTATAATCTTATTTGAGGGTAGGATGAGTACATGGATAGATTATTTCTGGAAGAATAACCAAGAACTGTTGTTTTTTTTTTTAAATTAAGATTTTATTTATTTATTTGAGAGAGAGAATGAGATAGAGAGAGAGCATTGGGGGGGGAGGGTCAGAGGGAGAAGCAGACTCCCTGCCGAGCAGGGAGCCCCATGCGGGACTCTCTCCCGGGACTCCAGGGTCATGACCTGAGCCGAAGGCAGTCGCTTAACCAACTGAGCTACCTAGGCGCCCCAGAATAACCAAGAACTGTTGACTGTGGTTTCACTCTAGTGTGGGTGATGGCATGGGGAAAAATGTTCACTTGTTTTGTTTTCTTTCTTCCAAGGACATTAAAAAAGAGAAAAGTGTATTTTTAAAACCTTTAGAGCGTAAAATTCATAGCTCTGGATTCTTTCCAGTATTCAATGCCATTTCTGTATAACTAATTTTTGATTTCAGGGGTAGGAGGATAGAGGCAAAGTGAGAAGATGAACTAAATTTTTGTCATCTAAACAATAAACAGATTATAGGTTGGACTGTTTTTATTTTTTGATCTTTATCACTGGGATTTCTTGAGAATGTTCATAAAAATAAGCCTTCACAACTCTACATATCAGCATTAAAATAAATTAGGCAAATGGGTAATGCCTTTCATAATTAATTTTAAAAATATTAAACAAAAATACATTTAGGAGTGACTAGAGCAGGAATTTTCAATAGGCAAAATCACTAACTTGATCTTATATTTTTGTAAAGTTTGGCCACAAATTTGTGTTATTTAAAGGACTTGACAACTAAATGAGAAGTTTTCATTTTTGTAAGATACTGTAGCAAGAGTAAGCCATTCTCTGATAATTTTGTGACTCCTATCTGATGTGTTATTGTGTAAAAGAATATAAGAATTCATTGGAGCACCAGCATGGCTCAGTCAGTTAAGGATCTGACCCTTGATTTGGGCTCAGGTCATGATCTCGAGGTTGTGAGAGAGAGCCCCGCTTCAGGCTCTGTGCTGGGGGTGCTGCTTAAGATTCTCTCTCTCCCCCTCTCTCTGCTGCTCTCCCACCCTCTCTCTTTCTCTTAAAACAGCAACAACAACAACAGTATAATAATTCCTTAGTTGAGTAAACCACATTTTCACATTTAGACAGCACAAATACATGATGGATGATAATTATTTTCCTTCCATTTAGGGAATCTGTCAAACTCTATCTTTCCACATCATTGGACTTAATGTTATCAATTAAAAGCAAGATTTCAGTCTTGGAAACTTAACTTTTAAGGCAAAACTGTTAATGCTTTTCTTTTGTGATTTCAGCAAATTGCTTTTAATTTGTCAAGAATTGAGAGGCATTAGGTGAATAATGGAAGTGTTTTACTAAATGAAGGAAATTCATGTTATTGTCAGTTCAGTTGCCACTGAGAAAAAAGAGAAACACCTATATCTCAGACATGACTTGCTAAAATGCAGGGAGATTTTTTCAAATAATGGTTTTGTATTCTGAAGTTTTCCCTGTTTAATGGCAGTGGTTCTTTTTTTAAAGGTATGGACTGCGGGAGTTTGTGGTGATTGCCCCTGCTGCAAACCATGATGCAGTTCTCAGTGAATCTAAGTGCAATCTTCTTCTGAGTTCTGTGTCTATTGCTTTGGGAAACACTGGCTGGTAGGTGAACATTTTGAAAAACCTAGACATTGAATTAAAAACTATTTTTAATTATAATTAATGAAGGAAAATGGTTTCTAAGTTAGATTTAAAAAAAATTCTTAGGATTCCTACTTATGCATTATTATATTGGAATATCATATAGAAGGACAAACTCAAAACCTTTAGTGAGTGCATTTCTAAAGGGAAATTTACTGAACTATGCAATGAATATTTGAAATGAGTAAATTGTACTCTTTTTGTGTTTTGCTTTCAAATGTTTAGTTTATTTAAATTTTGTTACAAAATCTAATTTTCAAACTTAAAAACAGATCGTTGAATTGTTCGACCTCAACTGAGATTACCCAAGTCAGATGACTCAAACTTTTTGCTGCTCTATGTATGTCCACAAATGACTGAAAATGCTGAGTATTGATTTGGGGGTTACAAATAAATTTTAGGGAGTAGGCTTATTTGCAAACATGCAAATCTGTGAATAATAAGGATTGGTTCTATCTTCAAATGATAAAGTAAAAAATATTTCACCACTAATGTTGTTTTGATTTGTATTGTTTCATACCTGTGAATCAAATTTTATTTTGCCTTTAAAAGGCTAATATGGTACTGATGTCAGCAGGCCTGATCTGGACCCAGAGAGGGTCCCTCAGGACCAACCAAAGGGGTCCCTGGATGCATGCAGGATAGAAATCAAATGTGAGCCAGCAAGAGATGAAAGCAGTATTTATTAAAGGCATAGAGAGAGTGGCAGGTACAGAGTATCTGAGAGACTCAGGAAAGGAGGAAGTCTCATTTTTGCTTCGGGCCTGAGAGTTTTTGTTGAGGATCATGGTCTGGTGTATGTGTCCTCTCACGCATCCAGGAACTGGTTAGATCAAAGGTGAGGGCCCATGTGTTATTCCTTGGAGCCTGGGTATCTTGACATGGTTATGTCTAGTGCTGGTGGTCTGGAATGCACATATGATAGCTTTGTCTGGTTATTCTCACCTGGTCCTTCCTTAAATGTTGTCTTTTCTAGAGAAATCATTAACTCCTTGTCTCTTACAAGGAGGACATAAACTACTGAGGCATGTGTAAAGTGGGGGTGCAGGTCCTAGCAAGAGTAGAAGCAGGAAAAGGAGCAAAAAGCAGATTTTTATGGAGTCCTTCAGTCCCTATCTTAGTATGATCATTTTTATTCAAGAAAATTTTCATTGTGCCTTTTTTTTTTTTTACTTTCAGCTATTTTAAAACAATTTTCTGAATATAAAATTCCACTAGATGATCGTTTCTTCAGCTTATTAGTGTACGGAGAAAAGAAACTAACTGTGTCTCTCATAAATATAAGCCTGATAAATGATCCTTGCTTAGTGTTTTTAAATATTTGAGATTAAAATAATGGGGAAGTTTTTAGATTTAGGAATTAGTGTTTAATGAACTTAAAATCTATTCCTATTTAATTGTGTCCTACAGCCAGGTGCCACTCTTTGTGCAAATTCATCACAAATGGCGAAGAATGTATGTGGGAGAATGTCAGGGTCATGGTGTCCGAACTGATTTTGAAATGGTTCATCTTCGGAAAGTGCCAAATCAGTACACTCATTTATCAGGTCTGCTGGATATCTTCAAATCAAAGATTGTGAGTTTGTATTGATACTGTCAGTCTTATCTGGGATCCAGATGAAAGTAGCAGTTTGGTAATTTTATTGAGTATGTAGAAACATTTCTCTATAATATTGATAATGTAATTAGTGGAAGAAAGATATAATTGACTATATAAATTACTGTGTATGTTCAAAGAAACCGTATCCAGTTAGATTTTTAGTGTACTAATGCTAAAGAACAACTAATTAAACTAATTTTGTTCAGTTTGTTAACATTTATTTACTGTGTTATCTCCTTCTACTCTTTCTCCTCTAATAGTAAAACAGTTGGCCCTTGAACAGTACGGGGCTTGGGATCCTGACATCCCATCTCCCCTGTGCATAGTCAAAAATGCACTTATAACTTTTGACTCCCCCAAAACTTGATTATCATTAGCCTGCTGTTGACTGGAAGCCACACCAGTAACATAAACACTTGATTAACCCATATTTTGTGGTGTTATATGTACTGTATATCATATTCTTACAATAAAGTAAGCTGGAGAAAAGAAGGTGTTACTAAGAAAATTGTAAGGAAGACAAAACACATTTATAGTACTGTATTGTAAAAAGCTCATCTATAAGTGGACCTGCATAGTTCAGACCCATGTTCAGGGGTCAGCTATTGCCAACCTCCCCAGATGAGTGTGTTTCAGGTGGCTGCTTGTTAATTATACTAGTTTTGCAGTCTTTCTGATGGTTGGGAAATTTTAAAAAGGAAAAAATAATGAGGAAAATGCTGAAATTTCTCTTTTAGTAGGTATGGTAGCTATTTAGGATTAGAACTTAATTTCATAAAAATGTTTTCAATGTTGAGGCCCTAAATAGTGTAGGGTAGGATTATTACCACCCAGATAAGTCCATTTGACATTTTTTAAAAAAAGTAATGCATGTCACCATGTTAAGAAATTTAAATAAAGTAAAAGCTTCCTTTCATCTCTTAATCTTGCTCCTCAAAATAACTACTGTTAGCAGTTTCTTGTGTTTATCGCCACCAAAAGATCATAGAAGCATATATTTTAGAGAGTTCCGTGTATGTATGTAATTTTTTTTCAAAAATTTTGAAAGCTTTAAGTACTGCTTCATTCTACATGTGGTGTTTTGAGAAATATCTGAAAAAGGTAAGTATGTATATATTTCTGTCCCATTTGTTTCCCTTTGCTCTCTCACCAGAAGTTTTCAATTATGTATTTTTAGATCAGGTTTCTGGTCAGATCAGGTTTCTGGTCAGATGCAAGTATTAATACTTTATTCCTTCTTCAAAAACATTAGTGAACATTATTTTCATGGATCTTTTATGTCCCTTACGTAGCTGAACTTCACTTTATTGAAACTAGGGACCACCTTGATCTGTGGAGCCTAATTTAGATTATGACAGTTTGCTAGTTGTACTTTTAGAAAAAGTGTTCTTAATCAGTTCATCACATTATCTGGCAGAACTTTCACAAAACTCACTCACCTAGATATGAAACACCTCTCAAAATTGATTTTTTTAAAAGTAGGCTCCATGCTCTATGTGGAGCTTGAACTCACGACCCTGAAATCAAGAGTCGTGTTCTCTACCAACTGAGCAAGCCAGGCGCCCCTCAAAATTGATTTGATAAGAGTTAAACTTAAAATAATTGAGAGTTGTTTGGGTACTTTAGGGGTTTTACATAGCTAAAACTACCCAGTATGTGACTCTTCTGTAATCTCTCTCTAAAGCTATCTTTATTTTACTTTTTTTTTTTAAAGATTTTATTTATTTATTTGACAGAGAGAGACACAGAGAGGGAACACAAGCAGGAGGAGTGGGAGAGGGAGAAGCAGGCTTCCCGCAGAGCAGCCCAATGTTGTTCTGTCCTGGCCATCCTTGCCAATCATCTGTTTTTCTCTCCATTCAGTTTCAAGGAGATGCTTATGTGCTTGCTTGCTTGCTTGCTTGCTTGCTTATTTATTTATTTATTTATTTATTTAAAAGATTTTATTTATCTGAGAGAGAGGGAGCATATGAGCAGGAAGAGGGGCAGAGGGAGAAGCAGGCACCCTACTGAGCGGCAAGCCTGATGCGGGGCTCCATCCCAGGACCCTGGAATCATGACCTGAGCTGAAGGCAGATGCTTAACGACTGAGGCACCCAGGCACCCCTAAAACTATCTTTATAAAAATTACTCTTTAACACCTGCTTGCAATGTTCCAGAGCACTCACCCTTCACTGGAAGTTTATTTCGTTTTTGCGTAGATCTAATTTATTAGAAAAGGCTTTCCTTCTGGCAGGGGTGGGGGATCAGTTTTGCCCTTTGGGGTACATAAAATTTAAATTTAAATTCTGCCATAATCCTCTAAATATATGAAAATTCGTACTCTAGTCTTTTTTCATTTAGACATTCTTCTTTCACATGCTCTTTATATATCATGGTTTTATATTCTTGAATGTTGGTTTGGATATTTATCTCTTTTAGAACTACATTTCTTCATGTTTTGTGGAAATTTTGTTTGCAGGCTCATTTAGAATGAATGTTGTATCTAAAATTTTTAACTTTCTCTCCCATCCTCCCCTTTGGCTCTGTAATCTTGTGGTTGCTCCCTACCTGTAGAAAATTTCAGAGTTGGGTTTTAAAATGGTGTTTGGAGCCTCTTGCTCTGTGGTGATATTGGGGATATTGATTATCTGGTCTTGGAATTACTGGATTGCTTGCTTAGATTATGAGAGTGTTTTTTCCCCCCTCACTCAGTGACTCTCCCCAGCCCCTAACTTCCAACAAAGCTACTGTACCAAGTAGGTGTGCCCTGTCCCAGTGTCTGCCTTAAGCAGAGTATTACAGTGCACTCACTCTGGGCAGAGTTGAACTTCCAGTTCCACTTAATGCAGTCTGTAATCCTAGGCTGTCACTGCCTTCTTCCACACCTGGAACTCAGCAGGCATGTGCCTTAAGCCCCACTTAAAACTTGGGGTTTTGTGTACCTTTTCTAGGGCCCCAAAAGATATATTTATGTCATGTTTGATCCTAGCTATTCCTTTCTGGTTATCTCTTCTATATTTATCTATGTTGCTATCTAACTGGAGCAGAGGTTATGTGTCAAAGCAACTTTGTTATGGTTTTTAGACTATTTGTATCTTATTATGGGTGAACACTCACTTAATATCTGCACTTGACTGAGAAGTCTATTATTCCTAACCAGCCAGAATCTTACCTTGCTCGTCTAGGACACAGCAGCCCAAAACTGAATTATCTTTCTTTTGGGCCACCTTGTATTGTGACTTTAGATTGAGTTTGTATTTGGTTAAAGCTACTAGTGACATTTATAGATGCTGCTACTGAGCTAAATGTCTTTTATTCCTCCTGATCAGTAGTATCAGCAACACCTGGTAACTGGTTAGATATGCAGGATACTCTTGAAATTATAGTTCCACATGTTCCATAGGTGAATCCTTGTATATTTAAGTCCTACTCCACATTAATGTAGGTTAACCATTATTAAGGCAATCTGAGATCATAGGATGTTTAGGTGATATTTATTTTCATGATTTTTAATGAATGCAAAGATGAATCTAAATTTTATGTTAACTGATTCATTAGTATATTTTGCATGAGTGACCATTTGTCTTAGTCTAAAATTATGGTTAAATTATTCAAGACTGGCTTTAATTTGAGTTTATTTTGATTTGAAAGAAAGAAAAGACATTGTCTCCTCAATCCTAGTCTTACACTTTATCATAGTTTCACTTATTTAAAAAATGAATCAGATTTTTTCACATTCATTATGGCTGAACAGAATAGTAAGAAATTATATTTGTATAATTAAAATTGTTAAAAATATTTTGAAGGAGCATTTAGTTTGTTTCCAGGTAGCAGTTTATTTATTTATTTGTTTGTTTTTAAAAGATTTATTTATTTTAGAGAGAGTGAGAGTGCGAGTGAGCACGAGCTGGGGGAGGGGCAGTGGGAGAGGGAGAGGGACAGGCAGCCCCCATGCCAAGCAGGGAACCCAGAGATCTGACATGGGCCAGATGTGGGGCCCAACACAAGGGGTTCAGTCTCAGGATCCTGAGATCATGACCTGAGCTGAAATCAAGAGTTGGAGGCTTAACCATTCACCCACCTAGGTGCCCCTCCAGTTAGTAGTTTAAACAGCTTCATGTTCATGTAATTTGCTCTCTGGCATTGTTTTTAAAACACTTTTTTTTAAAGCTATACGATATTGTCTTTGCATTTATTTCCTAGGGATGTCCTTTAACTCCTTTGCCTCCAGTTAGTATTGCTATTCGCTTTACGTATGTACTTCAGGATTGGCAGCAGTATTTTTGGCCTCAGCAACCTCCAGGTGAGATAATTTAGAGTATATTTTACTTAATGAATATAAGTGGAAAAGAAAATATATTCAGAAATTAAACTTACTTAACAGTGTGTTTCAAGTGTTTTAAATTTGAAATGTTTGTAATTCATTCTAAGTGCAGTATTGCTGATTTCATTGCCTTTATCGTTTTTTTTTCTCTTGAAAAAAGCTTTGAAGTTTGTTCTAGAGACAACATTACTCTGTATGTGACAATCTGTCTTTGAAAGCTAACATTATTTATAAAGCATCCCCCTGCTGTGGAACATCATGTGCTGCAAATTAGTATGTAGTGAATTATTAAAATGTCTGTTTTTAGAATGTAATAACGGAAGCCACCCTCATAAGCTGAGAACCTTATGGAAAGTAGAGATTGAAGAAGAGTGCTAAATAAGGAAAGCAGGAAAGAAAAAAAAATGTGTATATACACATATACTTACGATAGGTAGAGCTCTAGAATATTTTACTTTAACTTGCTTTAATTAAAACCAGTTTACCCGCTTAGCCATAAAGCAGTATATACTGATAAACTGATTCATTCAGTAATCATTAATTATTAACCTATAATGGGCCGGCTTGGGATGTTTGGGCTGCAGGTGTGAACAAGATATTACCTAAGTTCTAGAAAAGTTCACCCTACTGGACATATAGCCTAATTAAGTGAGGGTTTGGTTCTTAGGTGTTTCTCACATAGAAGTGTAATTATATTCAAGTATATCTATAAGAAATGTAATACAAATTTATAAATAATTACAAGGATTTTACTAGCCTGACACATTTCTCACTCTACCCCGCTCAGAGAAAAATAAATTAGAATAAAACAATATTCTTTACTGTTTTTGTTTCAAGTAGTTGGTTATTTATAGGATGGAAAATCGGTAGTTTTGGAATGATATTAGAATTAATGTAGTACATCCTTAGCCTTTGGTAGTTATATATGCTATCAGTATTTTATTTATGTACCAGAGAATAATTTGAAATTCTAATGTACAATGAAAGAATTGCAACTAAACTATAGCAAAGGGAAATAAAAGCTAAGCTGTGAATTAAATTAGAAGAAAGACTTAAGTGTTCATTTTGGTAATTTTAGTTTCCAGACAATACCCTCTAGACAATTTGTAGCCAGCTTTTCTGTGAAAGTTTCAGTTCCTGCCCTCCTTTTCCTTTTTTTTAAAGGCTGCTCTATTATTAGTCAATTTTAAATATTTCCCAAGATGTTACAGTCTGTGGTGATATAAGAGGAAGCCCAAGAGCCAGAATGTTAGCATTATAATTTTGATTGCCAGTAAAGCCTTTATTAATGTTCTCTTGCCAGTTTTTTTTTTTTTTTCTTTTTTTTAATTTGAGAGAGAGAATGAGAGAGAGAGAGAGCATGAGAGGGGGGAGGGCCAGAGGGAGAAGCAGAGTCCCTGCCGAGCAGGGAGCCCGATGCGGGACTCGATCCTGGGACTCCAGGATCATGACCTGAGCCGAAGGCAGTCGCTTAACCAACTGAGCCACCCAGGCGCCCCGCCAGTTCTTTTTTAATGATGACCAAAATATTAACCGTTTGCAGTGAATTGAAGGCCATATAAATTTTTAATATT
This sequence comes from Mirounga leonina, assembly GCF_011800145.1. Classification (NCBI taxonomy): domain Eukaryota; kingdom Metazoa; phylum Chordata; class Mammalia; order Carnivora; family Phocidae; genus Mirounga; species Mirounga leonina. The sequence continues at coordinate 92,452,912 of NW_023270377.1, read as the reverse complement.
TTCTCCTATAAAGGGAAGGAAGGGATTTGAACATGTAATATGGGCCACACACTGTGCTTGGCATTTTATATATTATTTCATGTAATTATCATTTATCTGTGATGTTTCTTAGAGAATATATGGGTCTTTGAGAACATAGGTAACTGGCCCAGGGTCACATGGTCATCAAATGATAAAGTTTGCTTTCAAACACTGGTCAAACTCCAAATCCCATGATACTTTCATTCCACAGTGTTGCTTCTGAACTTTGTGTGTGTGTGTGTTTGTTTGTTTGTTTGCTTTTTTTTTAAAGAGAGGGAGAAGAGAGAGAGAGAATCTTAAGCAGGCTCCACTCGCAGTGTGGAGCTAGCCATGGGGCTCAGTCTCACAACCCTGAGATCATGACCTGAGCTGAAATCAAGAGTTGGATGCCTAACTGACTGAGCCACCCCTGTGCCCCGCTTCGGAACTTTTAATTGAATTAAAACTTTTGCACAGTTATGGTCTAGTAATAATTTTTAGCTTATTAATTTATAAAATATGCTTACACATTTTGAAGCTCTTAAAAATTCACATCTTGTAATAAACCTAGTCATTGTAATCTTTATTACTATAAGCATTCTTTAGTTGGAAAAATGGAATGAAATTGACTTGAGAAAGTTTACTGATTCAAGTAATTGAGCCCTATTTAATGACTAATTTTAATTTGGTTAGGTTGCAGATAATTGTCAAACATGATTTTAGCAAATCTGGGGAATATTCATAACTCAACAATGGACTTTAATTTGTGGAATTCCCAGTATAGTGCAAATAATGAAAAGCAACCATTTGAATTATTTCAAAGAGAAATCTTTTTGATGTCTTTTAAAAGTGTTTTATTAGTTCTTTAAGAGGGGTGGAGTAAGGAGAGTGATTTACCCGCTACATTCTCCTCTAATCGCTATTCATAACAGATACTATTCATAACAGAAAGGAAATTCTTTGTTGAACTTAAATTATTTCCATGTACTGCCATCTGAAATAAAAATTTATTAATGATAACTGATTTGCTATTCAGAAATTATTGACAGCAGAACTGTAGGTTGGCGATTACATTTTTAAATACTTGGATAATCTTTCTTTTAGATGATATTAATCACATTCTTAGAAAATGCAAAAAAATTTACAGGATTAATGTTCTCTCAAGCATTGTTTAAGGAATATTTCAAAAAGGTAAAATGTAGAATGCATGGCTTGAATGAAACACTATACAAATAGGAATTTTTCTCTTATTATAACATTGTATTTATTATAACTGCTTTTATTACAAGCAGTCCAGTTAAAGATTCTTTGCTAACTTTCTGTGTGTGCTCTTGATATAGGCACATTTAAATATATGATTGCCCAAAGAGCTAACCTAATTAAATTCTTATTTCTTCATTTTTTGCTGAATAATGGAAAAATATTCCTTTTGTTTAGATATAGATGCCCTTGTAGGAGGAGAAGTTGGAGGCCTGGAGTTTGGCAAATTACCATTTGGTGCCTGTGAAGATCCTATAAGGTGGGATATCATTTGAATTATGGGATTACTTTTTTTTTTTTAAGATTTTATTTATTTGAGAGAGAGAGAGCACATGTGCAGGAACAGAGGGGAGGGACAGAGGGAGAAGCAGACTCCCTGCTGAGCAGGGAGCCCGACATGGGGCTCCATCCCAGAACTCTGAAATCATTACTTGAGCCAAAGGCAGATGCTTAACTGACTGAGCCACTCAGGTGCCCTGGGACTTTACTTTTTAAATCCTATTAATAGTGATTACTGTGTTTTGTAGCCTTCTGGAATGAGTACAGTACCGGAAGCAGACCTATACCTAACAGTCTGTCCGTTTGTTTTGTTTTTCCTCTGTAATTTAGAAGTAAAAGAAGCTTTCAAATAATACATAAAATGTGTATAATGCCACTTATTGATTATTCTTTATAGAAGTGATTCTTGGCCTACTTTTTGGGAAACATTTTATATATTGAAAAGCACAGAGAATGTCATATATAACAAACTTTCATGTAGTCATCACCGAGAATTAACAAATATTTACATTATTCCTGACCACTTTTTCCAAATGTACAAATTAAGGCTTAAGTCAGACCTCTTAGGTTACCCAACTGCTTTTCTAGAAGAGCTACTGAACTTTAAGAAAATTTTGCTTTATAAAAAAATGTAAGGCTTGGAAAATTTAATCACTGAGAGCAAAATATTTGGAAAATATAAATAATGCTGATTTAGAAACTGTCTTATTTGTTTAGTTAAACTACTTGGCTAATTAAAAAATATATGCACAAACATCCATACCTTTTTTAAAATTTTTTTTTTGTATCCAAAATGTGTTTATTGGGATGGTTTCCCACTCATTTTGATTCAGGATGCTTTTAGTGCTGTTTCTGTCTGAAGGAGCATCCTTCTGTAAGCCTTGCTTTTCCTCCTATAGGCTGGCAAAGGATAGTGGAGCAGCCAACTCACAAAACTGTGCATGGCTAAAGATGGTGGTGATTTTGTAGCCTTGTGGGCACTTCATGTTCATGAAGTAGGATTTGGGGCTCTGCACCAGGCACTTCTTCTTGTGCTTCCGAATCTTCTCTTTCAGGGAGGGATGAAGGAGGTTCTTTGCGAGTGGCATATTGTTGTGGGGAGATTATCACGCATACATACATTCTTTTTTTTTTTTTTTTTCCTTAAGATTTTATTTATTTATTTGACAGAGAGACAGCGCGCGAGAGGGAACACAAACAGGGGGAGTGGGAGAGGGAGAAGCAGGCTTCCCGCGGAGCAGGGAGCCCGATGCGGGGCTTGATCCCAGGACCCTGGGATCATGACCTGAGCCGAAGGCAGACGCTTAACGACTGAGCCACCCAGGCGCCCTGCATACATACATTCTTAATACTCTTACATAGAGGTAGAAATAGTAGTAGTTTTAACTTAAAATCACTCAAGGGAAAGATAAAGTAAGTATCTTTTGTAATTGATATTTATTATATGTGCCAGGCACTATGCTGAATTAGGAAGCTATAGAAGTAAATAAAACACTTTCTGGCTTCTTGGCATTTACAATCTGATTGAAGGAAATGGACAAAATAATCACCTAAATAAGTGAACAGTTTTATAAGCTGTGGGGTAATTTGAAGGAAATGTACAGGTTATAATAACAGTAAAATGAGAAACTAGTTTGGATTGGGATGCCATCAGGAAAGTATTCTGAAAGGAAGTGTCTCAGTTAGGGAGGATTTAGCCAAGCAGAGAGAGAGAATGACCATTGCAGGTGGAATGAAGAGCCTGTGTAAAGGCCTTGATACAGGGAAGAGTTTGATGAAATTTACCAGAGGATAAAGAAGGTGGCCATCAAGGCATAGTAAATAAGGGAGAAATGGTATATTTGTGGCCCTCCATCTGGTTCAGTCATTAGATTTTGCTTAGAGAAAATTTTAGGGAGAGAGAATAAAATTGACCTGGTAATAGAAATGTGAAAGAATTAATTAATAAATATTTATTAATTTTAAGTCATGATGAGGAATCAGCAGAGAAATAGATGATCAAAGAAGAGTACAAAAATAATTTGGGGATAAGATGGTGTGTATGGTAAACCATTTAAATCACAAATGCTGTGGGCATGCACAATGCTTTTGAAAAGGAATCTTTGGTGGTGGAAGAGGGAATGAGGCATTTTTCAGTGTCCCCTCGTCAGAGAAGTTGTTCTGTAGTTAGAGGGTGAGGAGAGAACATAGTCATAAAAGCTTAGGGGGCGCCTGGGACTTAGTCGTTAAGCGTCTGCCTTCAGCTCAGGTCATGATCCCAGGGTCCTGGGATCGAGTCCCACATCTAGCTCCCTGCTCCGCGGGAAGCCTGTTTCTCCCTCTCCCACTCCCCCTGCTTGTGTTCCCTCTCTCGCTGTCTCTATTTCTGTTGGAAAAAAATAAATAAAAATATTTTTAAAAAACTTAGGAAATGAATCTGAGGTTAATACCTAAAATTATTTCAGAGCTTAGAGTTTTAAACTTGTAATCATTCATGTCCTTTAATATTACATACTGTCTAGTCATTTTTTTACCTTAAAAATTTATTTTATTATGAAAGTAATAAATTTATGCTAAGTAAGGGAAATTTAGAAAACATAAAAAGAGGCAAAAACCATGTTTGCTAGTCAAGTTTCTTAGTTGTAAACTATAGTAGTCAACTGTGACTAATTCAGTCAAAAAATCAACTTACTGAAGAGGTATTTGGTAACACAGAAGTTTAATTGGGACCATTATAGGACCCAGTTCAGAAAATAGGATTGAGCCAATGGTGGCTAGTTGTCCAGTTATTAACCAAGGTTATACTATATTGTTGTAGATTCTGGCCCTGTTACCACAGTGAATTCTAAAATGTAGAGTCCAGACTGGAGCTGCCAGTCAGTTGAGCACCACTGAAGATCAGAGAAAATAAGTAATTGGTTCTTTTGGCTTCTTTACTCTCCAAACTTTACTCTCCAAGAAGTGGGTTCAAAATCTCGACAGGAAAAAAAATATTCACTAAATTCATAATCCCACTACTCATAGATGGTCACTGATGACAACTTGGTCTCTGCAAGACTCTCCAGTTCAGTGATTTGCTAGGAGGATTCACAGCATTTAATTGTGCTCATGGCTATGGTGTATTACATTGAAAGGATATAATGCAAAAATCAGGAAAGAGAAAAGGCACATAGGTTGAGGTCCAGAGCCAACCAAGGACCAGCTTTCTTTCCCAGTGTAGTTACTCAGGACACACTTAATTCTAGCAATGAATTGTGACGTGTGAAAGGCTGTCTACCAGGGAAACTCATTAGAGGCTCACTACATGGTGTGTTTATCTGAGGCTGGTTACTTAGGCATTCTGTCCATGTACCAGAGGAAGGCAGGCGTTCAGCATAAACCATACTGTTTAGGTAGTAGTTTAGGCACAGTGAGCCACCCCTATCAAGGAATGATAAGAACCCCCCAAAATCTAAGTTCCCAGATGGTAAGTCAAGGGTGAACCTCGCAGGTTGTCCTTTTCTAAGTATCAGGCCTGCTATGATAACTCTTCTTCACTCGGTATGTTTGTATATTTTATAAATATATGTCATCCTCTATGTTTTGTGGCTTGCTTGATTTTACATGCAAACTTTTTGAAACTTAAAATTTATCTATATTGGGGCGCCTGGGTGGCTCAGTTGGTTAAGCGACTGCCTTCGGCTCAGGTCATGATCCTGGAGTCCCAGGATCGAGTCCCACATTGGGCTCCCGGCTCAGCAGGGAGCCTGCTTCTCCCTCTGACCCTCCCCCCTCTCATGTGCTCTCTGTCTCTCAAATAAATAAAAATCTTTAAAAAAAAAAATTTATCTATATTAAGAGGTCAGTGAACTATGACCTTGGACCAAATCTGGCCAGTAGCCTGTTTCTGTATCTCTTTTACATTTTTAGAGTTTTAAAAGAAAAAACCAAGAATATAACAGAGACTACATGGTCCCAAAAGCCTAGAATATTTGCTATGTGGTCGTTTGTAGAAAACGTTTGCTAACCTCTGATATATAACATGAGTTTTTCAAAATTGAGATATAATTCATGTACCATAAAATTCACCATATAAAGTATAAAATTCAGTGGTTTTTAGTGTTTCCAAAGTTGTGCTATCATCATCTCTTTCTAATTCCACAACACTTTCATCATCCCAAAAAGAAACCCTTCCCCTCTTAGCTGTCATCCCACTGATCTCCCCAGGCCCTCCAGCTCCAGGCAAATACTAATCTACCTTCTTTCCTTATGGATTTGCCTGTTCCGGACATTGCATATGAATTGTGTTATCCAGTACGTAGCCTTTTGTGTCCGACTTCTTTCATTTAGCAAAATGTTTTTGAGGTTCATCTGTATTGTAGCATGGTCAGTATTTCATTGCTTTTTATTGGTGTAGAATATGCCATTATATGGCTAATACCACATTTTATTTATCCATTGATCAGCTGATAGATATTGGGGTTATTTACACTTTTGGGCTGTTAGGTATAGTATGTGTTTTTAATGTCTGCAAGACATTAACTTCATATGGGTGTGCTACCATTTGCTAATAAACTGGTCGTCTCCTGTTTTACTATATTATAGATAGCACCACTTTTAACATACTTGTATGTACATTTCTGGTTATTTACTTAGAATACATTTCTAGAAGTAGAATTGCTGAGTCAGAGGATATACCTACAATATTAAAGCTTTTGGATATATTTTATGTTTTATTTTAGTGAACTCCATTTAGCAACTACATGGCCTCACCTGACAGAAGGTATCATTGTGGATAATGATGTTTATTCGTAAGTATGTTAAGAGTAGTATATTGAGATTCAAACATTTCAGTAGAATAAATTAACTGCCAAGTGGTTAGCAACTTTCCTTTTTCTATCAGTTTCTGATTAGGTTGGTTGATTTTTTACTTTTAAAGGTCGCTTTTTAGGCTGATTAGATATGTATTAGAGATGTATTTTAAGCTGTTGACCTTGGGGATGTGATCTTTAGTTCAGGGATAATGAACAGTCTCCCTTTTTTTAAGTTTTTGTTTTTATTCCAGTTAGTTAACATATATAGTGTTATATTAGTTTTAAGTGTACAACGTAGTAATTCCACACTTCCATACATGACCCTGTGCTTATCTCAAGTGCACTCCTTAATTTCTGTCACCTATTTAACCCGTCCCCCCTACCCTGAACAACCTCAGTCTTACTTTGTTTTAGCAAAGATGTCTTCAAGAGGGATATAGTGCATAATTCTGTTGAACTTTTCTTAGCTAGTTAGAAGCAGTTCATGAAATACTTTGAAGAGGTGATGGTCATTAGAATGTGTGGGAGTAATATTTGAACATTAAATGTCATAAATAATGAAACTTCCCAGTCATATACTCTTGTGCAATGGAAACAACTCAAAAATTATAGCAAACATTAGGAAGGATGTGGAGAGAGAGGAGCACAATTTTAGTATCTCTCATGCATGATGCAGAACAGTGAGAAATAGGACACTTTTTTGTTGTAATTAAAATAAATGGGTTGTATTTGCTGATGATAAAAGTCACATGAGCTTTCTTAATCAGAAAATAAATAGGTTGTATTTGTTGATGATAAAAGTAACATGAGCTTTCTTAATCACATAATTTAGATGGCTATAAAGAAGAAAATAAGGACTACATGCAATCCTGTTACTTAAAAAATAGCCAGTTAGCATTTTGGGGTGTATACTTTTTTGTTTTTAAATTGAGATGTAATTGGCATGTAACATTATATTAGTTTCACATGTACAACATAATGAATCAGTATTTTTATGGGAGCGTATATTTTTAAAGTTTAAATTTATATATTTGCTTTATTTAGTATGTATCTTTACATATTATATGCCCATAAATAAAGATCTGTGTTGTTATTTTTAAAATTGCTGCATAATCCATTAAGTGGATGTGTTATAATCTATTTAATTGAGAAAATAGGGCACATTTGATCTTGTGCAAATTTTTGTAGTCTCTGTTTTTACTATTAGTGTTGTAAAAAAACTAAGATCATTTCTTTATTATTTCTAAAATTAATTGTTTTATTAGATTATCTGTGTACATTGCCTGTTCAGAATAATTTTTTTTTTTTTTTAAGATTTTATTTATTTGACAGAGAGACACAGCGAGAGAGGGAACACAAGCAGAGGGAGTGGGAGAGGGAGAAGCAGGCTTCCCGCTGAGTAGGGAGCCCGATGTGGGGCTCGATCCCAGGACCCTGGGATCATGACCTGAGCCGAAGGCAGACGCTTAACGACTGAGCCACCCAGGCGCCCTCAGAATAATTTTTATATGTGTGTTTTGATTGTGGTTTTTCTTTTTTGCTTTTTTGTCTACAAACTTTGATTTCTTAATTCTGGGTTTTTTTGGGTTTTTTTTTTTAAACTTACCCAAATGGCCTTATCTGAGTAACAGTAAGTTTAAGGGAGGCAAAATGGATTGCTTGTCCTTTTATATAATTAATTAGGCTGCATTTTGATAAATTAATGAGTTGTACATTGTCATAATTAGGATCTTTGTTTATTTTGTTTTGTATTTTAGTGATTTGGATCCTATTCAGGCTCCCCATTGGTCTGTTCGAGTTCGAAAAGCTGAAAATCCTCAGTGTTTGCTGGGTAAGACATCCTTTCCTGAAATTATGTTCCTTCCCCACCAATCTGCCCATCTTCCAGATTAGGAAGACTGAATGTATTCTTTATACTTTATTTCACCTATCAAAAGGGTACATTTTTGTTTTTTTACATTTGTGATCTTCTTGGTTAATACCACTAAAAAAGAAATCTTTGTCAACAGCGGTGAGTCCTAGTAAGTCTTGAATAGCACTAGCAGTATTTCTTTCTTTTTTTTATTTTTTATTTTTTTTAAAGAATTCATTTATTTATTTGACAGAGAGAGACACAGTGAGAGAGGGAACACAAGCAGGGGGGAGTGGGAGAGGGAGAAGCAGGCTTCCCGCTGAGCAGGGAGCCCAATGGGACTCGATTCCAGGACCCTGGGACCATGACCTGAGCCCAAGGCAGATGCTTAACGACTGAACCACCCAGGCACCCACAGGATTTCTTTCTTGTCTTTTAGCTTTAAGCAGTCTACATCTCAGAATTCTCACATATTTTCTCATGATCTGAGTTTTATTCTTCTGAGGCTTTTATGTTACTCCCTTCTTTTCTTCTTCTGGCAGTTTGCATCTTCCGTTCTTGTTAGTGCAGCACTTTCTGCCTTTTGCCATCCTCTGGACCTGTGGTATGTGAGGGGAAGAATGAGCCCTTCTGTAGGGTTGTACCACATCTGCAAACCTATTTTCTGATAGAGGGAAAGAGGTGTAAAGGATCAAGTGAAATATCATAAATAGAAATACTTGAAAAAATGATAATTTGCCTTTGGGATAATCATATCTGGCATTTCTTTCTTTTATCATTTTTGTAGCTGTGTCTCTTTCATGAAGTCTTCTGAACCCATCTCCTCGATGTGTCTTTCCATCTTTTTCTCTCATATTTAGTACATATGAAGATATTTCATTTCTGTTTTTTTATATAAACCACCTTTATTCCATATAACCTGATATATTACCATTCAGCTAATGGAGTTACCATTTATTGATGACAGTAATGATGCATTTCTCTAAAATATTATTTTCTTGGGTTCTTTAAAATTCATCACATGCTATTCATTAAATGCTAATTAGCACTTGCCATTTTTGCCAACTACATAATGGTGAATACAAAGATGTAGAAGGTAAAATTCCTGCCATTGGTGAATTTGTCTTGGGGTATTAGGGAGACAGTGGAGGGTTGGTATTAAGAGTTTTAGAATTTTTATTCTAAATCCTGGGTCTGCCAGTTTGAACAAGTTTTGTTAATTTCTTCAAGTCTCAGTAAAATAGAGACAATAGTATATACATAGAGTTATTGAGAGGATCAAATAAGATTATGTGTGTGTTTGTGTATCACATTTAATACACAGCCTTTTGTACAGTAAATGCTCAATAAATAGTTTCCCTTGTTAAATCATTGGATTATTAAATCATTAAATTTATTTACTAAATTGTTTCCTAGTTCCTTATTGTTTCTCATCCACTGACTTCTGTGGTAATTGTAGAGGACCTTAGAATTTAAAGTATTCTCATTTTAAGTTATTGTTCCATGATCCCACCCTACTCTTTGACTTTATGTGTTTATATGATGAGATTAAAGGATTATGTAGTCATATAATTAACTAGAGTCATATAGTTTATATGATTGAATTATAGGATTATCTTACTTTTTTTTTTTTAAAGATTTTATTTATTTATTTGAGAGAGAGAGAATGAGAGAGAGCAAGAACATGAGAGGGGGGAGGGTCAGAGGGAGAAGCAGGCTCCCTGCCGAGCAGGGAGCCCGATGCGGGACTCGATCCAGGGACTCCAGGATCATGACCTGAGCCGAAGGCAGTCGCTTAACCAACTGAGCCACCCAGGCGCCGTAAAACTCTTTTTTTTTTTTTTGTTAAAGATTATTTATTTGAGAGAGCGAGAATGAGAGAGAGAGAGAGAGAGTACATGAGAGGGGGGAGGGTCAGAGGGAGAAACAGGCTCCTCGCTGAGCAGGGAGCCCGATGCGGGACTCGATCCCGGGACTCCAGGATCATGACCTGAGCTGAAGGCGGTCGCTTAACCGACTGAGTCACCCAGGCGCCCGGATTATCTTACTTTTCTAAAGAAGTCCAGAAAGTGTTCTAGATTTATTCAGAACTAGTTGATGAATTTAATATCTTGTATTGTCTGGTAGTTTTAGTACTGATGATTAGTTAAACTTTAATTCCTGTTAAACTTTAATTTTTTTGTACAAATGTCTCATTGCAGGTCTTCAGAAGATATCAAACCTTTTCCCCTTATAATAATGACAGGAAGTGTACCATTCATTAATAATGCAGCTGAAGCTAAAATAACTTTATGCTACATGATTTCTTAATCCTCTAGAAACATATCTTCAGGTTTTTTGTTTGTTTTTGTTTTTGTGGTGAAAAAAATTAGATTTAGCCAGCTGGACTCAGTTTAGATGATCCCAATTTTGTTGGCAACATCCAAAGCATCATAGGAGCCAGTGAAACAAATGCCTTCTCTCCATCAGGCTTGACAAGGTATTGACCTTGGCCACCTCAGTGTCGTAGAGCTTCTTCACAGCCTGTTTGATCTGGTGCTTGTTGGCCTTGACATCCACAATGAACACAAGTGTGTTGTTGTCTTCATGGCTGACTCAGTAGTCAGGGGGGAACTTGATGATGGCATAGTGATCAAGCTTGTTTCTCCTGGGGGCGCTCTTCTGAGGATATTTGGGCTGCCTTCGGACACGCAGTGTCTGGGATCATCGGAACGTAGGCAATATGCAGATCTTTTTTTTTTGTGACTGTGGACGCCTTTCAGCACCGCTTTCATGGCCTTCAAAGCTTTTGCTTCAGCTTCGTCTTTGGGAGGGGCAGGGGCTTCCTTCTTGACCTTTGGTACCATCTTCATGAAAGGACCAGAAGTTCTTTTTAATTTTAATTTTTTTTAATGAACTCAGAATTCTAGAAGGGTGGCAGTTAAGGTGGCACTTTGTGCATATAGTAATATTCTTGTTACTTCTACAATTCATTGAGGACAGATAATTATTTGTCTTCTTCAGGCACATAGTAAGTGATTAATATTACTAGGTACAGTTACTTTTCCTTTCATTCTAGAAGGGATTCTAAGGAAAAACTTTTTTAATATCTTGTGACATGGAGAGAAGGGAAGAACAAGGCTATCTTTGAAACAGGATTAATTTTTGTCTTGGGTGGAAAAACTGAATGGTTTCTTTTTCTACCAAATCTTTCTTACAGCTTTTGTGAAAAGACATGTACTTTAATTTGTAGGGCTGATTTCTTTTAGTTAAGTGTCAAATATGAGTAACATTTTTTCTATGTAGGTGATTTTGTCACTGAATTCTTTAAAATTTGCCGTCGAAAGGAGTCAACTGATGAAATTCTTGGACGATCCACATTTGAGGAAGAAGGGAGAGGTGACCTACTTTCCTTTTTTTTAAGTTACTTTCAGAGATCTAACCCTTTTTCTTTGGCATTTTTCTAGTAACTTTTCATCTATTTTCACATTTGAATTAAGTTGGAAAAACAAGTTTTGATGGAGTAGACTGCTACCATTTCTCTCCGGGCTTTACCCTGAGCTTAAAAATTAAGCACATTTAATAAGTTCTTTCTACCAAAACTGTAAGATATTTTGAAAAGCAGGGTTTTAGACGTTTCTTTAAAACTGCTGGAGAGAAATAATTTGTGTTACACCTTTGTCATTATGGACGCATATAAAGCTGAATATGTGTCTTAAAATTTTGTAATTCTGAGACCATATAATACCAGTGAAAATAGTGACTAAAATGTTTTATACAATCAACAGTTTATTCATCACTTTAACTTGCTAAGGTTGGTGATATAATTTCTGTTCGTTTCTATTCTTTTTATAGAAATTGCTGATATAACTCATGCTTTGTCAAAGTTGACAGAGCCAGCACCGGTTCCAATTCATAAATTATCAGTTTCAAATATGGTACACAGTGCAAAGAAGAAAATACGAAAACACAGAGGTGTAGAAGAGTCACCACTGAATAATGATGTCCTCAATACTATTCTCTTGGTAACTAAATGTATCTTTCTATGTCTGTATGTATACTCATTTCTTGGTAACTAAATATGGTATCTTTCTATGTCTGTATGTATACTCATTTATTCATTATCAACCAGTCCCTTCTATGTGGCAAGCACTGGATTGGGAATATAAAATGAGTAGAACGAAGTCTCCACATTCAGAAAATTCCCACTAGTTTAATGGGAAGAAGGAAGGTAAACTGTAGTTACAATACTGTGTTGCATGGAAGAAGTCTGGCAGTTTGGCTGTGAGAACACAGCAGAGGATGTGTCTGTCTCTATCTGGGCAGTGGGAATCAGGGAAGGTGTCATAAAGAAGGGCACTTGAGTTGCATCTTGAAGAGAAGGTTTTAGAAACAGATGAACAGTCCTGAAACACCGGGCTTCATCTTGCAGTTTAATATTTTAAGCAGAGGGTCAACATCAGAACTGGATTTTTGAAAGCTTCCTTTCACAAAAGTCTAAGGAAAGCTTTATAGTAAGTACTAGAAAGAGCTAAGATGTCTTCTAGGTATAGAGTGGTGGAACAGGCCCAGCCTGGGAACCACACACACCAGGGTTAATCCTGATTTTACTATATTATTTTGAGTAAGTCATTTAATTTCAGTTTTGTCATCTGTAAATGAGGCTAATGAAACCCTGTTAGATTGTTTGGAGGATGAAAGGACCATCTCTTAACACTGCCTGGCATATAATAGGCCTCTGGTAAAATGATAGCTGTTCTTACTATAATTGTAGGTATAGTCATATTTCTGGCAATTTGTGCATTAAGACAATCTTGGGAACAACCTTTGAATAGTGCAATGAAAAGAATACTGGACGTGGAAACTTGATGTTAATCTCATCCCAGCATTAATCTGAATAAAACTCTTAACCAGATTTTCAGCTTATGTATCTGAAAGAAATGGGCAGTAATATTTACCTTACACAGTGGTTTTAGATTAGGATATTGTTTGCAAATGTACCTAGTAGTGGGGTTTGGTACAGAGTAGTTCCTCTAAATTTGAAAAAGTCTCCTGAGCACATTCTGTAATATGTGGCATAGTATGCATAGTAAAAGGAATCACAAGTCAGCAGTACAACACGCGCTTGGGAAGAACAGTGAAAAAAGGACTGAAAATATATTTCTGCAGAAAAGGCCCCTTCTTTTTTTTTTTAAGGAAGCTCTACGCTGGGGAGCCAAATGCAGGGCCTGAACCCACAACCCTGAGATCAAGACCTGGGCTGAGATCAAGAGTTAGATGCTTAACCGACTGAGCCACCCAGTGGCCCTGGGAAAGGCCCCTTCTTAACAATATATCCTTAGAGATTTTATTCTAGTTACCATATGCACTGAATTTTTTTTTTTTTTTTACCATTCCTACATACACGTAAACAGAAACCACATGGAAAAAGATGAACTGGTCATTACAGGTTTAGACTGCTTCCGACTTTCTAGGGGTATCTTGTAAAGTTATCATCTTAAATATCATAGTCTTAATATTTCATATATGAAAACCTGTGGACTGTATAACTTCATAGAGCCTCATGAATGTGTGCGTATTTAAATTTTTTCTCTTAGGTTTTGTCTAATACTTTTTTATAAATTTAATGACCATGGATCATAGTGAAGAGATTTTTCATTGTTTAGTCTACACAACCAGGTGGTTTTAAGAAAAATCTCTGATTTCTAAAATTGGCTTATCACTGAAACTATGTATTTTTAAAGAAAAACAGAAAATGTTTGATATGATGTAGAACCCACTGGCCAGTACAATAAGCACATTTCCATTGTTTTAATAGCAAAACCATAAAAAAATAAAATAGTGTTTATATGAGTTATGAATATCAACAAAGTAGGAAATTGGTTGAAATGTGGTTATTTTTATTTTTCTCCCTAAGTTCTTATTCCCTGATGCTGCTTCTGAGAAACCATTAGATGGAAATTCTTCCACAGACAACAATAATCCTGTATCAGAGAGTGAAGATTATGTAAGTTGGAATTTAATATTAAAATATTTAAAATGCATTGAATTTCTAAGGGGTTGCTATATTGCTAGTTTAGTAGCATAAGGATCTTTTTATTTTTTAATTTTATTTTAAAAATATTTATTTATTTGAGAGAGAGAGAGCGGGCTCACACTCATGTGACCAGGGTGGGGGTGCGGGGGGCAGAGGGAGAGGGAGAGAGAATCCTCAGGCAGACTCCCTGCTGAGCACGGAGCCTGAGGCAGAACTCTATCCCAGGTCATGACCTGTGTGGAAATCAAGAATTGGCCACTTTGGGGCACCTGGGTGGCTCAGTCGGTTAAGCATCTGCCTTTGGCTCAGGTCATGATCCCTGAGTCCTGGGATCGAGCCCCACATTGGGCTCCCTGCTCAGCGGGGAGCCTGCTTCACCCTCTGCCTCTGTCCCTTCCCCCTGCTTGTGCTCTCTTTCTCTCTCTCTCAAAAAAAAAGAGTTGGCCACTTTACCGACTGAGCCACCCCAGGCACCCCAAGGATCTTTTAATTTTAAAAATCACCTTAGGAAAGCTTGAGTAGAGATCATGGCCTCCACTCAGATTATGATACATTGACCATACATATGTATTTTGGGTAGCAAGAACTTTTCTGGAAACAGTGAAAAAATAGGTATATTGTGCATGATTGTAGGATTTCCCTCATTTTAGACTTTTTATAAAATTATCAAATTGATGTTTTGCCATTGATTCTTCTCTGTATTTCAAAACCAGACAGTGAGTGGAACACTTTAATGAAGTAAAATGTGTAAAATGAAGCAAAATTTTCATGTGTTCCTTATCCAGGTCTTTAATAAATTGAGAAATGAGATGTTTAAATGACAGGCATAGAGATAAACTATTTTCAGTAGTTATTTTTGGGAAGTAGATTTCATGAAATGAGGAAAAGCAGAGGCTTTATATTTTCGGTTTATACAGTTCTGATTTTATGTTTCTGATTTTGATAATAAATCTATACTCATTTATAATTAAAAGATTTTTTTTTTTAAGATTTTATTTATTTATTTATTTGAGAGAGAGAGAATGAGAGACAGAGAGCATGAGAGGGAGGAGGGTCAGAGGGAGAAGCAGGCTCCCTGCCGAGCAGGGAGCCCGATGCGGGACTCGATCCCGGGACTCCAGGATCATGACCTGAGCCGAAGGCAGTCGCTTAACCAACTGAGCCACCCAGGCGCCCTATAATTAAAAGATTTTTAAGGGGCTGTTGGGTGGCTCAGTTGGTTAAATGTCTGCTGTTGGCTCAGGTCATGATCCTGGGGTTCTGGGATGGAGCCCCACATCCGGCTCCCTGCTTAGCGGGGAGTCTGCTTCTCCCTCTCCTTCTGCTGCTCCCCTCCCCCGCATTCATGTTCTGCACACACACGCTCTGTCTCGTGTTCTCTCTCTCAAATAAATAAATATAATCTTAAAAAAAAAAAAAAGATTTTAAAAACAACATATTTGGAATACATCTTGAAGGTTCCACAGAGGAAATTGAAAGTTCTGACTTTAGCTTTTCTAAACTGTAGCATCAGTCTTTCGATCCTTGCAGAAATTTTGAAAACATGGGACTGCCTAAGAACAATTTAGGCAGTAATGTATTAAGTATTTGATAAAAGGTAGTTTGGTAGGATAGGTTAATTTTAGTATTAAAATCTCTCCCCACACAGTTTTTGATTATACCTGCAAATATGTTGTTAACAAGTTTTGCTTTGTTTCTATTTTGTTAAATTCAGAATCTCTACAATCAGTTCAAATCTGCACCATCTGACAGTTTAACATACAAATTGGCTTTGTGTCTTTGTATGATCAATTTCTACCATGGAGGATTAAAAGGAGTGGCACATCTCTGGCAGGAATTTGTTCTTGAAATGCGTTTCAGATGGGAAAACAACTTTCTGATTCCAGGGTAAGAATTTGAATTTTCGTTTGTTAGCCTAATTAGTCTTTTGGCCCATTAATTCTCCTCTTCTAGGAAATCCGCCCCAAGAAAGTGGTAAGAAACTGGACATGATTTATACTCAGCGGTGTTCATTGTAGCAAATTTATCATAGGGGAAAAAAGGTGAAGCAACCTCAGTACCAAACATAAAAGAATGGTGTAAATCATGATATATGTCTACAGTGGAAAGTTATGGATCTATTACAAGTTTTATTTTTTTTCAAGAATCTCTAATAACATAGAAAATGATCGTAGTATTTGTAGTAAAGTAGAATACAGTGTTTTGTATACTAAGTGCTTTCAGTTTTGCTGATCTATATTTATAGAAATATAATTGGGAAGAAATAAAGCCAAATGTTAACAGTAGTTTTTCCCAGGTGTGAAATAATATTTTTATTTCGTCCTTTATACATTTGTGTATTTTCTAAGCCTTCTGGAGTGAATATAAATTTTTATAGTTGAAGAGAAAACATTCTTAGAGTTCATAAGTTCAGGTACTCACTATTACCTATATTTGAGAGAATTTTGTGGAATTTATGTTGACATTTCACTTAATAAAGTGGAAGAGTTTAGTTACCATATATTTCAATATCGCGTACGTTACTGCTCATCTACATATACTAAGGCAGAATTGTGATATGAGTAGTATAAATTGGTGATTGAGCCAAAAATATTTACTTCTATTTCATTTGCCAGTCTCTGCTTAGCTGGATTATCTCTTGGCTGATTCTTAGGAACTTAGTGGTTTAGAACTAGAGGCAGTTTAGGCTCCTCTTGGCAAAAGAGAGGTGGAAATCAATATTTTTTTTATATTGAGAATCCACTATAATAATTGAGAACTGAATATGTAACTAATCTGTTTTGTATGGTGTGAAATACTGTATGGTAGCTACTCCCTGGGATAGATTTAGAGACATTTTTTCATTTTAAGTTTCTATTAACTTTGAGAACTATTAGTAGTTTGCTACTATGCTTTGAAAAATATATTTGCTGTTGGTGGACTAGGAGGATAAAATAAATTGTGATTTTTTTTTTTTTTTTAGTCTTTATTTGCTCCATCTCAGTTATCTTACCTATTGAAATCTAGTTTTAATTTCTTATCAAATGGCTAAAATTTACGGTAGCATACGAAATTTGCATACCTGAAGCCATTTTACTAAAACTAACTTTTCCCACTACTTTATTTGATAGATTAGCAAGTGGACCCCCAGATCTAAGATGTTGTTTACTACATCAGAAACTACAGGTAAAGATTTCCCAACGACAGTATCTAAATATGGTCTTAATTTAATTGGAGTTTATTCTAATACTAAATGTATTAATGGATTATAGGCTATTCTCATTGTGCTGCTGTAGGTTACTTGTAGTCACTTCACAATAGGGTCCAGGGACGGGGTGGAAAAGGCAAATTAAATATTGAAGAAGTGGATAGATTTTTATTTTACTGTAACTAACTTAAATATAAATGTTATTTCTGTTTTCTTAAGATGTTAAATTGTTGTATTGAAAGAAAGAAGGCCCGTGATGAGGGGAGAAAGACAAATACTTCAGATATGTATCCAGGGGATGCTGGAAGAGCTGGAGACCAGCTGGGGCCAGATAATCTAAAAGATATGGATAAGGAAAAGGGAGAGGTAGGAAAATCTTGGGATTCTTGGAGTGATAGTGAAGAAGAATTTTTTGAATGCCTAAGTGATACTGAAGAATTTAAGGGAAACGGACAAGAGAGTAGCAAGAAAGGAGGACCTAAGGAGATGACAAGCTTAAAACCAGAGGGACGATTATATCAGCATGGAAAACTCACACTGCTACATAATGGAGAACCTCTCTATATTCCAGTGACCCAGGTAGGATTCGGACTGGCTCTTTAAGCTTTATTTGTTTTTATTTTGTTGTTTATATCTTCATCCTAGTAGGAAATGTTTGCTTTGGGTAGGAGCAATTCTTTTTTTTTTTTTTTTTTAAAGATTTTATTTATTTATTTGAGAGAATGAGAGAGAGCAAGCACATGAGAGGGGGGAGGGTCAGAGGGAGAAGCAGACTCCCTGCCGAGCAGGGAGCCCGATGCGGGACTTGATCCAGGGACTCCAGGATCATGACCTGAGCCGAAGGCAGTCGCTTAACCAACTGAGCCACCCAGGCGCCCTGGGTAGGAGCAATTCTTTAAACAAATCTGTGTTCAAAGATCTAAGATTTCAAATCTAAATAAACTTTTGGGGCTTTCAGGTATTATCATTTCTGAAATTGAGAAATATTTTGAAGTTAGGGAAATAAGTAGTTCATCATGGTTAAGGTGATCTGTTACTTCTTAAAATGAGTGGTGGGTACACAGGTGTTTAAGAAACAGAATCCAAATCAGTTGCTTTCCTATACACTAACAATGCAACTGTAGAAAGAGAAATTAGAGAAACGATTCCATTTACAATAGCACCAAAAACCATAAGATACCTCGGAATAAACCTAACCAAAGAGGTAAAGGATCTATACTCTAGGAACTACAAAACGCTCATGAAAGAAATTGAAGAAGACACAAAAAGATGGAAAAATATTCCATGCTCATGGATCGGAAGAATAAACATTGTTAAAATGTCTATGCTACCCAGAGCAATCTATACCTTCAATGCCATCCCGATCAAAGTTTCAATGACATTTTTCAAAGTGCTGGAACAAACAATCCTCAAATTTGTATGGAATCAGAAAAGACCCCAAATCGCCAAGGAGATGTTGAAAAAGAAAAACAAAGCTGGGGGCATCACGTTGCCCGATTTCAAGCTATATTACAAAGCTGTGATCACCAAGACAGCATGGTACTGGCACAAAAACAGACATATAGACCAGTGGAAGAGAACAGAGAGCCCAGATATGGACCCTCAACTCTGTGGTCAAATAATCTTTGACAAAGCAGGAAAAAATATGCAATGGAAAAAAGACAGTCTCTTCAATAAATGGTGCTGGGAAAATTGGACAGCCACATGTAGAAGAATGAAACTCGACCATTCTCTAACACCATTCACAAAGATAAACTCAAAGTGGATGAAAGACCTCAATGTGAGACAGGAATCCATCAAAATCCTAGAGGAGAACATAGGCAGTAACCTCTTTGACATTGGCCACAGGAACTTCTTTCAAGATACATCCCCAAAGGCTAGTGAAACAAAAGCAAAAATGAACTTTTGGGACTTCATCAAGATAAAAAAGCTTTTGCACAGCAAAGGAAACAGTCAACAAAACAAAGAGGCAACCCACAGAATGGGAGAAGATACTTGCAAATGACACTACAGATAAAGGGCTGGTATCCAAAATCTATAAAGAACTTCTCCAACTCAACACCCAAAAAACAAATAAGTCAAAAAGTGGGCAGAAGATATGAAAAGACACTTCTCTGAAGAAGACATACAAATGGCTAACAGACACATGAAAAAATGTTCATCATCATTAGCCATCAGGGAAATCCAAATCAAAACCACATTGAGATACCACCTTACACCAGTTAGAATGGCAAAAATGGACAGGGAAAGAAACAACAAATGTTGGAGAGGTTGTGGAGAAAGGGAAACCTTCTTAACACTGTTGGTGGGAATGCAAGTTGGTATAGCCACTTTGGAAAACAGTGTGGAGGTTCCTCAAAAATTTAAAAATAGAGCTACCCTATGACCCAGCAATTGCACTCCTGGGTACTTACCCCAAAGACACAGATGTAGTGAAAAGAAGGGCCATATGCACCCCAATGTTCATAGCAGCAATGTCCACAATAGCCAAACTGTGGAAAGAGCCGAGATGCCCTTCAGCAGACGAATGGATAAAGAAGATGTGGTCCATATATACAATGGAATATTATTCAGCCATCAGAAAGGATGAATACCCAACTTTTACATCAACATGGATGGGACTGAAGGAGATTATGCTAAGTGAAATAAGTCAAGCAGAGAAAGTCAATTATCATATGGTTTCACTTATTTGTGGAACATAAAGAATAGCATGGAGGACATTAGGAGAAGGAAGGGAAAAATGACAGGAGAGAAATCGGAGGGAGAGATGAACCATGAGGGACTGTGGACTCTGAGAAACAAACAGGGTGTTAGAAGGGAGGGAGGAGCGGGGATTGGTTAGCCCAGTGATGGTTATTAAGGAGGGCACGTACTGCATGGAGCACTGGGTGTTATACGAAAACAATCACTACATCAAAAACTAATGATGTATGGTGACTAACATAACATAATAAAATTAAAAAAAAAAATGGAGATTAAGTATCCGACTCTTGGTTTTGGCTCAGGTCCTGATTTCAGGGCCCTGATCTCAGGCTCCTGAGATGGAGCCTTGTATCAGGCTCCACCACTGAGCACAGAGTCTGCTTAAGACTTTCTCCCTCCTCCTCTGTTCTCCCCTCTGTGTGCTCTCTCTCTCTCTTTAAAATAAGGAAGAAAGGAAAGAAAGGAAAGAAAGAAAGAGAGAGAGAGAGAGAGAAAGAAAGAAAGAAAGAAAGAAAAAATATTTTTAAAAATAGTACGTAAACGCCTCTTACAAAATGGTATCTTCTACTTGGTTTTCAGTATGTCTGTTGTTTCTTAAAAATAATCAGCCTGGGGCACCTGGGTGGCTCAGTCGTTAAGCGTCTGCCTTCAGCTTGGGTCATGATCCCAGGGTCCTGGGATCGAGCCCCACATCGGGCTCCCTGCTCTGCGGGAAGCCTGCTTCTCCCTCTCCCACCCCCCTTGCTTGTGTTCCCTCTCTCGCTGTGTCTCTCTCTGTCAAATAAATAAAATCTTAAAAAAAAAAAATAATAATAATAATAATCAGCTTAGGGGTGCCTGGGTGGCTCAGTCGGTTAAATGTCTGCCTTCGGCTCAGGTCATGATCCCAGGGTCCTGGGATTGAGCCCCGCATCGGGCTCCCTGCTCGGCGGGAGGCCTGCTTCTCCCTCTCCACTCCCCCTGCTTGTGTTCCCTCTCTCGCTGTGTCTCTCTGTCAAATAAATAAATAAAATCTTTAAAAAGAAAAAATTTTTTTCTGCCCCAGTGTAGTCTCCTGTGTTTTCTTCTGGAAGCTTCATTGTTTTACTTACTGCATTTATGTCTGTGACCCACCTCAAATTGACTGTGTTTGGTATGAGGAAAAGATTGTCTTTTCTCTGTAAGGACATATAATTATGTTCCAACACCATTATTCAGAGGAACTGCTTTTTCCCACACAATGGCAGTGGTGTCTTTGTTGTAAATCATATGATCGAATACGTTTTCGTCTATTTCTAGACTATTTATTTTTTTATTTTATTTTATTTTTTTTTAAAGATTTTATTTAGTTTTTAGAGAGCGAGCGAGCGAGAAACAGCATGAGAGGGGACAGGGTCAGAGGGAGAAGCAGGCTCCCCGCTGAGCCGGGAGCCCGATGTGGGACTCGATCCCAGGACCCTGGGATCATGACCTGAGCCGAAGGCAGGCGCTTAACCATCTGAGCCACCCAGGCGCCCTCTAGACTATTTATTCTGTCCATTAGTCTCTTTGTCTATCCTTGTACCAGTAAGATACTATATTACTACAACTTACAGTCTTGCTGTCTTGTAGTATAAATCTAACTTTGTTCTTCAAGATTATCTTGGGTATTCATTGCATTTTTATGTAAATTTTAGAATTAGCTAGTCATTTTCCACATATAAAATAATCCTGCTGGGTTTTTAATCCATATTGCATTGAATTTATAAATTAATTTAAGGAGAATTGACATCTTAACAATTTCGAGTCCCATGACTGTGAAATACCTTTCATTTTATTTAAGATTTCTTTTATTTTCCCTTACCAGTGTTTTATAGTTTTCAATGTAGAGGTTTTGCATATCTTTTATTAGATTTAATTCATAGTTTTTGTAATTTCTTAAATGTTATAAATGGCATTTTAAAAAATCCATTGAAATTTTTTTTCCCTGATACATAGAAACAGTTGATTTTTTTATATGGACTTTGGATCCAGCAATCTTAGTACATTCACTTATTATTTCTAGCCGTTTGTAGATTATTTGGAGTTTTCTGTATACACAGTCATGTTGTCTGTTAATACAGACAATTTGCATTTTGATTTTCTAACCTTTATACTTTTTGATTCTTTTTCATACTTTATTGTACTGGACCACCAGTACAGTGTTGATTAGTGTATGGATACCTGCTCTTGCTCTCAATTTCAGGAGGAAAGCATATAATAATCATTGAGCATATCTGATGTTGATACCATTTATCATATTAAGGAAATTCTCTTCTATTCCGGGTTTTTGAGAGTTTTTATCACGAACAGGTGTTATATTTTATCAAATGCTTTTCTGCATATTGAGGTTATCATTAAGCTAATTGTGAATTTTAAGTGAAATAGCACATGATGAGTGAATACAGTGTCTAGTCCACAATAAGCACTCAGTTTTTAGCTTTTATTCTTCTGAGGACTTTTTCTTATAAGACATAAGTGGCTAATATTGCTTCTCAAGATGCAAGGATTTACTTAGAAGTTTGTAAGCAGTTTTTATATTTTGAAATGGGTTGATTAATTTTAATATTTATACAGTTGGATATTGGGATGTTTGCTTGATAATTTTAAGCATGGATTCTGTTCCATGTTTATACTGTTGGCAGGTGGCTATTATTTATAAGGTTAGTTTTTTTGTTTGACAGGCCTTATGCTTTTTGTTCATTATATCCTTTTAAAAGTAAATTATATTTTTTAGGTACTTCATTATTAAATTTTAATATTAGGACAGAATATTCTAATACTAAAAACCGAGTGTATAGTTAATCTAATTTTGTCTTGGAGCATGCAGTTGGCATTGAGGTCTTGTGGTATAGACCTTGGTTTTGGAAACTACCAGAACTAGATTTATATTCTGGCACTACCACTATTAACAGTATTGCCAGTACAAGCTGTGTTTTCTTTCTGAGCCTTGTTTTGCTCTCTAATAAAAATAATAGGTTGGTTTGCATTTTTTAGAATTTTGTGTAAAGTTTTACTCATTTTTATTTTTGTGTGTGTAGGAATTCTTTGAGCGTAATTATTTTGAGATTCATACATACTGTTGTGTCTATCAATAGTTCATTCATTTTTATTGCTTAGTACTAGTGTTCCATTGCATGGATATACCAGTTTATTTGTCCAGTCATTTTTTTTTTTTTTTCATTCATGAGAGAGAGAGCGAGAGAGAAAGGCAGAGGGAGAAGCAGGCTCCCAAGGAGCAGGGAGCCCGATGCGGGACTCGATCCCAGGACCCTGAGATCATGACCTGAGCCGAAGGCAGACGCTTAACCATCTGAGCCACCCAGGCGCCCTGTCCATTCATTTTTTGATGGACATTCCAAAAATGATCATAAGGAAACTTTGAGGAGTGATGGATATATTCATTATCTCGATTTTGGTGATTGTTTCATGGATGTATAGTCATCAGATGTTCCTTTTAAATTATTGTATGTCGATTATACTTCAAAAAAGCAGTTAAAAAAGTTAGGTGGTTCTATGATCAGTGATTGACAGGAAGAAAAGGAAAGTATTTCTGTTCTAACATATCTCCAGTTTGAAAACCCTATCTATTTATTTGCTTAATAATCAAATATTAAATCCTTTAAAAGCCAAGAATAGTTTGTATTACTCTCGGTTGTTAAGGATTAAACCATGTATATTTAAAAGCATTTGGCATGTAAATATCCAGCAAAGGTTAATTTATTACATCTTTTCCCTTTCAAATTTTAATTAACAGTATTCCTTATTTTTAATGAGCTAGTTACATTATGTTGTCTTGGTTTGATTGGGTTAATGAAGAGTCCAAAAAAGTTATTCTGGAAGCTCAAGCATTATTTCTTTTCAAAAGGCTATACCCCCCTCATTCATTTTAGATGCTTCATTTTCTACATTCAGATTTATTATATAAATCTGGAATAATTTAAACTTATTTTTTTCTCAATATGCCTTCTATGTATTTAAAAATTCATTTTTATATCTTACATTTAGGCAAATCAGGGCAGATTTTTAGTCTATTTTACTGTCTTACTTAAAAGTTAATCTCACTTGAATTATAATCATTGTATATGTACTTACATAAAATGGTTGGAATTCAAAATGATCTCAGTTGAGACACTTAAAATTTCACACTTTAGAAGTTAGCTTAAAATGTGCCATTAATCAATTGCCCACTTCACACACACACAAATAAGACTTTATATAGATCCTTGCTTCATAAGAATTCAAGCACACTTTAGTATTTCTTTCATGTAGACTTAGTTCAACCTAAAATTTATGGCTAGGAAAAGCTTGAAGACTTTACCTAATATTCTAGAGCCAGGGCTAGAAGAGAAACCTGTGGAGACTCTCTTGGAGCAAGAGTCCTTAACCAGTGAATTGAACCAAACTAGTAGTTCTCTAAGTCAGCATCAGATAGATGTCTGAGATTCTGCCTTCAGTTTGACACTTTGTAGTTTTGCCACTTGATTTTTGGTAGGTCACTTATCTCTGTACCTCGGTTTCACCAGTTGTAAAATGCCCTGACCTCCTCTCAGTGATCACATGAGATCATGCATATGAGAAAGCTTTGAGCATATTTAGAAGTGGTAGATATGAAAGCGTATGGTCCTTGGGCTACTTGCTGCTTATGTTCCTCTTAATCATGTTCTTCTTTACTTATAGTTGGCCTGAGATTTCCAGGTGGGAGGGTTATCAGTATCTTTTCAACATCTTGTTCCTTTCTTGCCATCCTGAGATTTCAGGGCTGTAGGACAATGAAAAGTAGCTCCTTCCTAATGAAAAGACTGAAGGCTTCTGCTCTTGAGTACTGCTTCATTGGGGGTTCATATTATTTTTTTAATTTGTGGTATTTTGAATCAGTGGGAGGTTATAATTAAAACCTAACTATTTTGTCTCTAATTGCTAGCATTAATTGAGTGTGTGCCAGGATTTTTTCTTCACAAGAACGAGTCACAGAAAGCTTAAGTGATTATCCAAGGTCGTAGAGCTGGGATTCAAACATAGGCACGTTTTTTTCTAGAGCCCAAGCTCTTAACCACTGTGTCATATTGCCTTACCTATTATTATTCAGCCCTGAGTATCGGTGTGAGACTTTAAAAGTGATGCATGTTCATTGTACAGAAAAGAAAACAAAAATTCATAATTCCATAATCCACAGATAATCACTGTTAGAGCAGTTTCTTTGCATTTTTCCTATATCAAACAATTTTCCTATTGTACATTGAGGTTCTTTCCAGTTCTCACACTATTCTAAGTAATGCTATAGTGCTATTTCTAGAAGTGGATTATTGGGTCAGAGGGCATCATCATTAATGCCATGTATTGATTCCCAGATTGTCATCTAGAAAAGCTTATACATTATGTTCTCTTCAGCAGTATGTGAAAGTGCCTCATTTAGGTTTGCTTCAAAAATGAGGATGATAGAAGAAAAGTTATTTTCTTTTGTTTGTTGCTCTGTTTTGAATGCCATAGCTTTACCATGCTCCTACTTTATTTTTGACAGATATTTGTGAAAATTATTTATCTTTACGGCAGTGGTTCTCAACTCGGGAGTGATTTTTTCCCCCCAGGGATATTTGGTAATGTCTGGAAACACTTTTGATTATCATGAGGTGGAGTGGTGCTATCGGCATCTAATAGGTAGAGGCCATAGATGTTGCTAAACATCCTACAATGCATAGGACAGGCCCACCACGAAGAATTACCCAGTCTAATGTCAGTAGTGCTGAGGCTATAAAACCTGCTTTATAGTAAGCTGTTGAAATCTAGAAGGAATGTATTGGCAAGATGCTCTAAAAAATTATTTCTCTTGTGCTTTATCTTATTATCTAGGAATAGAAAAGTCCATGTTTTTTTTGGCTTTAAGAATGAAGCAGGCAAGCTTTGTTTGGTTAGTCTCTGGATTGTTGAGTGCTTCGTATTTCAGATATAAAATCTAATGGAATCAATTCTTAGAGAACTTTCCTAAGACCCTTTGAACAGCGTGGAATGTTCATAATGATTCTGTAGTTATGTATTCCTTTAGATTTGCCTTAGCTTCTTTTTTATTTGGGGTTACCATTAGAATCTATAATGTCCCTGATTCTCAAAACAAAAATCCAAAGACTTCTTACGGGAATTTGTAATTAGAATATCTTTGGAACCTAAACTCAAAGCAGCTTTCCAACATAAAACTTAGTTATTCGGGGTCTTTTAGTTGGGATTCAATTAATTTGCCTTTATTTTAATTTTCATATTTATCATTTTTTTTTCTCTTAGGAGTTACAATAAAAACCTGGTGTAACTAACGGTGGCATATATAAACATATCATTAGAACTTCACTTCTTATCATTAAGAGGCAGGAAAATGTTCGGTGCACCCAAATTCCTCTTTTATTAATCCTTGTCAAGGGAAACATGATAATCTTATTTGTTGTGGGGGGGTGTCCTGAAAGTCATATTTATTATTAAGTTGTTAATTTTTTATGTAGGTTCCAAAAAACTTGTGAATTTCTCTAAATTCTTTTAAATACAGATCTTGTGACTGCTAGAGCGGATATAATTGTCTTTATTCTGTTTTTATAGTTTTGCTTTTTCTAAAAAAAGCTGTTCATGAGCTTTGTCCTTTTGTGCTTCACAGGAACCAGCGCCTATGACAGAAGATCTGCTAGAAGAGCAGTCGGAGGTTCTAGCTAAATTAGGTACATCAGCAGAAGGGGCTCACCTCCGAGCACGCATGCAGAGTGCCTGTCTGCTTTCAGATATGGAATCTTTTAAGGTGGGTCACACTGTCAGAGCTTGGGAGTCTCTTTTGAGCGATTCTGAGATGAAGCTGTGAAAGTCACTCTCTAAAGTGGTGTGAAGGCCTGAATGTCTTTTTTATTAAACGTTTTGATTTCTTAGTAGTTACAACAACCTACATTAATCTCCTAAACGTTGTAGCCAGACTTGCTTCTTAAATTTAAAAAAAGAAAAGAACAATCTTTGAATAGTAGTCGAAAGTTGAGAATTGAATCTTTTCTTTATGTGCATTGGGATGTTTTTCTCCCTTGTATGTGTTTAGCCAATTTAATGCATGGCTTTTAGGAAACCCTTGGGATTTAACATAGGCTGCTTCATTCAACAAACTTTTTGATTGCCTACTTTATGACTTGTACTGTTATTAGATAAGTAGGAAATACACTGTTTATCCTCAGTTATAGTCTATTGAAGTTGTGGAGGGAGATATGTAAATAATTAGGTGATGCCTTCACTTACGAAGGCAATGTCAAAAAGGTGACTGACTTTGGAAGGTTTCTCAGAAGAGTCACCATTTAGGATCAGTAGGCATTTGCTACCTGGAGAAGAATATTTTAAGCTTAGATATAGGCTTATATTAGAACATAGAGGATTCAGAGAATGGTGACATTTAGCTTATTAGCGTAAAAGCCCAAGGATGAAGAAAGGTCTTTTGTTTTTGAATTACTTACTTTTGAAAGCCGAGGTGAAGCCATGTGTATTAAAAACAACAACAACAGCACCAAAACAACCAAGTGGGTAGTCTGGTGGGCCATAGGCCTTCCTTGTGCCTCCTGCTGATACTCTGAACTGTCTCCCGTGCCCAGATTTTCCTCCTTGACATGCTGCTACCTGTGATGGCCTCCATCTCCCCATTCCATAGCTTCCAATCAGTCCTGCTTTCATGCCGTATGCCAGCCCGAGATTGATTTTTTTTTCGATATGAATAGCCTATGAAAACCTATGTCACTTTTATCTTCCCTGTTAGCAGATTTTAGTGACAGTAAAAGGGAATGCTTTTATTCTCTGCTTGTTTACCCCATCTTTACCAAAAGGAAAAAAAAAATTCAGGAAACCTCTTGAGAGGTATGTGTTTTTCTTAGAGACTAAAAAGATATGGAAAATCTGTGCATTTTGTCCTGCCATGAGACAAGAAAGAAAGACATAATTGTTTTAAGACAAATAGTTGGTATAGTGGATAAAGAGAAGACAGTTGACTCTCAGGACATGTGCTAAATCAAAAAGGTAGAAAAGGGTGTATGTGCATAGTAGGAGTGTGCAGCAGCTATTTTTGTACCTGACTTCTAGCTGCCTTCATATGTATCTGTCCTTAACCTGCTACAGCTTCCTTGCAGAGGCACTTACCAGACGAAATTCCAAATTGGAAGTGTAAAAGTTGTCCTTATAGAAGAAACATATTGGCTCCTCACAGGAAAGTTCTGTATAATTCCAACACTGTACCTCAGCAAGTTTGGGTTCATTAGACTGTTTTAGACTACCTTGAGTACCTACAAATCTCTTAAAACATGGTTTCAATAAAAAGATTGTATTTCAGATAGCCAACTTACACATCTGTCTCTATGTGGGAATCAGTTAATATATTTAAGGAAACGTAGTCATTCTAAAATAGACATGGTTGCCTTTACCTTTTTATATAGGGGTGAGTTGGTATTAGGGGCCCTTAGGAGAGTCTGCAGAGCTTTGGATGAATGGTGATATGTACCTGAGGTACCTACACCTCGCTATAGGACAGAGCCTATTCTCAAGCATGTCCTTGGAGTACATACCTTAACAGTAGAAAGAAGATAAGCCATAGCTGAAGTGAGGCTTGACTCTCTCCTGGTAGCTGTATGTTCAGCCTGGTACAGTAAGGCCAGACAGATGAAGAATTTTTGTGTGAAAAGTTTTTTTTTTTTTTTTTTTAACTTCTGTAGTGCAGGAGTTCAGTATTATTTTCTTTAAGTTCGTTCTCTTTTCTCAAGGTCTATCTCTGGTTCCTAAGATGTTTTTGTGCAGGTGTGATGTTGCCTGGTTAGTAACCAGATCTTTGTACCTGAATCCTGAGTCATGCAGCAGTCTTGATCCACTGCACTTCACAGCATTTTTTGGTTGCCATGATGCCATAGCCCTTAGAAGTTATGTTGATGACTCTCATTTAAGGACCTTCCTCTGAGTCCTCATCCCTTAGGGGGATTTCCTAAATTGATGGGGATCGTGAAGCTGAGAGACAGTGAACTCAATGAGGAGAAATGGGCAGTTTTGCTCTTTACATTTAAGACTGACTTATGTCTGTTTTCATTTTGGTTAGAGGTTAATTTAATTTAAAAAGGAAGAAAATTATCTTCTGCTGATTAGCACTTCCTTGTTAATGTTTATATCACTTAACTGTTTCAGGAAAATAAAATAGTACTCTTGGTAGGAAGTATACGTTGTGGTAGAGAATTTAACCAAAAAGGTATGTGTTTAATGTGTGCACACATATCCTTTGAGATAGTGTGTGTGTGTGTGTGTGTGTGTGTGTGTATCCATCTTTAGTACTCTACTGATACATCACTGGACACTTGCAAAGACGACCTCCATGCCTTACCACTAACACTGTGAAGCTTCTCCTTTTTTCCAGGCTTGACTGTAGAATTACTTAAGGCATTTTAGCATGCATCATTAATTCTACAGACTTACCTACTAAATAAAAGTTTAATTAGTTGGTTTCAGAAACCTGAAAAGCAATAGTTTGAATTCCAGTTCCTTAACAGGACAAAAGCAATTTATGTGATGGTAATTTGTTATATAAAGCACAAATGATGTGCTTTTGATGACTAAAAAGAACATTTCTGAGGTTAGCTGATAATTGCAGTATCAGTAGTGATTTATTGAGGTAAAAAACGGTAGAACTTTTCTGTTATTGTGTTATTATTCTGATCACATTGTATATTATTTAACTACTTGACTTGAGCTTATTTCATACTTTTCCAAGTATTGAGTAGTTACTATATTATAATTTTAAAATTATGTTTAAATTAAGTTTAAATATAAATTTAATTATGTATCAGAAATGCATAAATTGTTATGTAACTTAACAATACACTTAAGAGAATTATTTTCACTTCCCATCGACTTTTTATTTCTAAATTCATCAAATGTTTTCTTTTTCTATAAAATGGAGACAACAAAAGAAAATGCTTTTGGTACTTGAACATCTGACCTGTTTTAAAGGTGACACCCAGACTCATGTCACATATTAGATTTTGTAAAGATTAGATAAGCTTTTTGTGAAAGTATGAATTTGTAAACAGTTTTATCATTACCTGTTGATTTTTATTTGATTCTGCTGAATTTTTTTTTGCCTTATTTTAGGCAGCTAATCCAGGTTGTTTTCTGGAAGATTTTGTGAGGTGGTACTCACCCCGGGATTATATTGAAGAGGAGGTCATTGACGAAAAGGGCAACATGGTTCTGAAAGGAGAACTGAGTGCCCGAATGAAGATTCCAAGCAATATGTGGGTAGAAGCCTGGGAAACAGCTAAGCCAATTCCTGCTAGGAGGCAAAGGAGACTTTTTGATGATACACGGGAAGCAGAAAAGGTAACTGAAGTTTCAGTATCTAATACTGGAAAGCTAACAATTTTTCTAGCATTTTAAAAATTCACTATAATAGATGTGAAATTTTGGACACAACTGAGAAGCAAAGCATTGTAATTTAATGGGCCTTTTATATATCTGCTATTCACATTTAAGATTTTAGAACTAGTTGCAAATAGGCCGGAGAATAAGACATGTATATTTTATATAGAATGCTTACCATTGAACTGTCTTATAGCATATGTCAAAAGCCTTAAAGATGGTCACATCTTTGACCTAGCAGTTCATATCAAAAAATTTATTAAGGAAATAATAAGAAATACAGAAATACTAATGTACAAGAATGATGTTCAACAAAGTTTTCTAGTGAAAAGGTAGATACAACAAAGGTTTCCAAAGATAAGGCTTGGTTCAATAAATATGGTATAATCATTTGATGGACCGCCTTGTAATTATTAAAAAAACATTTAGAGGGGTGCCTGGGTGGCTTAGTCTTTAAGTGTCTGCCTTCGGCTCAGGTCATGATCCCAGGGTCCTGGGATCGAGCCCCACATTGGGCTCCCTGCTCGGCAGGAAGCCTGCTTCTCCCTCTCCCTCTGCCCCTGCTTGTGTTCCCTCTCTCGCTATGTCTCTCTCTGTCAAATAGATAAATAAAATCTTAAAAAATAAATAAATAAAAAAACAAACAAAGTTCTGGAGAATAGTGACACACCTGATAACAAATTGTCCTACACACTCTCCCATTCAGCTCCGCCGAAACCCCATGAAATTAGTAAGAAAATAAATCTATGCTTTCAGCATTACTAAGATATAGAGACTATAGTGACCTTTGAATTAACTTTCAGTAGAGAAGTCAAATTTCAATGGAGTTCCTAGTGCTGTAAGCCTGTATATAGAGAGTGGGGGCAGGGAGTCTTAAAAAAAAGAGCTGAGGGATATAGAAGGCTTAGATGGAGCACAGAGTCACCCCCAGCATGAGAGAACCTAACATTAATACTCAGTGCAAAATACTCAACTTTGCAAATATGGTTTGATAGTTCACAGCACGGCTATAGAGAAGGGGCTTGTAGTGGGCAGGAATAGAAGTGGACACTCGGAGAGACACTGCCTTGGGAAGAACCAGATATATAGAGAAGGAATGATACCCCTTTGAGATAAAGCAATGATGGGAAAAAAGGAATAAGGGGAAAATTAGGGATCCTGCAGAAATGCAAGAGAAATAAGAAATAAGACCATCACCCTCTCCCCAATCCATTAAAGAAACGGTACAGAAGAGGGCACTTTTAAACTGTGACATGACTGGGATTGGTAAAGAGCAGATCATATCCATACAGAACTACTATAAAAAAGCAGAAACTGCAGATATGATTATTTGAGCTAATAAAAACATTTCCCAGAAAATTGACCATGAAGCAGAAAAAAATTGTAACACTCTGAAAGGAGTCAGGTGTTCTCAAACCAACATGGGGGATATGAAAAATCATGTTTAATCAGAAATACTAAAGCCAACAGCAGAAATGGACCAAAAAACCCCACAAAGAAATGAAACCACAGCTGGTTTAACTCAGGATAGAAGTAGAAGAATAAGACAACCATATCAAAAGTAAAGACTAAATTACAAAGGGTCCAAAGGAGAATGGAGTTACATTCAAATTTAATAAAAGATATCAAGGAAAAGCAGCAAAAACAGCCAAGAGAATGAAAATGGATGATGAATAAAAGGAGTTGAAGAGAAACTAGTAGAAATGAAAGATAGGAAAAGTAGGAATAATATTCATTTTATCAGAGTCTTTGAAGAGGAAAAACCAAAACATTGGAACAGAACTAGTATTTGAAACTGTAATCAAGAAAACTTTCTGGAAATAAAAGAAAACCTGAGTTTACATATTGAAAGGACTCTTTCACTAGATGCAGGGAAAAATGCTCCATAAATAATGAGCTCCAAAATACATCATTGTAAACCACTGGAACTTAAATATTTATTTATTTATTTATTTATTTTTAAAGATTTTATTTATTTATTTGAGAGAGAGAGCACAAGGGGTAGAGAGGGAGAAGCAGGCTGCCCACTGAGCAGGGAGCCCGATGCAGGGCTCGATCCCAGGACCATGGGATCATGACCTGAGCCGAAGGCAGACGCTTAACGACTGGGCCACCCAGGTGCCCCAGAAACTTAAATATTTAAAAAAAAAAAAACCAGGACTTCCAGGCAAAAAGATGAAAATAATTTACAAGGGAGAATTAGACAGGTATCATATTTCTCAAAAGCAAGGCAGCATGGAGCAGCATTTTCAAGAAATGTAAGCAAAAAGTACAAACCAAAGACATATATTCTACCAAGGTATCCAAATAAGGCTCTAAGAAAATTTTCTCTGAGGTTTTACACATAGAAATTTTTGTACACATGCACCCTTTCTGAGGAATCCACTAGAGTTGCCGTGTCTAATAGAACTTTCTACAGTGTTAGAAACATTCTGCAGCTGTGATGTTTGAAATTACAGCCACTGGCCACATATGGCTCTAATGAACACTTGAAATGTGGCTAGTATAACATAGGAACTGAATTTTAAATGCCTGCATGTGGCTAGGTTCTGCCTTGTTCATATTGAACAACATAGTATAGGAGGATGAAGTTGATCCAGCCAAGAGATGACTGGAGAAACGGTGAGCATTTTATTTCATTAATTTTAGAGCTAAGACTAAAACTAGGTGAGGATATGGGTAGAAGAAGAAGATGGTAATCAGAGGATAGCATTTAAAATTGTCAGACCAAATTATAAAACACTTAAAGCGAGGGAATTAAGGCCAGCATAAAAAGTATTAACCGCAAAAATCTCTACTAGAATAAAAATATAAACCTTCTTAAGTACCAACAGTTTTTTTAAAAAGCAAAGAACACACTAAATAGAGAAACACACATAGTAACAATCAGTGATCCAGTAATTCCACTGCTGGGTATTTACCAAAGGAAATGAAATCACTAATTTGAAAAGATGCATGCGCCCCTATGTTTATTGCAGCATTATTTACAACAGCCAAGATATGGAAGCAACCAAAGTGTCTATTGAGAGATGAATGAGTAAAGAAGATGTGATATATCTATCTATCTATCTATCTGTCTATTTACAGTAGAATATTATTCAGCCATGAAGAATGAAATCTTGCCATTTGCAGCAACATGGATGGACCTAGAGAATGTAATGCTGAGTGAAATGTTAGTCAGAGAAAGACAAGTACCATATGATTTCACACATAAGTGGAATTTAAGAAACAAAGAAAAAGGACAAAAAAAAAAAGGACTTAAATATAGAGAACAAACTAATGGTTGCCAGATGGAAGATGGGTGTGGGGATGTGAGTGAAATAGATAAAGGGGATTAAGAGTACTTATCTTGATGATCACTGAGAAGTGGATAGAACTGTTGAATCACTATATCATACACCTGAAACTAATATAACACTGTATATTATGCTTCAAAAAATTAATGAAATAAAAAATAAAATACATAGAGATATGATCAGAATAAGGGTATAACAAAATTATTCCTTTAGTTTTCTGCCAATGCTTAATTACATAATTAAATTTTATTTTATCACACACACAAAAAGGTTACAAAGTAAACAGTGGACAGAGATTTACCAGGTACATGAGAGCAATAAAGAAAGCAGGCGTTACGGTCCTGATACGAAATAAAGTAGAAGTAAAGCAGAAAAGTATTAAATGATGACACATATGCTTTATAATCTTAAAGTGGTATTTGACAATGAGAATATAACATTTGTTAATGTTTATACAGTAGATAACACAGTAGCCATCTATAAAAATAGGAAGCCACAGCAGATAAGAGAAATAGATTGAAACAGAGGATGTTGAACACATTACTCTTAATACAAGACAGTCAAGTAGACAAAACTAAAGAAAGATCAAAACAAGGTCATAAGGTTGATCTTTTAGATACATCCCAAACATGACACCTTGAGAGTAGAGACTGTACCTTTTTTTCACGTGCACATGGAAAATTCACAAATCTGTTAGTATATATAGGGCCCAAAGAGAATATCCGCAGGATTCATAATGGAAATAGAACCAGTACTCTGATCTTTGCAATAAAACTAGGAATTAAAAATGAAACAACAAAAAACTAGGCCTTCTACCTGGAAATGTAAAAGCCTTATATTAGCTCCTGGGTAAAGGAGAAATACTAAGACAAATTTCTGAAAAATAATGAAAACACTATACACCTGAACCTGTAAGATATATTTTAGGAGTGCTCAAAGGAAAATCCATAGACCTAAATACCTCCATCAAGAAAAAAAACAGAAGAATGAAAATTACTGAATTAATAAATTTCTAACTTAAGAAGTTAGAGGAAGAACAAAGTAAAACCAAAAGAAAATGAAAGGAAGGCAGTGATAAAGATAAAAGCAAAGAGTGATAAATAGAGAACAGAAAAACAGATCAAAGTAATCTGGTTTTATTTAAAAAAAATCAAAATAGACACATGGTTGACTGCTTTAATCACAGAGGGAAAAGCGTGCATATACAAAACAAGAAATGACAAAAAGTGCCAATAACTTGATATGGAGGAAATAGTAAAAAAAACAAAAATGACAACCAATACTTTGTATGATTCTGCATATAAATTTGTAAATGAAGATGAAATGGATGATTTCCGAGGAAAATACAGTATATCAAAAATGACCAAAGATAGAAAATGTAAACAGACATTTCCATAGAAGAAATAGGCACAGTTGCCAAGAAATGACCCCATAAAAAACCACCAGGCCTAGATGGTTTCACAGTGAATTCATCTAAATGTTGAGAGACCAGATAGTCCCAGTGCTACTTTATTGTTTTGGTACATAGCAGTTGGAGGAAATTTCCCAAAATCTTTTATCAGAAACGTTGACTATAACACTGGTCCCTAAGTCTGATAAAAGTAGCATATAAAAAAAAAGTACAGACCAGTAGTACTTAAGAAACTGAATGCAAAATCCTAAGTGAATATACTCTCACCACTTTAAGAAAATAATACATGTCGACTGAGTACACAATGATTATTTGGAAATTTACTTATTAACTTCATTAATAGGTTTAAACAGAAAATATATCATTTCCATATATACTGAAAAAGTCTGATAAAATTTAATACTCATTCCCAATAAAATTGAGAAATAAGAATGGGTAGATATTTTCTTAAAATGAAAAATATAGACCTCAATCCTTTTTTTGTTTGTTTTTTTTTTAATTTAATTTTATTATGTTATGTTAATCACCATACATTACATCATTAGTTTTTGATGTACAGAGCTCAATCCTAAACACAGCATCTTAATGGGGGGTATCCTAGAGTTATTCTCACTAAGGTCAGGAACAAGGCAATGGTGCCTGTTAACTCCACTTCCATTTAATGTTATTCTGAAGTTATTACCCACTATAATTAGAAAAGAGAAAGCAGAAGCATAGGACTTGAAGACCTTTTTATTTGTAGATGATGTGACAGTATACCTGGAAAAATCTAAAGAATCAATGATAAAAGTAATTTATACAGAAGAATTCAGCAAGGCAACAGGATATAAAGTTAATATATCTAGTAGTATTCATATACACAAATAATAACCATTCTGAAGATGTAAATGACATTTTCTCTTCATTAGAAGAGAAAAAAATGGTAAAATACCTAGAAATAAAGCTAACCAGAAATGTTAGAAATATGAATAAAGAAAGTAGAACTCTCCTGAACAATAGATACTGCTTGTTCTTGGTTAGGAAGTCTCAACATCATTAAGGTCAGTTCTCTTTAAATTAATTTATAAATTTAATGCAGTCCCAATAAAATACCAAAAGTCTTTACTATGGAGCCAGATAAGCTGATACTCAAATTTATTTGGAAAAATAAACATGTAGGCTTAGGACTCGGGGGTTTGGAGAGTGACTGTTAATGGGTTTCTTTTTTGGGTGATGGAAATGTTCTAAAATTGATTGTGGTTTTGGTTGTACAACTCTGAATATACCTAAAACCATTGGATTGTATATTTTAAATGGGTAAATTGTTATTTTAAAACATGCAAGAGTAGCTAAGAATAGGGGCGCCTGGGTGGCTCAGTCAGTTGGGTGGCTGCCTTGGGCTCAGGTCATGATCCCAGGGTCCTGGGATCGAGTCCCGCATCGGGCTCCCTGCTCAGCCGGGAGCCTGCTTCTCCCTCTCCCACTCCCCCCGCTTGTGTTCCCTCTCTCGCTGTCCCTCTCTCGTCAAATAAATAAATAAAATCTTAAAAAAAAAAAAAAGCGGGGGGCGCCTGGGTGGCTCAGATGGTTGGACATATGCCTTCGGCTCAGGTCATGATCCCAGGGTCCTGGGATCGAGCCCCGCATCAGGCTCCCTGCTCGGTGGGAAGCCTACTTCTCCCTCTCCCACTCCCCCTGCTTGAGTTCCCTCTCTCGCTGTATCTCTCTCTGTCAAATAAATAAATAAATAAATAGATAGATAGATAGATAGATAAATAGATAGATAGATAGTAGCTAAGAATAGATTGAAAAGAAAGAGCTATGAGGTAGGTGAATTGGGGGGCGGGGGGCAGGCAACTAACCCAACCAGATACTAAAACATAGTACATAGCCTCACTATTTAAATAATGTGATAATGGTGCATAGACAGTCCAGTGAAACCGAATAGAAAGTTCATAGATGCATGTAGAAATCTAGTATATGATAAAAATGGCATCTCAAATCACTGGTATAGATGGCCCTTTTACTTTATTTTACTTTATTTTTTAGAGGGGGATGGAGGGGCAGCGGGAGAGGGAGAGAGAGAATTTTAAGCATGCTGTGCATGGAGCTGGACTCGGGGCTTGACGAGGGGCTTAATCTCACAACCCTGAGATCATGCATGACCTGAGCCAAAATCAAGAGTTGGACACTTAACTGACTGAGCCACCCAGGCTCCCCTAGGTGACCCTTTTAATAAATTGTTTTGGGATAACTGAATAACCATTTGGCAAAAGATGAAATTAGATCTGTTTCTCATACCACACACAAGAATGGACTGAAAAAAAGCCAGAAGACAAACGATAAACTGAGAAATATTTGTAAACTGGGAGAAATATATGTATTACAGTTAAAGGGCCAAAATACTCTAGAAATATGGGCAAGAGGTCCGAGGAGATAACTCATCCCCAAAAAAGATAATTACCCTTAAACTTTTCAAAAGATGTTCAACTTTATTCATAATAAGGGAAATGCA
The DNA here is from genome assembly GCF_011800145.1 of Mirounga leonina. NCBI lineage: Eukaryota > Metazoa > Chordata > Mammalia > Carnivora > Phocidae > Mirounga > Mirounga leonina. The sequence continues at coordinate 92,415,250 of NW_023270377.1, read as the reverse complement.
AATTAAAAAACTTCACTGAGATAACATTTATCACACATCACATTGGTGAAAATTTAACAGCTTAATTAATACTCAATGAGGCCCTGAGGCAACAGCTCTCATACATTACTGGTGAGAGCCAGGATGATACAATCCCCATGTGGGGAGGAACTTGGCAGTATTTAATAAAATTTACATATGCATTTACCCTTTCACCCCAAAAGCAATCCCACTTCTAGGAATTTGCACTAATATTTTCAACAGTACAAAAATAAAGATGCACTAAGTTGTTCATTGCTGCATTAATTGTAATTAGAAAATAGTGGAAACTCTCTGTATGCCCAAACTTAGGAGCTTTATTGAAGACTGGTTTATCTACATAACTGAGGACTATACAGCTGTTAAAAAAATGAGGAAAATATCTATTAACTGATAGCGATTTCTAGGATGTTTTTAAGAGAAAAGTAAAGTGCGAATGAATATATATAGTATGCTTCATTTTGTGTAAAAAAGGGAGCTTAAGAAAACGTGTCTACTTATCGTCATAAAAAGAAATTTATCTTCACAAACAGAAAACACTGAAATTAGTTACCCAGAATGGTTGAAAAGGGAGGAAGAATAGAGTAAAAGGAATATGGGAGGGAATGACATTTAGGAAAGAGTATACTTTCTGTATACTTTTGACTTCTGGAAAAATCTTAATTGTCTACATATTCAAAAATTAAAATAAATCAACAAGAATGGAAAGAGGGGAAATGACCAAAACTGAAAGCAAGCTGAGATAAATTAGTTCAGGTATATATATATATATATTTTTTAAGATTTTATTTGTCAGAGAGAGAGAGCACAAGCAGGGGGATCAGCAGGCAGAGCAGGCAGAGGGAGAAGCAGGCTCCCCGTTGAGCAAGGAGCCCGATGGGGGGCTCAATCCTAGGACCCTGGGATCATGACCTGAGCCGAAGGCAGACACTTAACCACCTGTCCAGGTGTATTTTAAATGAATAACATAACCACACTGAAATGGGGTCAGAGTTAGGAGGAGCATCTAATTCAGTAATTTATGATCACATAAAATATGTTTGACTGTATACCCCCAGGTATGGGGAGAGGTGGGAGAGCACTGCAAACAAATCCTAAACTCTATTTTCTAGATTTGTTTTTTGTAGTGGTGTTGGGTAAGCAATTCTGAAACTTCTAGGTGGATTATTGTTTGATTAAATGAGTAATTCAATGTGTTGGTGTTGTTGGAAGCCAGAATTCTCACTGTAGAAGTCAGATGCAAACATGGAATTGAGGAAAGCAAGGAAGACCAAATGGCAGTGCACTGGAAATGGCGGTATTGGTGTGGACCCATAGGTTTCTAAAGTATGGATAGATAATGTGGGTATGTACATAGGCATAATAATATATATTTCCTAGCTTTTTTCTGAAGGGGTCTAGAAACAGTGACATCTCAGTAGCAGTGAACACACATATATATTGATTTCTAGAACATTCCTCATTAAAAGGGACCATGCTTTCCTCAGAGAAATGGCTGATTTCAGAATTGGGACAAGGAAGGTATGAGTGTGGAACATTATATGTTGCCAGAAAATAAGGAACTGCTTAAAAGAAGATAGGGGTATATCATAAGGAGGTAGTTTGAAGGGACTCTTAATTGCCAAATCTGGACAATTTGAATGGCAAATAACTAAGGACAGTAATGAATTCTAAACTTTTGGGAAAAAATCGGAACCCATGGGTCCCCAATGACAATTTGCAGATAAAGAAATGGGAGAGAAGGGAGGCATTTCAGCTCAAAGATGACCAATAAATAGGGAGGATATGCTGAAGTAGGAAACTCTTCATTTTACGACCATATTCAGAGTAAAGATTGGTTCAGGTGAGAATCATCAGTAGATGTCTAGGTGGAAATCTGGGTGAAGAGCATCATACTTGCATGATTTTAAAGTGTCTCTCCAAGACAGCTGGAGAATTGCAAGGAAATAATAACTATGTAGTAGAGAAATGGGGCAATACCTTGAATGGATGGTCAAAACTAATATTACTAATAAGGGATAGATGCAGATTGTCTGCATCGAGATGTGATACTCTGAAGGATCCTACAGCACTTATGCACTGACCCATGAGTACATATTCTGCATCTAAACATGAGGAAGCATTAGGTAAACCCAAAATGAGAAACATTCTGTTCTAAAAAAAGAGCTGGAAAAAAACCAATCCACAACACACAATTCTAGGAGTATATTAAAGGGACACAGGAATCAATTGAAACATTACCCAGTGGCCAATACCAGAACAGTATGAGCAACAAAATAAAGTACCGTTGGACTGTAACTTAAAGTATAAAATAAATATCCTTGAGTCTATACTGTTACAAATAAATGATTGAATAAATTGGCGAGAAGAAACAAATCGATGCAGAAGAACTTCAAACCTGCTCTGCCCACAAGGAGATGGAGTAGAACTCCTCACTGTGTAAGCATGGACTGTGCATAGTGACTTCCTTCCAAAGAGTGCAGTATGGAAATTGGGGAAAATGAGTAACCTTACAGTACAGAAACCAGACAAATACTGTCTTAGCCAGGTAAGCAAGGTTAGCAACATGGATAAGTCAATATTGATGAGTTTCATGTACTCTTGATATGAGGTGATGAAAGTATCACTTTATAACCCTCTCATCTTTTCCCCAAAATTCCTAACCCCAGTTTGACCATGAGAAAAACATTAAGTGAGTTCCAGTTGAGGCACTTTTTACAAAATACCTGACAAGAATTCCTTAAAACTGTCAAAGTCAGGGGCACCTGGGTGGCTCAGTTGGTTAAGCGCCCAAATCTTCATTTTTGCCCAGGTCATGATCTCAGGGTCCCTGTGTTGAGCTCCACACTCACTTTTTCTCTCTCTTAAATAAATGAATAAATAAAATCTCAAAAAAACCCACAAAACCTGTCAAGGTCAGTAAACACAAGGAAAAGTGTAAGAAAGTGTCACATGTGAGGGGAGCCTAGAAATATAACTACTAAATATAATGTGGTATCCTGGTTGGGATCCTGGAATAGGAAAAGGACATTAAATAAAAACTGAGGAGATTGAATATACAGATATTGACAGGATGATTCATAATAGCAAAAAAGTGAAACCAAGCTAAATATCGATCAACTGATGAATGGATAAGTAAAGCACGGCATATTCATACAATGAAATATTATTAAGCCATAAAAATAAGTGAAGTTCTGATACATGGTATAACACAAAGGAACCTTAAAAGTACTATGTTAAAGGGGCGCCTGGGTGGCTCAGTTGGTTGAGCGACTGCCTTCGGCTCAGGTCATGATCCCGGAGTTTCGGGATCGAGTCCCTCATCGGGCTCCCTGCTCAGCGGGGAGTCTGCTTCTCCCTCTGACCCTCCTCCCTCTCATGCTCTCTGTCTCTCATTCTCTCTCTCGCAAATAAATAAAAAAAAATCTTAAAAAAAAAAAATTAAAAAAAAAAAAGTACTATGTTAAGTGAAAGAAACCAGAAATAGAAGGCTACATGTAACGTGATACCATTTATATGAAATACCAGAATAGGCAAATTCATGAAGACAGAAAGTTAGTTTAGTAGTTACCAGGGGCTAGGAGCTGGGAGAAATGAGGGAGTGACTGCTACCGGGTAATGGGTTTCTTCTTGGTGTGATTAAAATGTTCTGCAATTAGATAATAGTGGTGTTGTATAACTTGTAAGTATGCTAAAGACCACTGAAGTGTATATTTTCAAGTGGTGAATTTTATGGTATATAAATTGTATCTAAATTTTTTAAAATTAAAATATGAATAAAGCATGGAATTCAGTTATTCAGAAAGGGGAGGGGAGGGCACTGTACTCAAAATGTCCATGTTATAAAAGACAGACTGGAAAACTTCCAGATTTGTTGTGATTAAAGAAGTATGAAAACTAAATGCTGTGTATGATCTTTAACTAGATCCTGTATGGTGGGTGGGAAAAGGTTATAAAAATCATTATTTGGTCTATTGATGAAATTGTAATAAGGGAAAGTAGGCTAGATTAAAAGTATTTGATCAGTGTTAAAGGTAGTTTATATAATCGCAATAGTTTGTCTTTTGATTATATAAGAAAACATTCTTAATTTCAGGAAATACACACCGAGATCTTTGGGGGTAAAAGGACATGATGTATGTAACTTGCTCTCACATTACTCAGAAAAAAATGTATGTGTGTAATATATCATATGCACATACAGAGGAAAGAGATGGGTATGATTAAATGAGGTAAAAGGTGAGTCTAGGCAAAGGGTATAGATATATTTTGTCTTCTCGCAAATTTGTTTGGTTTTAAGTTAAGGAAAACCAAAGTTGAATAGTAAGTGTTAGCAAAGATGTACAACACTGGGAACTATTATTACTCTAGATAAGGATGTAACTCTTTTGAAACACTTTGTAAAATAATTTGGAATATGACTTTAATACAAAAAAATAATTGTTTGGCATTTTCTTGTATATATCCAGTTCTGTTTTTCGGTATATGCCCTCAAGAAATTCCTCTACATGTACACCAGGAAACATACCCAATAATAAAACAGGGACCTTATTTGTAATAGCCAAAAGTGGGGGGGGCGGGGGGTTGTCCATCAGTGGAGGAACATTTTAATTTTTTTTTAATTTTTTTTTTTTTTAAGATTTTATTTATTTGAGAGAGAGAGAATGAGAGACAGAGAGCATGAGAGGGAGGAGGGCCAGAGGGAGAAGCAGACTCCCTGCCGAGCAGGGAGCCCGATGCAGGACTCGATCCTGGGACTCCAGGATCATGACCTGAGCCGAAGGCAGTCGCTTAATCAACTGAGCCACCCAGGTGCCCCGGAACATTTTAATATAGAGTGAAAATGAATAAACTACAGTATGTATCAACATATGTATCTCTAAAAGAATGCTGTATACAAGTCACTGAGGGTCGGAACCAGAAACATTCCATTTATATAAAGATTCAGGACAGACCAAACTAAGCAATACATTGTTTGGGGCTATACACATATGTGAGAAAACTGTCGACAAGCAAAAGAATGATTAGTAGTCACTTACTGATGGTGGGGTGTGTGAGGGAGGGAGACTTGATCAGGGAGGCACACGGGGATTTGGAAAGTGCTGGTGATGTTGTTTCTTAAGCTGGTTGGTGGTGTGTAAACAAGTGTTCATGTTGTCTTTAAGTTATTTATTAATACTCTGGTATGTGTATTTCTTAATTAAAAAAAATTTTCAAACCACACAAAATTCTCCAAGCCAAAAAGTAAAGGTTATAAGTCATTAAATGAACAAAACAAGTTACAAAATAGTATGTATATTATATTATAGTTTTTTGTTAAGAAATTGGAATATGCCTATATCTTTGTGTTTAAATGGACATAGAAATAAGCCTGAGAAGATAAACACAAAAATGTGTTGCTTCTTAGGAAGTAGGATTTCTGGAGAGTTTTTGCATTATACTCTATGTATGTATGTATGCATTCATTCGTTCATTCATTCATTTCGGAGATCTGTGAGCATTTATCATCCAGGTTCACGTAATGAGATGAGATTTCTTTTATCTTTACTGCTGTTGAATAAGGAGCTTAAAGGTAGGGTCCATGTGTTATACATAACTTCTCTGTATTTTTTAAATTAGAACAATAACAAAGCAATTTGCATTTTGGAAAAACGATAAACCAAAAAATTAGTGGAAGGTTTCCATCAATGTTTAGAAATGTTAAGTGAGTAAAGCAGGTTACAAAACAGTATTTTACATACTTAATATTCGTTTACCTAATATCTGTATTCAGTGTCTTAAAAAATCCCAGAATGAGAATCTTCCAGCATTAACAATTGTTATCTCTCGGTGGTATAATTTACAGATGGTTCTTGTTTTCTTTGTATTTTCCTAATTTGCATGTATTACATACTGGAAAGAAGAACAAAATTGCATAGTCACCACTATAAAATTCTAAAATCCTTGTTAGTTTTCAGTAACGTTATTCCTACTATTGTGGGCAGTAGCTACTTACCTGGATGAGCAGGGCAAAGTACCAAGAGAAGAGAGCTCTTCTCAGCTCTTGTTATAGATGTGAGTTCAGTGGTGCAGAGGATTTTTTTTTCTTCGTTCATAAATGGCTACTTTATTCTTTGACAGCTACATTGATCATTCATGTAACTTTGTGTCTCCTTCAGGTGCTGCACTATCTGGCCGTACAGAAACCTGCAGACCTCGCTCGGCACCTGTTACCTTGTGTAATTCACGCAGCTGTACTCAAGGTAAAGGAAGAAGGTAAATGTCTTATTTCGTTAGTCATTAGTTCATTTCCAAAATGAAAGTATATTTTGCCTGACTTATTTAATGATGGCTTTGATCTTCTTAAAAATAGAAAATCTGGAAAACATTTCTTCAGTTAAGAAGATTATAAAGCAGATAATAACCCATTCCAGTAAAGTTTTGCACTTCTCCAATCCAGAAGACAAGAAATTGGAAGTAAGTTTGCTATGGTGTCAGGATCTTGCCAAATGTTCTCACTAGTTGGCACTGATTATTTTAAAGATACATTTTTTTAAAAGGCTGCCTTTTTTTTTTTTTTTTTTTTTTTTGCTGTTTTCCAATGTATGTCTCTCTCTTTTCCACTGTTAGGAAATCATCCATCAAATTACTAATGTAGAAGCTATAATTGCCAGAGCCCGCTCACTGAAAGCCAAGTTTGGAACTGAGAAATGTGAACAAGAGGAGGAAAAAGAAGATCTTGAAAGGTAATTGATATTTGAGTAACTTTTGTCTGCAGTAGGAAAAGCCACCACTCTCTTTAGAACATTTTAATAGAATATTGAGATTCTTTTGTGGTACCTACCTATTTTATTTGTAACAAGCATCAGCTAGAGACAGAAAAATATTTAATTATTATAGACTTTGACCTCTCCTATATTTCTGGGTATTTGCGAGGCATTTCCATTCCTTCCACATTTAGAAACAAGTCTACCAGGTCTTTTTTTCTAGTAATGTCCTTGTTTGCTCTTGGAGATGTGCCTACAGTTCCCTGTGGAAGAGCTAGTCACTCTTTGTTACGTGAAATGCCCCAGAGCTTTGCTTTCTCTCTTTGCTTAGCTCTCACTGTTCCTTTACCACAGTCTGAGGTGTTCTGAAATTGTATTTCTGCTCAGTTATTTATTTAACTTTAAACAGTACTTTTGAAAGCAAAGGTGCATATCCTGTGCACCTTGTGAACATGTTTTGAAAGAGTGACCAGATGGCCTCTCCAGGATGATACAGATGACCAGGTCAATCTTTTCCTCTTCCTGAGAGAGACTTGACGCCATTACCTGTCAGTATGAGTCCCTGCCATTTTTGCCTGTGGTACTTGAAAGGACAATGTTATTTTAATTGTGATAAAGTATTTCCAAATTTGTTACTTCAGCAACTTGAATTTATCATAACTTTAAATTCTTCATCAGCCTTTTCAGAAATGAAATGTCATTATTGATGCTAAATCATTAAGATAATATGACAAGGCATGTGCTATATAGCTCTTAACAAGTTCTTGTTAGAATTTTATATCTTGTGTTGAGTGAAATTTTCTCCTAGGCGTCTTTGCTCTTGAAAACTCCTTCCTTTTTAAATGAGAAGAGTAAGTACTAATCAAGGGAATCGTTTCTAAAATAGCAGTATGAATTAGTGGTGCAGGCGTGGTGCTTTGACTCTGATAGCTACACATACATTCTCTGGGGTGTACTTGGAGGTGTAGTGTTTCCAGCACATAATGGCACAGTTGAGGCTTTGCCCAGAAAAATTGTGTATTTTAAGCACACATGCATGCACACACACATACACACCCACTTTAAAAGAACAAATAATAAGAGAGATGGATTATTGCTTTGCTGTATATGTATAAATTGGTTTTTGTTGTCCAGAAATACTGTTTGTTTTGTTTTTGAGATTTTATTTATTCATTTACTTTAGAGAGAGAGAGAGAGAGAGAGAAAGCACGAGCAGGGGTAGGGGCAGAGGCAAAGAATCTTAAGCAGACTCCTCACACAGAGCAGAGCCAAATGTGGGGCTCGATCTCATGACCCTGAGATCATGACCTGAGCTTTTAAAACCAAGAGTCGGATGCTTAACTTGACTGAGCCAATCAGGCATCCCCCAAAATACTGTTTTAATCTTTTATTTACTGTAGTATTTTCTAAGCTAGTCTGAAAGAAATAGACTCAATATTTCTTTTTCCCCTTTGACAGAGGTGAGGTGTTTTTTTTTTTTTTTTTCTTTTTAGATTTATTTATTTATTTGAGAGAGAGAGTGGCATGAGAGTAGGGTAGGGGCAGAGGGAGAGAATATCCAAGCAGATTCCCACTGAATGCAGAGTCCAACACAGGGCTCGATCTCATGACCCTAAAGTCATGACCTGAGCTGAAATCAAGAGTCCGGCATTTAACCAACTGCGCCCCACCCAGCCATCCCCAGATACGAGATTTTTAGGAAAATTTTATGAACACAGTTGAAAGGCAGTAATATTGTCATTTGAGTCTATTTTAATTCCAAGTGTCCCTCTGTTATAAAAGTTCCACTCTAGCCTTAGTAGGTTTAGCCAGTATCGGTTTGAGAGTTTGTCCTCAGAATTAATTTGGGCGGACTGGCACAGTGTGAACTGAGCAGCTCGCTTCCTGTCCTTCCATTACCTCTCTCCCCCAGGTTTGTGAGTTGCCTTTTGGAGCAGCCTGAAGTGTTAGTCGTGGGTGCAGGAAGAGGCCCTGCTGGCAGAACCATTCACAAGCTGTTCGTGAATGCTCACAGGGTATGTGAATTCCCTTACTGACTGATCATGATCTCTTCAGACCTCTCCTCAGGAAGATGCTGTTTTGATTCCCACACTTGGCTGGTTATATGGCTGCTGAGTGTAAGTCTGGGCATTGGGTTTGAGCATTAAAAAAAACACAGTGACTTTCAACAGTGACTTTTGAGTCTTTGAAATCCATTTGCTTTCTTACATGTTTAAGTAAAATAATAAGTATATTTTAGGATATAAATTTCCAGACCCAGAAGGGTCTGAAATCCATTGTTCCAGAATCTAACAGGGACTCGGTGTTAGCAATGGCCAGTGCTGTGCGGTAGGAAAAAATGTTGACTACTTTCATATTAGAATAGAGTTCAGTTTTACCAGTTTTAAACTCCATGTACTACAAATGGATTCACAGTTTCACTTGTGAAGTTAGTCTATTTTTGTCATGGTGCATTGATCTAAGGAAGAGCAAGATTTCAGATGTTTAGGACTATGGAAACGGGCTTTAGCACAGAAAGCAAGCCCAGTTTGAATAATTATCTTTGCCATTACCTCTACTACTGAAAGTAAAGGTTCAAAAGATATGTAGTACTTTCTGACATTCTGAAACTCTTAAAATTTGAATTTTTATGTAGGTGATGCTAGTTACACTTTGTGTGGATACTTTCTGTACTGATCTTGTTTACTAGTTAAGAGGATTTTCATGTCAGCGCTCATTATGTGAGAGATTATGATAAAAATATTATAGAGTGTAATACAGACAGTCTCTGACTTACAATAATTTGACTTAGGATTTTCAACTTTATGATGGAGGAAAAAAAATATGTATTCAGTAGAAACCATACTTTGAATTTTGAATTTTGATCTTTTTTTGGGCTGGTGGTATATGCAGCATAATCTTCTCATGGTGCTGGGCAGGGGCAGATCCCTGTCAGCTATGAGACCCCAAGGGCAGACAGCCAGTATACTTACAACTACTCTACCCCGAAAACTGTTCTGTTTCTCACTGTCAGTACGGTATTTAATAAATTACATGAGATAGTCAACACTTTATTATAAAATAAGCTTTGTGTTAGGTGATTTTGCCCAACTGTAGGCTTAAGTGAATGTTCTGAGCTCAGGTAAGGTAGGCTAGGCTGAGCTGTGATGTTTGGTAGGCTAGGTGTAGGAAATGTATTTTCAACTTAGAATATTCTCAACTTAGGATGGGTTTATTGGGATATAACACAATTGTAAATAAAGGAAGACATATAAGTACAAGGGTGCCCTTTACCTGGAACTGTGATGACTCTAGAATGACCCACTTTTGAAAGTGTAATTCTCAGAATCAAATAAGAATTTTCATGGGTTTACATATGAAATAAAAACTGTATAATCTCCTTTGAGTCTGTCTGGAGTATATCTAGTTAATATATTCAGTTTCACAGCCAAATGTACTGACCTGAATTTTTAGCAAGAATTGAAACCTGTGATTATTTATGGGATTGTTCCCTAACTTTAAGAATTTCAAGTTAAAAACCAAGTATTTTATTTCCTTATAAATTAGAGTTCTAGAAAACAATAGATGCTTACTTTGATTTGTTTTTGTCTCTGGCATGAAATCAGGAACCAAGTTTGTTTTTTGCATCCTATATCTTTCACTAGCTCACTAGCCAAAAGCTAACAACCACATTTCCTTGTCACCACCAATATGAATTTTCCTCCTATTGCTGATATTCTTTCCTCTGTCCTCACTTTTAAAAAACTTGTGTGTTAAGAGGACTTGAAATCTAAAGCATTTTTATTTTTAATGCTGAGAGTATTACTTGTTGTGAATATTTAAGCAAAATTATATTTCCCAGAATGGAAATAGCTCCCCTCTGCCCCCCAGAATGGGAATAGCTCCCCCTACCCCCTAGAAGGCTTATTGTAAAATGTAGGATAATACAGAAAATATAAAGTAAAACTTAATCACATTAATCTCACTACCTTCTGATGATCACCGTCAACATTTGACATGTAGTATATATAAATACATATATATTTTAGAAAAATAGGATTATATTCTGTGATTTACTTTGTTATTGTGTTCCACTTAATTATCTTATTACATTAATAAATACAGGAGTGTATCATCTTTTCAGTGGCCTTGAATAGCTAATACCCTTAAAGGGGTGAAATTGTACATTTTTCCTGCGTTATGTAATTGTAAAAGATTTCAAACTTTCAAACCTTGTAGGGAATGTTTTTAGGGAATTGGCAGACTTTAATCCATAAAACAAGCACCTGGTTGGTACATTTTTGAACTCAAACCTTAAGTGTCTGGTTGATGTAAACCATTAAAGTATATGTAACTTTTCATAATTAACTGACACTTTATATCAGTTTTACTAATCAAGATTTTCACTTCTTTTAGAAAGTAATGAAATTTCATTGAGAATTTTGTATAGCATACAGCAGTTTTACATATTTAGAACTCTTTGTTTAAACTTCATCATGATTACATGTGTCAGTGGTGTATTCCACTGGAATTCAGCAGATAAACCACAGATTGGATTTTGCTTCAGTTTTATCAGTTTTGCCCATTAAATGACACTGTACATTGCCTGTTGAACCATCAGATGCATGAGAAGTAGGATATGTCTGCTCAATTTAACAGCTAGGTGTGTTTTATGTGGTGTGTGTCTGTCTTGATATTCTTTTGATAGGATCCTGTTCCTTAATGTAGTGCATGCCGTCTCTGAAATGATCTTGAAATCTCTTGTCTAGCCCTTTTTAAACCATCTTGCTTGTTTCCTTTTCATCACTGTTTCTTTTCTCACCTTTTCTCAAGCTGACTGAATCTTCTGATGAGGTAACAAAATAGCCTTTGTCCCTCATAGTTCCTTGTTCCTTCCCATCCCTCTAACTTCATAAGGTCATTAAGACTAACCACCTCTTTAACAGTCTGGATTTGGCATACCTTTCATGCTGATGTTTAGTATAACATGATTTCATATTTCCATTACCAAAACAGTACTTTTTTTTTTTTTCTAAATCGATGGTATTGTGAAAGAAATCTAATAGAGAAATGAAAGAAGTATAGTGATCAAGGTTAAAATGAAGGCTCTAATTGAATGTTTTTTATGCAATTTTAATGCAAAAAAATAGATGCCTTTAATATTGAGAATTTCTCTTTTGTGGCCATTGCTACATTACATGGACCTCTATCATTTCTTTATCACCTTAGCTGCTCAGCAAACAAAACCAATGTCCCCAGTTTTAATTTGGCAAATGAACTTTAAAAAGAAATGAAAGAGTGGAGATAAAAACCATCTTTCCACTCTCTGGGGGAGAAGCAGCTCCTTACTGGACTGAGGACATCAGACTTGAACGTGTGTTGTTGCTAGAAGAAATGTGTAGAAACCAGTGCTACATTTTCCCTCTTCAGATGTCGGAATATGGCCCTTACTTTTCAAAGCAGATTGCCTGGCAGTCATTATCTCTTTTGTCTCTGTCACCAATTTATTTGTAATCTCTGGCTGCTCATGCAGTGTTTCAAGCTTCTTGCTTTTTCTGTTGGTTTTTGAGTAATCATAACATGGCTGACTGCATTACTGAGTAACGTAGAACATTTTTTTATATATTTGTCATGTTTATTCATCTGTCCTTCAAAATGATCTAAGTTTAGCATTGGACTTGCTCTTGAATTTAGCATTTGATTCTGTTCAAGGCTGCAGCCATGGCTCCATCGGAGGAGGAACTGAAGCGAATGGGCTCTCCAGAAGAGAGAAGGCAGAACTCGGTGTCAGACTTCCCACCCCCTGCTGGCCGGGAACTCATTTTGCGCACCACCGTGCCACGCCCGGCTCCGTACTCCCGGGCTCTGCCTCAGCGCATGTACAGTGTTCTCACCAAAGAGGATTTCAGACTTGCAGGTGCCTTTTCATCAGATACCTCCTTCTTCTAATTCTTCTAGAGCCGCCTCATTTATGGCTTCAGAGACCATGCTGACCCCTTCTGAGGGAGGGAGGTTGTGCCAGTCAGAACTTGAGAGGCTGTGAAGAGGACCTGTCCAGTCCAATGATCAGGAATCATACCAGCATCTGAAAGACTTTCCAGCACCATGCTTGGGCTCTGTTGTATCTTGGTTGGGTCAGAGAGAATGGGCTTGAGCTGTTGAAAGATTTGTTTCTCCAAAGAAATGGCCCTTGTTTGACCAGGGGTCAGGGGCAGGAGGTGGGGCATGTGCAGGGACCAGAAGAACAGCAGGAGCTCTCTGTACTTGCTCCAGTGGGATTGTGCTCATTTATTCTTTCCTGTGACTATCCCGTAGGCTATTGCCTTGCATTCATAGTCTGTGTAAACACACTTGTTATATTTGTTAGTATCAGGTATGCAAGACAGAGTGTCTGTTAATTGAGATTTCTGGATATTTTAGTGGTAGCTGCTTTTCCCAGAATCTGTGTTTTTGAAATACTAAATGACATTCTGTTTATTCAATCATCTAGTGGCCATCTTGATTGTACTAATTAACTTTTGATGAGTATTTTGAATATTCTAGGAGAAAACTCAGAATTTCACAAACTCAGAATTTCACATAGTTTATGTGTTTTTCCATGTAACTATGATCTAAATGTATTCCTTCTGATAAAACTATGTATTAAATGTCACTGCAAATTAGTTTTGTATCTTATCTTGTAAGGTTTGTTTCTCTTACTTTGTTTTTGGTTGCCAGTAAGATATCACCCTGCAAACTGTTCTCTTCTCCTGCTGTACAGCATGCATTCCTTTTTTTGTGATTGCTGGCTAGATACTATATTTAATGGAGTAGAGATGAGCACATGCTACAAATATAGCTTTGGAACATAGAGATTATCATGCACTTAGTATAATTTGGTATATGTGCTAATGTAATGAATACAAGATTATTTCAGTGAACTCTTTTGCTTTTGTGTTTTAGCTAAAATGAAAATAATTGATGCAGATATATAGCACCCAGCATAAGGATAATAGCAGCATATTTCTAGTTATGTGGTGATCAAGATTTATTAAATCTGTATTGCTATATGGCCTCTGTTCAGTAATCTGAAGTCTATTTTTAGGCCTAAAATTATCATTTTAATCCAAAGCAAAAAATGGTTATACTGAATCATAGACCTTGCCTATGTAATTTAAAGAATTAAAAGAGCTGTGTAAACCCTATTATATTATTTTTGTAAAAAAAAAAAAAAGTGTGTGTGTACATATATATGTATATATGCACATATATATGTATATATGTATATATGAAGTAGGGGAGCCCTGGTTGGTGACCTCCCAGCCTTCACAGTGCTTCTCTCTGAGATGCTGGACTTGATTGCTGCTGGTAAACCATATAGATGCAGGCCTGAGTACTGAGCGCTGTACCAAGTAGAAAATGTATCCTTCAAGGACAGGATTTGTCTGTTTTCCAATGAGGAAGTTAATAGCAAAGAAACGTTTTTCAAAGAGAAGTTGGACTTTAAAATAGCATTGTGAATCTAATAAAAAGGAAAGTCTTGCTTTCTCTGACTACTTGTCTTTTCTCTCCTCTGGTGGGCACTTTGGTCTTATTTCAGTTAGTTTAATTCTGTCTCACATCTTCTTAAATATTTGCAGCCTCCTGAGTCTTGCAGGGGTCTCAGAGAACACTCTTTGTGTCTTCTCTTTTAGTGGCAGTTACCCCAGTTTACTTTTATTATAGCTATGTGTTGGTTTATTTCACAGATATTAAGTACCTACTTTATATCAGGTACTGTACTAGGCAGTAAAGATAAAACAGACACCACAATACTCCCTCCTTTTCAGTGACCTTTCTGTCGTGTAGGGAGGGTTGATGTTACATTGCCATAAAATTGTGAGTACAGTCAACTCATCTGAATGAATTGGAAGTCCAACATTTATTGTATAAATGCATTCATTCATTCAGTGGCAACAGAGTAATATTAGTGAAGAGAGTAATGTGTATAATAATAAGGTGTTATGCCTGAGGTTTTTCACTCAGGCTTTAGGGATCAGGAAAATCTTTTTAGAGGTAATTTCTAGATTGAGACCAGAAGATGAGTAGGAGCTGATAAAGGGTTAGGGAAGTAGAGTAAATTGCTTGCAAAGAACTACATCCCGTACACTTGCTGATAATTTATTGTGATTTTGCTGCCCCTCCCTTGAAGTGTGGTTTACTTTGTATATTTGGACATTATTTGTCTTCCAATCTGGACTTAGCCATGCCTCTTTGGTCCCTGGAGTATTAGCAAGTGTGACACAGGTGGAGACTTGAAAAGTACTTGCACCTTGGGGCTTGCACAAATGTGCATTTGTCCAACTTCCTTTCCTCCACTCTCTTCCCTTCACTTACTCTAACCACACTGACCTTTCATCTGTGTCTTCAACTTCCCACGTTTCCTCACACCTCAGGGCTTCACATTTGCTATTCCCTGTCTGGAACCATCTCCCAGATTCTCACAAGGCCCATTTGCTCACTTCCTTCAGGTCTCTGCTCAGATAAAAGATGAGCAGATCTGGTGTATATTTTCAAAGCAGAATGCACGGAATTTGCTGATGGAACGCATGAGGGTAGGACAAAGTCAAGGATGACTTGAAGGTTTGGGGCCTGAGTAACTGAGTGAATGATGCTGTCATTTACTCAGGTGGGGAAGACTGAGGGAAGAGCATTTTGGTGGATGATGTAAAGTTCTGAGTTAGGATGTGTTAATTTTGAGAGAGCATTTAGATACCTGTGGTGTAGCCAGCCTTTAAGATGGCCCCCACTGATCCCTGCCTCCTGGTATTCACACCCTTGTGTAGTCCCCACCCTCCCACATTTTGACCGGTGAACATGGAGAAAGTGTTGATATGTCACTTCCAAGATTAGGTTATAAAAGATGTTGCAACTTCTGGCTGTTTTGTTCTCACGTGCATGCGCTCTCTCTGTCCCTCTCATCACTTGCTCTGGGGGAAGTCAACTTCCATGCCAGAAACAACCCTAAGGAGAGGCCCACATGGTGAGGAATTGAGGGCTTCTGCCAACAGCCTTGTGGGTGAGCTTGGAAGTGGATTCTCCTCAGTCTCAGAAGACTGCAGCCTCCTGAGGCACCCAAGCCGGAAGTATCCAGCTGCACCGCTCCTGGATTGCGGACCCTCAGAAATTGGGGTGAGGTAATGTTTTTATTTTAAACTAAGTTTGGGGACAGTTTGTTTCACAGCAAAATAACAAAATACCCAAGTGATTAAGTCAGTTTGGGGTTTCAGGAAAAGGTTAGAACTTGTGCAGTAAACAGAAATTTCAGTGTAGATAGTACTTAGGCAGAGACAGTAGGAGGGCCCTGCGGAGTAAGTACAGTGGGAGGAGAAGGTCTGAAGATTGACCAGAGATCAGGAAGAGGAGGAGGACTGCCGGAGGAGACTAAGGAGGAGCAGGCGCTAGGTGGAAAGACAACCCTTAAGTGTGATGTTTCCGAACCTAGGAAGGAAAATATTTGAAGGAGGTGGGAGTTGATTAACTGTGTCAGATGCTATTGAGATGTCAAATAAGACAAGAGCTCAGGACTGATTGTTGCAACTGCGTGCGGAAAGGAAATACAGTTCTTACTGGGAAAGAGCAGGGAAGTGACAGGCTGGAGGGAGGCTGGGTGCACCTCTGCTCAAGCCAAATGGAGTTGTGGTTGCCGCGCACTGTTCATTGCCAGGAACTTGAGAGCAGGGGCCTCTGTCTGGGGTAGGCCGTGTGCGGGGTATGGTAGAGGGCAAGAGCATGAAGCCACTGTTTTGAGCCAATCATACCCCCTCTTCCCTGCCCCACTACTGCCCGCTCCTTCTGGGCACGCAGGGTGATGGATAGGGCTTGGTGCTCCACACACCCTGAATGGATGAGCACCTCTTGATGGCAAGGGAGGCCCCACTGTTGTGTTTGAATCTTCTGGACTCTAATTTTTGGCCATCGGGCACCATGAAAGCAGAATATTT
The DNA here is from genome assembly GCF_011800145.1 of Mirounga leonina. Lineage (NCBI taxonomy): Eukaryota > Metazoa > Chordata > Mammalia > Carnivora > Phocidae > Mirounga > Mirounga leonina. Next base: position 92,398,545 of record NW_023270377.1, on the reverse strand, counting down.
CAGAATATGAGCTTCTGGAAGCCCGAGCAGTGCTGCCGGCATTGCTCTAGCTCTGAGAAGTGGGGCATGGCATCAGCCTATATAAATGGGCGTGGCTAATTCTTGAACTACAGAATAAAGCTAGTTCATCTTAGCATGCCTTCTGTGCCAGCAGTTTCCCCCTCGTGGCCTGTGATGTCTGACAGGTGGTCGTGGATAAACCTGCCTCAAATGAACAGTCTCATCTGTTGCAGGGAGCCTTCCTGGGGTGAGCTTACCAGTCAAGGAAGGTGGCTGAACAAAAGGCCCCTACTTGGCCCCTAGTCTTGTGGGCCAGTCTCTGACTGGTCTGTGGCAGCACTCCTCGTCCCTTTTGCGTGGCCCTCCTCGTCAGCAGGGGCCTCTGGCAGCTCTTGGCACACGTACCCCTGATGCTTTCCAGCTGGATGAGCCTTTTTAAGGAAACTACATTTCTTCCCTCTCTGGTTGATAAACAGGTAGATTTTCTCCCCAGGTAAAACCATGATGGGCTGTCCTTTGTTTGGGTTTGCAGATTTGTCTTCCTCTTGTCCCAGAATAAGGTGGATGAATAGCCTGTGAGGGAGACCTGTCGGGCTGGGCTGGCTCATGCTGGAGGAGCTGCTCACCGGGTTTAAAGCTGGTGAGTTGATTATCTGCAGTACCTAAGCTTGTGATAAAAAGTAATCCCCGGGGAAGGAAACCAGAATGAGTCACTGTATTTGTTTATTAAGGCTTCTGTAACAACGTATCACAGACTGGGTGGCTTAAAACAGCAGAAATTTATTGTCTCACAGTTCGGGAGGCTACAAGTGTGAAATCAAGGTGTTGGCAGGCCCATGCTCCCTCTGAAACCTGTCGGGGAGAATCCTTCCTTGCCTTTTCCTGGCTTCAGGTGGTTGCCGGAAGTCCTTGCTATTCCTGGCTCGCAGGGGCAGAACTTGAGTCTGTGCCTCTGTTGTCAACGTGGCCTTCTCTCCTGTTCGGCTGTGTCTGTTCTCTTCCTGGGACACGAGCATGACCTCATCTGAGCTTCTTACATCTGCAGTGACCCTGCTTCAAACATCACAGTCTGAGGTATTAGGGGTTTAGGACTTCAACATGCATTTCTTTTTTGGACGGGAGCAGGGTCATAATTCAACACATACAAGCATCCCTCAGAAGCCACCCGGTTGGAAAGATGCCCATCTAGTTGGTGGCAGGCCATGGGGCCTGATGTGTAAAAGCGCGGGCCCACCTCCGGAGAGAGGAGTTTCATTCTCTGCCTTCCTTGATTGGCTGCAAGATCCTGGGCTGGTACCTAATGTCTTCTTCTGCCAAAGTGGGGACAAAAATAAGTATCCAACACATTGTAACAAAATTAAACAGGATACTATCTAAAAAATGCCCAGCATGGTATAGGTAGTTGTTTAATAAAAACAAACTGTTGTCTAGGAACTGTACTGGAAAGTGGTACAGCTGTGGGCGAATGAATGGTTAGCCGTTGTTTAACGTGAGGACACACCTACCCAGCCAGTGTTTCTAGACTTGACGGCCCAGATAGCCCCATCACAAGAAGAGTGACCGAAATCGCCTACCATCTCATCAAATGAGCTCGTTTCTTTTGATCCCTTTTCCCCTCCTTGGGTCACTGGCTCCCTGGAGGAAACTATATTTAACAACCGACAAGTCAGAGGACCGGGGTGGGAAGTTGGGAAGAGTCGAGGCACGTTCCAGGTGAGGGGCCTATCCGCAGAGTCCTGCAGACACGGTGTCAGTGTTGGTGTGGCCAGGGTGAAGAGTGAGAGGAAAGAGAGGCAAGGTAGCAGAGGAAGTGGTGGTAAGTTCCAGAGCCTTCCTTCCCTGTGTAAGAACTTGGACCTTGTCAAGTGATAGTGGAGGAGCTCGAAAGGTTTTCAGTAGAGAGAGAGGCGCAAGCTTAGACTCAGACCCGTAGGAGCCACAGTGATCCCCGCAAAGGATGGCCATGGCCTTGAGTTGCGGTGGTGGTGATGGGGTGAGAGATACAGCAGGTAACACTGGGTGAAGTGCAGGAGGAGGTGGTCAGCGAAGGCTGACGTGTTCTGGATGCCTGGCTCTGACCCGAGGGGCCAGCTGCTCTGTCGTGAGAGGCAGCGCCTGGCTCAGAGTTGTGGTACGTCGTCAGCCTAAGCACAGCCACTTGCCATGGAAGCCCCCGCAGGAGTACTGCTCTGTCCCACTCTAGTGAGATCTGCACCCATTCTGTTACAGGACCCACGGTAGAACGATGTCCGTGGGGAACTGCCCATTACGTACAGCCTCCAGGAGTCCTCAGTCTTAACCAGCTTGCTAATGACAGGGGAGGGGAGGGAGCCCCAGTGGTACTCGCCTTTCCTTCAGCAGCCTCAGCACACACACTTGTTTCTGTTACGCATTTGTCAGGAAAGTGACATCGCCTCCCTCCAGGGCCTAGTCAGACCGACTAACAAGTGATGGGACACAGATCAAAACTTTTCTTAAGTTCTTCAGCCATTTGACAGTTTGAGTAAATAATGACTTTTTGGTGCTATTTATTCACATTCTCCTTTCTCAGCCCTATTTTTGGCCCAGAACACTCTTTATTTTTGTCCGCGTTACATAATGAGGGAACTGCATTCTTAGTAACCCACTGTCACTCCTGTGTTATCTTGCCTACACAAAAAAAGGAAATATTTTTGGAGTGTGAATTTCCCAAACGTTCTCAACTATTCCGGGCCTGAAGGCATAACGTCATGGAGGGAGGACTACAGTGCGGAGAGGGCCCAGTTTTCCCAGGCTGAGGCCGAAACCTGGTCCTTGCAAGATGGCGGGAAACTTCCTGGTGCCCTCCACTCCCTGGCCAAATGGCAAGAGCTCCTCTCTGCACAGAGTTTTACATTTTTAGCAGCTGATACTTTTAATGGCTGTTTTTCATTTTTGTTGCTTCAGGATATTCCAAAGGTTGGGGGAAAAAATGACCAAAATCAAATGAAATGCTCTTCTTAAGCAGTCTAGTGACAGGCTGAACCCCCTGTGGGGGTCAAACCAGGAGGACAAAGTGGTTTGAATAAGTTTGAAAAGCTTGTTCCCAGCGGTCCATCAGGAGGCTTGTGTAGCTTAATTGAGGGGATATGGCCTAAGAAGGCAGCTTCCCTAGAATGGGTCTGTGCGGAAGTTGCTCAGTCCCAACTGGATGCGTCTCGGCTGAGCCATAGAAGGCCTATAAAAATGTATCTTCCGAAGAGCCCAGGAGTTTCAGATCTTACACCATCTGGCTGGAGAGCCAGACAGGTTTCCTTCATGGGTTTAGGGGATTCCCCAAGAGTATCCTAGTTGGAAACTGCTTCTGGAAACTGTTGTAGGACCAACCTGTGGGAAAAGCTGACCTACCTCCAAGCACAGGGGTGCTGCTGGGGGCAGCCCAAGAAGAACCATTCAGGTCCTAATAGGGACAATTCAGCTCAGCAAGTCCTATGAGAAAGCTGGGATATAGGTGACCCTCATCACTGAAGACTTCATCTGAAACTTTGGCAAATAGTCAAATTATATATGATCTTAGAGCAGGTAATTATCCCACAATTAAATAAACTAATCCAGAGTTTCTCAAGCACAAATAATATATGGTGTATCGTAAAGGCACAGCTTCTTACAGACCCTGGCGTTTATCTTCAGATCACTTAGCAGCACTGTGAGAGCAATTTCACCTGTAAATGTGGGCACCCCAGTCTTCATGTGAGTCAGAATAGCTAATAGTCATTGCTCAGCCTACCACTGAAATGAAAACAAAACAAAGCAGTAACACTTTAAGAAGCATCACAGAACTCAAAAGACCCTGGGGACTGTATCCTTAGACCCTGTGGTGGGAGAAAGGTCTACAGAACCTGTCAGATGTGATAGCTATTTCCAGGGAGAAACACAGCACATTAGCTTGTGCAGTAATCACAATACTGGATTAAATGGACAACACCGAGCTGAAACTTTATATGTCCGTTCCAAGGGTTTACTGTATGTAAGATGTTCCTTGCCTGTGAAGGGATGTTCATGGGCCCATGGGTGTAAGTTCTGCTAGCCTTCCTCCCTGCTCTGTGCAGAGGACAATTCTAGGTTTGTGACCATCTGATGTGCTCTCCAGGGTCAGTGATGGGAGGCGCCTAGGAGGAGGAAGCCCAACCAGGCTGTGAGAGCCGCATACAGAAGGGCCTGCCAGATGCACAGGAAGGTCAGAGGTTCAGTTCACTCATGGGTCTCAATGTAGCATGTGGTAGCCATGACATGCGGTTACTTGTCATTTGGCTGGCGTAGGGGTTTGAATCCTGCCTAGAGGCAAGAAGGCTAGTGAATAATTCTGGCTGGCTACCCAGCATCTGCCTTACTCTCTGTGTTCACATAGGTTCTGTGAAATATTGGCCCTGTAAAGGAAGAAAGCCAGAGGGGAAAAAGGAGAAAGTTAATAAAAGGATGACTGAATGTTTTTGTCCCCCCAAAATTCATGTTGAAGTCCTAACCCCCAGTGTGTTGGTTTTAGGAGATGGGGCCTTTGGGACATGATTAGGTCATGAGGATAGAGCCCTCATGAATGGGATTAGTGTCCTTATAAAAGAGACCCCCAGAGAGCTCTCTCGTTCTTTCTACCTTATAAATCAGCAGTCTGCAGCCCAGAAGAGGGCCTTCACTAGAGCCTGACCATGCTGGCTCCATGATCTGAGGCTTCCAGCTTCCAGAGCCATGAGATACAGATTTCTGTTGTTGGCAAGCCTTGCTGTTTATGGTATCCTGACCAAGGTAGAATGGCTTTGGTTAGTGATATAGTTACATACAATGAATATAATATAGCATTTAGTGGCACAACTTTGTATATGACTTTGGGCTTCTATTTACAAAATCATTAAAGGCTGTACATTTTTCAGTTTCACAGGGAAACTTACTGGTTAGTGGAATTTACTTGGGTTCTTTTGATTGTAACAAATAAAGACCTAAAGTAAGGATTCATGGGGAGCAGTGAAGGCCACGAAATGAGACTGAGCCATCACAGGACTCGACCTCATGGAGTCTAGAGTCTGGAGTAGGTTTTAAAATTTGGGTTGGCTCTAGAGAAACTTAGCTGCAGGAATTCACAGCTTCCCCCCTGCTCGTGTATGACCAGGAATGCGACATGGCTCCAAGTGACCATCTTTCTGTCCTGGTGCCAGCTAGCCTCCTCGTCTTGTTCATAGTTTGGTTCCTGTGGAGAGTGAGCTTGCTCAGGGTCCAAGGCAGCTTCTCTTAACTTCAACATCACCACCGTTCAGTACCAGCTTCGCTTGCTTCCTAGTTTAGTCTTTCACTTTTCCAATTCTATAAAGTGCCTGACCAGCCCAGTTCATCTTTTAATCCAGCCCATCAGGCATAATTTTTGGATCACGGGCCAGCCAACAGATTAACTTCCTTGGGTTATCCCTTCAACTACAGCTGAGAAATGTTCACGGATGTCCATGGATTTGTCCTCTTAGGGGAGGGTCTTGAACAGGAAAGAATCCTTTGGCAGGAGATGTGGCAGTAACTCTAGGGTGGTCATGATTTTGGTTATTCCTTAGAGTTTCATTAATGTTTTATTTATTTCAAACTTAGAAAGTTGCAAGAATAGTACAGTATAAAGAAATCCTGTAAATCCATTATGCAGATTCACCCCTTGTCAATAATTTTGCCATTTTAGTTTCCTAGCCTAGTTTTTAATAAATCTGTGTTAAATAGAAATGATGAATGTCTCTATCTCCCCTCTGCCCACTTAGCTTTTCTTCCCCCTGTGTTGTGATGGAGAGAAATGACAAAAGCTATGTTGGGTCGATTCTCAGGAAAGACGTTGTCAGAACAGTATGGAGCTGATTTAGGAGATATATTTTCAAATTTGAATCCTATCAGACATGGTAGAGATCTTTTGTTATTTTTTTTTTTTAAGATTTTATTTAATTGACAGAGAGAGACACACACAGCGAGAGATGGAACACAAGCAGAGGGAGTGGGAGAGGGAGAAGCAGACTCCCTGCTGAGCAGGGAGCCCGATGCGGGGCTCGATCCCAGGACCCTGGGATCATGACCTGAGCCGAAGGCAGCCGCTTAACCAACTGAGCCACCCAGGCGCCCCTATCTTTTGTTATTTTTATTGCATAAGACAAAATCATGCAGTTAAAGCTTAAGAAAATGACATCCATGGGCGCCTGGGTGGCTCAGTTGGTTAAGCGACTGCCTTCAGCTCAGGTCATGATCCCACGGTCCTGGGATCGAGTCCTACATCGGGCTCCCTGCTCTGCGGGGAGCCTGCTTCTCCATCTCCCACTCCCCCTGCTTGTGTTCCCTCTCTCGCTGTGTCTCTCTCTGTCAAATAAATAAATAAAATCTTTAAAAAAAAAAAAAAAAAGAAAATGACATCCTAGATTCTCTGAAAACCATAGCCAAAGCAACTGAAATACTAAATATCAAATGTCTTTTAAAGTGTATATTATACAGATTTTAATTTTTTAAAGACGCAATTTACAATAACAAAAAATTTACCTAGCAGTGAATTTGGCAAAAGATACGCAAACTTTTTTGTTGTTGTTTTAGAATTTTAAGTATTTTTTTAAGTTTTTAAATTTTAATTCGAGCTAGTTAACATATGGTGCAATATTAGTTTCAGGTGTACAGTATAGCGATTCAACCGTTCCATACGTCACCCTGTGCTCATCATAACTCATGCACTCCTTAGTCCCCATCACCTATTTCACCCATCCCCCACCCTCTTCCCTCTGGTAACCACCAGTGTGTTCTCTGTAGTTAAGAGTCTTTCATAATTTGTCCTCTCCCTTTCTTTCCCTCTCTTTGCTTATTTGTTTTGTTTCTTAAATTCCACATATGAATGAAATCATATGGTATTAGTCTTTCTCTGACATTTCATGTAGCATTTTCCTTTACAGATCCATCCATGTTGTTGTATATGGCAAGATTCATTCTTTTTTTATGGCCGAGTAATATTCCATTGTGTATATATCCACACACCGTATCTTTATCCATTTATTAATTGATGGACACGTGGGCTGCTTCCATAATTTGGCTATTGTAAACAATGCTGGCTATAAGCATAGGGATGCATGTTTCCCCTGAATTAATGTTTTTGTATTCTTTTAGTAAATACATAGTAGTGTAATTTATGGACATAGTGTAGCTCTATTTTTAACTTTTTGAGGAAAGTCCCACTGTTTTCCAGAGTAGCTGACCAGTTTGCATTCCCACCAACAGTGCAAGAGGGTTCCCCTTTGTTGTTTCTTGTGTTGTTGATTTTAGCCGTTCTGACTGGTGTGAGGTAAGATATCATTGTAGTTTTGATTTGCATTTCCCTGATGATGAGTGGTATTGAGCATCTTTTCATGTGTCTGTTGGCCCTCTGGATGTCTTCTTTGGACAATTGTCCAGGTAAGATATGCAAGCCTTTTAAAGGAGAAAATCATAAAACTTTATTGAAACAAATTCAAAGGCATAAATTGAGAGATAGGTCCTTGTTCTTATATATAAGGAGTTGGTATCACAAAGATGTCAGTTCTCCCCACAATGACCTACCTATATTATGTCTAATAAAATCCCAAATTGGTTTTCTTTTCTTTTCTTTTCTTTTTTTTTTTTTGAGTTTTGGTGGGAACTAGCATAGTTGAATCTGAAATGTATATGGAAGAGCAAACAGCCATAAACAGCCAAACTATTCTTGAAAAAGAATAATAAATTAGGAGGTCTTGCTTTATGAGATATTAAAACTTATTATAATGCTATAATAATAATTTATGGCTCATAATAGTTCAGTAAAAAAATTGGATGCTTATTATATCACTCCCTACTCAAAAATCAATTCCTGGCAGATGAAAGGCTCTTACATAAATACAAAGAATAAGAAACAAAAACCCCCACATAAAATGTTTAGACTACTATGGGGGAAAGTAGCTTTAAAATTTTAGTGGAAGGAGATCTTCTTCTTTTTTTTTTACGATTTTATTTATTTATTTGACAGAGAGAGACACAGTGAGAGAGGGAACACAAGCAGGGGGAGTGGGAGTGGGAGAAGCAGGCTTCCCGCAGAGCGGGGAGCCCGATGCGGGGCTCGATCCCAGGACCCCGGGACCATGACCTGAGCCGAAGGCAGATGCTTAACGACTGAGCCACCCAGGTGCCCCTGGAAGGAGATCTTCTTAATAAGACACAAAGAGGGGCCCATGGGTGGCTCAGTCAGTTAAGTGTCTGCCTTTGGCTCAGGTCATGATCCCGGGGTCCTAGGATTGAGCCCCCACGTGAGGCTCCCTGTTCTGCGGGGAGCCTGCTTCTCCTCCTCCTCGCTCGTTCTCTCTCTCTATCTCTGTCTCTCTCTCAAATAAATAAATAACATCTTAAAAAAAAAAAAAGACACAAAGAATACTCACCGTAAAGCAAAAGATAAATTTGGCTACATTACTATTAAGAACCTCTTTTCAACAAATACCATAAAGACTATGAGAAGAGAAACCACAGGCTGGAAAATGGTATTTGCACACAGACAACCAACATGAATTAGTGTCCAGAATAGATTTAAAAATCCTCCCCCCGCCCCCACCTGCCATGAATTAGTTAAAAAGGGCTGAAAACCTACTAGCAAAATAGGCAGAAAAAGACATGAACAGGTCATAGAAAGAGAAAAAAGAATGAGCAAAACATTTATGAGATGTTTATCCTCTTTAGTAATTTGAGAAATGCAGATTAAAATCATAGTGAGGTACCATTTCACACAGTGGGCACACATCTTAAAGTTAGACAATATTCAAGTGTTGACAAGGATTTTGAGCAACCGGGACTCATCCATTGCTGGCAACAGTGTAAATTGGTACAACTTTGGAAATATAATTTGCGTTTCCTCATAAAATTTGAGCACATACTAACCTACAGTATAGTAACTTGTCCGTGGGCGGGTGCTTTCGGGAGTGGTTCTCATGGTGCGATCCCTAGACCGGGAGCATCAGCATCTCCCGGGAGCTTGTTAAAGATGTACCTTCTCCAGCCACGCAGACCTGCCAAACCAGAGACTCTTGGTCTGGGGGGGCCGCCACGATGTGCTTGAGCAAACCTTGCACGTGATTCTGATGCACATTCAAGCTCGGAACCGCTGCTTTCAAGAAACGTTTGTGCGTCTGTGTATCAGGAGACTCGAGCAGGAGTGTTCCCAGTAGCACTTGGTAAAATCTGCACACTAGAAGCCCTGCTACCCTTCACCAGTAGAAAGGATAATCCTATTACAGTGTGTCCGTAGAGCAGTGGAAATAAACAATCCACTGTGACACTTACTAGCACGGATGACACAAAACTCAGGATAAAAAGCTTGTCACAGAGGCATCTATGCAGTATGATTTCATTTATTTCAAAGTCAAAACCAGGCAACTCTGAACAAGCAGCTGTTCAGGAATAGCTACATATGTAGTACTCCTATAAAGAAAAGCAAGGGGATGATTTATACACAATTCAGAACAGTGGTTTTGTTTGTGGGGAAGGCAAGAGGATATAATTGGGGAGCAGCATTAAAGGTACTGGAGAGATCCTATTTTTTTTAAAACTAGGTGGTGGGTATATTGCTATTCATTTTACTACTTTAAAAAAATAGTATATTGAGTGGGAACTGAACATTTCAGTTTTGTAAGATGTAGGATTGCAAAATTGAGAGGCAATATTTTCCTGATGTCAGAAAAGACTTTCATATGGAAATGAACATGGATGTAACAAGGAGCAGGGTGCAAATATGCATGATTTTTAAAACACTTTAAGGAAAGTGTGCACTGGTTGGGACTCCCTTAAGGGTACCCCCTCAGACTTCCTGACAGTAAATTGTTCACTTTGCTCTGCCCTTATAGGTACTATACTTGGGTAGAAAAGTTGACAAGATACTCCGTGAGCAAGGCAGGGAGTTAGAGCTCATGAAAACTTCTCCTAGTGATGAGGGTGTTGAGGCCACTGGTCTGTGAGCTAAGTGAGGAGGCGGTCAAGGTCCCCAGGCCCCCTCCACCCTTTTCCCTGCATGACAGCCCAGGAGGGGCTGTGAAGCTATTGAGAATTGGATGTTTTTCTGATGTGGCAGCTAGTATTGAATATCCCAAGATGATTACTAATGGAGAACAGAGAACAGGTCACGCTGGTTTTTTATAATGACCACTCAGGCGGCCATGTGTAGGTGGGATAGAGGGCAAGGCTGGTGGTATGGCTCCTGGGAGTGTCTTCCTGGGGGCTGTCACTGTCCAAGTAAGTGGATGCTACCTGTCTCTGAGAGCCACAGGTAAGCAAGTGTTGCAAAAAATCTACCGTGGAATTGACTTGTTTCTCATGGAGAACATTTGATTGCTTGTACCTCAGGTTAAAACTGTGGAGTTTGTAAACGAGCTGGAAAGACCTTCCATAGCATCCCCTTCCAGTGTCGAGAGATGTGTCGGAGAGCGTGTCACTGGGCTATTAGCAGATCTCGCTGTCTGACAAGTCAGACATGCCACTAGCTGAAGGCTTCCCCTGGGGAAGGAGCAGGCTTTTCAGGGAAACCTCAGCCAGGCATTCTTTCCCAGAAGGGTCACAATGGAAGTAGAAAAATGGCTTGAAAGTTCTGTACAAACCTGCATGTGGGGTCAGGATGAGAAGCAGGGCAGCTGGGAGAGTGAAGTGGGTCACACACAGCAGCCTGTTTCCTACGACTCTGCCGCAGCGCCCAGTGCCTACCAGATGGGAGTGTTCTCAGCAAGGAATGAGGATTTGTTTGTTCAAATCATCCTAAAATCTAGCTTTGAGCACTTTTACTGATTTGGAGAGAGGATGGGAAGGGACACTTATGTTGCTGGCCTTGAGTCTGAAGGTCACATTGTACCTCAAGATTCATTCTGCCTGGACCGGACTGCTTTAAGCATGCTGCTGAAAAATGAAAAAGATGCCCAATTCCAACCCGGAACTGTAGGCTGGCTTGTCATAATGGTACAAAGAGCGAAGAACTCTTGACCCATTTCAGCAGGAAGATCATTCCTTTGTTACCCTCCTTTCAAAGAATGGAAAATGTCATTGGGTTCTCATGTAGAAAGCATTCTTTGGAAGAGTGTCCAAGAAATTATACCAAAACAAATCTCCTTTTGCCAGGACACCATTTAATCAGCTGAAAGATATTTATACCAAGCTGATAGTTCTTGTGGCTTAGCCTGGAAAGGAAGAGAGGGGACTAGCAATAAAATGCTCCCTCAGTTTTCAAAGGAACAATTGGAAGACACTTTGGGAAAACATCCCGAGTTGTTGAGTTGATATTCACCATCCATTAAGTTTACTAGGAACAATAGGCTGCTTTCTAAGTAAAACATTTATAAAAATAACAAAAGAAGACAAATCATGCCAATTAACTGTGATGATTCATTTGGTTGCTATTAATTCAGATCAGTGGAACAATCCATATAGCAGATGCCTTAGTAGGAATTTTATAAATTGCATTTTCCAAGAATTGGAATTGGTATTTTGTTATTCAGTTATCATGTTTCCTCTTAAGGAAGGAATGAGCCTTTTCAGCAATATACCTATTGAGATGTAAATGTTAGGTATAAGGGCCTGGCCCACAGCCCCTCAGAATCAGGGATGGTGGTAGGAAGTAGGGTGCTAGATGAAAAAGTTACCAATAAAATAATGGGCTCAGCTCCAAAATGATGCCTCCAGTAAGCCAGGAAGCCAGCGCTACCCAGGGAGACGCGCATTTCCTGAGAAGTAGCTTTCAGCTTTGCCCCACTGAGTACGATACTAGCTGTGCATTTGTCATATGTGGCAAAAGAGGTGTGTTCCCTCTATACCTACTTTGTTGAGAGTTTTAATCATGAACAGTTTTTGAATTTTGTGAACCGCTTTTTCTGCATCTCCTGAGATGCTGGTGTGATTTTTATCCTTCATTTTGTTAATGGAGTATATCATATTGATTAATTTGTGTATATTGAACCATCCTTGTTTCCCTGGAATAAGTCCCTCTTGGTCATGGTGAATGATCATTTTAATATATTTTTGAACTCTGTTTGCTAAAATTTTGAGGAATTTTGCATTAGTGTCCATCAGGGATATTAGTCTATAATTTCCTTTGTTTATAGTGTCCTTGTCTGGTTTTCCTATCTAGGTAATGCTGGCCTCATAGAATGATTTTGAAAGCATTCCTCCTCCTTCTGTTTTTTGGAATAGTTTGAGAAGAATAGGTGTTAACTCTTTAAATGTTTGCTAGATTTTACCTATGAAACCATCTGGTCCTAGACTGGTTTGTTGGGAGTTTTTGGATTATAGATTCAATTTCATTACTAGTAATCAGTCTGTTCAGGTTTCTATTTCTTCCTGATTCAATCTCAGAAGACTGTGTGTTTCTAGAAATTTATCCATTTCTTCTAGGTTGTCCAATTTGATGGTATATAATTGTTCATGGTAATGTTTTATGATTTTCTGTGGTATCATTTGTAATTTCTCTTTCATATCTGATTTCATTTATTTGACTACTCTGTTTTTTTCTTGACTAGTCTGGCTAAATACCGCATGTATTTCTGAAAGGGTAAGCAGGAAAATGTCAATTCTTTCAGTGGCAAAATGAGAAGATGATATCTGCCTTTTACTTGACATATGATTTCTAAGATTTAGGGCTGATTTTCAGCAAAACAGAATGGGTGAAACATATATTTGAAATCCTGCTATTTGAGAATCCTTCCCTCCTCTCTAAACTAGTCATCCAGTCTGCCACTGGTTGGTCCCACTCTTTATATACCCCCCTCTGTGAGCCACCCATCAATACATTTATGCGACCCTTCAAAGCCTTTTTGCTAATCTAATGAATTACTTCATGCTAGCATAAAGGAGGCCAGTTGTGGTTGTCCGGATACATTAGCAACAGGCTTGCAAGCTCTTCGAATCTGCTAGGTCACACAGTCTTGAAGGGTGGGGACCATTACATCTTTGTCTAATCCATCAAGTTCCCACACTACATATGACTACTAAGTGAACAGGTAGAAGAGTTGATACAAAAGTGCATTTATTATTACATCGTCTCCCCTTATCCACGGGTCCACTTTCCATGGTTTCAGTTACCTGTGGTCAGCTGTGGTCCAGAAGCAGATGATCCTCCTGGTATATCTACAGAAGGTCAGTAGTCGCCAAACACTACACCACAGCACCTTGTCGTTCCCCTCACTTCATCTCCTCACGTGGGCATTTTATCACCTCACAGCATCACAAGAAGAGGAATGAGTACAGTATAATAAAATACTGTGAGAGAGAGACCCCATTCACTAAACTTTTATTACAAATGTTCTGTTTTTATTATTAGTTACTGTTAATCTCTTAGTAATCTGCCTAATTTATAAATTAAAGTTGATCAGAGATATGTCTGCATAGGAAGAAAAGAGTATGAGAGAGAGACCACATTCACATCTTCTATTACAGTATGTTGTTGTAATTGTTCTCTTTTATTATTCTTGTTGCTAATCTACTGTGTCTAATTTATAAATTAAACTTTATATGGGTATGCATGTGTAGGAAAAAACATAGTATATAGAGGGTTTAGTACCATCCACAGTTTCAGGCGTCCACTGGGGGTCTTGGAAAATATCCCCCAGGGATAAGTGGGGACTTCTGCACATACTTGTGAGGGATCTGTGCCTTCAGCTTGATCCAATAATGGCAAAATGTTTTTCCAAAGTGGCTGAAATAATTTACGTTCCCACTAGTTCTGGATGAGAGTTCGTTTTACTTCCTATTCTTGCCAGCTCTTGACATTGACAGAGATAAATTTTTTCTACCAATTTGATGTATGTGAAATGGCATCTTCTTACGGTTTTAACCTGCATTTGCTGACATTCGCCGTCCTGTGTTAGTTATCTGAAAAATTTTTTTTAAAAAACCCCCAAATTGAAAAATGCTGATGAAGTTCTTTGTGTCACACTCATTCAGCAATGTTAAGAACAGTTCTCCCTGAAGCAGCTGGTATCCTCCACATGGATGTTCACGGCATGACCCCACACACAGCGGAACTTCGTCAGGCTTGTAAAATGAAGCCGAAGCTGCTGCCAGCCCTGTTATTCTCTTCAGAACTGGTGGGTTTTTGCTGGATTGAGTGTGAATGCACTGCTGCTTCTAGAATGGAAGACAAGTACCAAATGACTCGCACATCTCTCATGCCTTCTGGAAACTCATGCCTAGAAGGTACAGCCACTCATTCCTACGCTGTGTGGCGACCTTTAAGAGGGCGACAGCAACCTGCCAGCCTTCGGCCGATTACTTGACTGCCGGGCAGGGTAAGTGTCTAAGCTAATCCAGTGGGCCTTCTGGAAAAGCAAGGAACAGAAGGGCCTTCAGTAAAGGATAGAAGGTAAACCAAACCAAACTTCACCTCCCAAATCTCATTTTTTTGGAGCTGGGCGTCTAGAGCTGCCATTGCCACATGGGGCTACTGAGCAAGTGAAATGTGTCTCGTGCAGCTGGGAAATGGGATTTTACGTTCTGCTTAATTGTGACTGAGGTTAAACCGTAAAACAAAAGCAATGTGGAGTATTTTTTTCTTAAACGTGTTATTGTTGTGGCGGTACAACACTTCACTTTAACCCTTGAAAATTACCATCTGAGTTGGTATTTCCTTTGAGTATAAAACACACACTTTTTTTTTTTAAGATTTTATTTATTTGAGAGAGCGAGAATGAGAGAGAGAAAGAGTACATGAGAGGGGGGAGGGTCAGAGGGAGAAGCAGACTCCCTGCCGGGCAGGGAGCCCGATGCGGGACTCGATCCCGGGACTCCAGGATCATGACCTGAGCCGAAGGCAGTCGTTTAACCAACTGAGCCACCCAGGCGCCCCAAAACACACAATTTTGAAGATAGTAAAAAAATTTTTATGTTGATTACATTGAATTATCATATTTTTGATACACTGGGTTAAATATTGTTAAAGGTTCTATGTGTTTCTTTTTGCTTTTAAAAGTGGTTACTATAACATTTTAAAGTACAGACGTGGCATGACATCAGGGAAGATGGTGAAGTAGGAAGAACCGGGAATCCATCTCGCTACCTAGATAATTGTACCAGCACAGTCTGTCTGATGTAACTACTTTAGAGCTCTGCAGACTATTCAAAGACTTGAAACTTCCAGGGCAAGTCTTGGACAGTAAATTGTGGTTAATTTTGGTCAATTACAGCTTTTAGCACATTAGTGGCTACGTATCCCCCATTCCCACTGCCAAGGTAGGCAGCCATGCCCATGTACCTGGCAGCTTGTGCACAGCTTGTGGGAGCCAGGGTGAGTAATAAGGACTTTGTCCTCCAGATACCAGCGATGTGTGTTCTGATGATTGCTTGTGATTACAGAGGTGTAGACACAGAGGTGAGCACTCATTGTTCCAACCCCACCATCTAAAGTGGTTTCCAGGGGATTTAAAGACTCAGTTATTTTTCTTTCCCCATTCATTTTCCCCTTTCTCCCTTGTTGGCAGCTAGACATTTAAGGACTAGGTCATTCAAAAGCAATTGCATAGACAGGGAATTTACAAAGTCACTGTGTATACCTGGGGAAAGTGCAGGCTTAGAAAAGACCTGGGAAGATCTTTTTTTTAATTTTTTCATTTCTTTTTTGACGGAGAGAGACAGCAAGAGAGGGAACACAAGCAGGGGGAGTGGGAGAGGGAGAAGCAGGCTTCCTGCTGAGCAGGGAGCCTGATGCGGGGCTTGATCCCAGGACTCTGGGATCATGACCTGAGCCAAAGGCAGATGCTTAACGACTGAGCCACCCAGGAGCCCCAAGACCTGGGAAGATCTTAAGTTTATGTTTCTCTAGGCACAGAGATACTATATAGTAACAACCACAAAATCAGCAAACCTTGGGGCAGGTGGAAAAGCTGATTTCCAGAGTTAACACAGTATAAGATTTAAATGTCCAGGTTTTGGGGCACCTGGCTGGCTGAGTCAGTAGAACATGTGACTCTTGATCTCAGGGTTGTGAGTTCGAGCCCCTTGTTGGGTGTAGATATTACTTAAAAATAAAATCTTAAATAAATGTTTGGTTTTCAACAAAAAATCCTAAGACAAAGAAAAAAAGAACTATGAACAATTCAAAGTAACAAAATTTAACAACAGAAACCATCCCCGAGAAAGCCCAGAGGTGGATGTACTACACAGAGACCACAACTATCTTATAGATGCTCAAAGAACTATAGGAAGATGAGGACACAGTTGAGAAAATGATCTGTTAATAATATGGGAATATCAATAAAGAGATAGGTAACATAACTGAAAAGAAACTCTGGGGCTGAAAAGTACAATAACTGAAAGAAAAAATCTAGAGGGATTCAAAAGTAGATTTGAGCTGGAAAAAGAATCCGCAAACTTGAGGAAAATATGAGTGATATGATTGAGCTGAGGAACTGGAAGAAAAGTAAATAGAGCCTATGGATATGTGGGGTACCATAAAGCAGACCAACATATGTACTGTGGTCTCATGAGAACAGAGAAAAGGGCCAGGAGATTATCTGAAGAAATAATGGCCCCAAACCTCAAATTTGATGAAAGACATGAATATTAATACCCAAGAAGCTCAATGAACTCCAAATAGAATAACTCAAAGAGGCCCACATTCAGACACATTCAATCAAACTGTCAAAAACCAATTTTGGTTTTTGAGAGAATGTTGAAAGCATCAAGAGAGAAGTGACTCATCACATGTAAGGGATCTCAATAAGATTATAAACAGATTTTTCATCATAAACAGTGGAAGACAGAAGACAGTGGGTTGATATATTTAAAGTGCTGCCTGACAAAAACATCTTGTCAACCAAGAAACCAAACTGTGTAAGCTGTCCTTCAAAAATGAGGGAGAGGAGCACCTGGGTGGTGCAGCTGGTTAAGCATCCAACTCTTGGTTTCTGCTCAGGTTGTGATCTCAGGGTCATGAGATCAAGCCGCATGTCAGGCTCAGTGCAGAGTCTGCTTAAGTTTCTCTCTCCCTCTCCCTCTGATCCTCCCCTCCATGGTCTCTCTTTCAAATAAATAAATCTTTAAAAAAATGAGGAAGAAATTAAGACACCCTCAGATAAACATAAGCTGAAGGAGCTCGTTACCACTAGAACTGCCCCACAAGAAATTCTAAAAGGAGTCCTTCAGGTTGAAATGAAGGATACTAGAAAGTAACTCAAAGTCATATGAAGGAATAAATATTTCCAATAAAAATAAATACATGGGAAAATATAAAAGCTGGTAAATTGTAACTTTGGTATGTAACACCACTTTTTCTACATGAATTAAAAGATTAATACATAGAATAATTCTTAGTCTATATTCTTGGACACACAGTGCATAAAGATGTAATTTTGTAACATAAGGGGCTGGGGATGGAACTGTATAAAAGTGTTTTTTTATGTTATTGAAGTTAAGCTGTTATAGAGTCAAATTAGAGTGTTATAACCTTAGGATATAAAATGTGATCCTTAGGTAGCCACAAGGGAAATAGTTACAGAATATACCCAAAAGGAAGGGAGAAAGGAATTAAAATGTCTCACTAGAGGGGTGCCTGGATGGCTCAGTTGGTTGAGTGTCTGACTCAATCTCAGCTCAGGTCTTGATCTCAGGGTCGTGAGTTCAAGCCCCACGTTGGGTGTAAAGCCTAATTAAAAAAAAAAAAAAAAGTCTCACTAGAACAAATCAACTGAACACAAAAGAATACAGTAATGCAAGAATGAGGAACAAAAAAGCTATAAGGCATATAGAAAAGGCATAACAAAATGTCAGAAGTCCTTCCCCATCATTAATTACTGTAAATGTAAGTGGATCAAAATCTTCAATCAAAAGAGATTGGTGGAAAGGATAAA
The DNA here is from genome assembly GCF_011800145.1 of Mirounga leonina. Classification (NCBI taxonomy): domain Eukaryota; kingdom Metazoa; phylum Chordata; class Mammalia; order Carnivora; family Phocidae; genus Mirounga; species Mirounga leonina. The sequence continues at coordinate 92,380,723 of NW_023270377.1, read as the reverse complement.
AAAAAAAAATCAAATTTACAGTGTTTTCAGGAGACTCACTTTAGATCCAAAGACACATAGGTTGAAAGTGAAATGACAAAAAAGGATATTTATTATAGCTAGTAACCAAAGATAGCAGGGGTGGCCATACTAATACCTAATACAAATAGTGTCACAGAAAATTAATATTATTTAAGTCAAAAATGGTTACAGGAGACAAAGAAGGATATTATATATTAATAAAAGTTTCAGTAAATCAATAAGATATATCAATTATAAACATTATTAACATGAAGCAAAATGACTGAATTGAAGGGAAAAATAGACAGTTTTAATAGTTGGAGACTTCAATATCCGATTCTCCACAGTAGATAGAACAACCAGGTAGAAGATGAGTATGGAAAGAGAAGACTCATTTACTTTGTTAGGAGAAATAAAAAAAATACTGTAAAGCAACTAGATCTAACAGAAAAATATGTTCCACCAGACATTAACAGAATACACATCCTTTTCAACTGCACATGGAATATTCTTCAGGATAGGTTATAAATTAGGCTACAGATCAAATCTTAATATATTTAAAAAGATGAATGTCCCACAGAGTATCTTCTCTGACCACAATGTGATAAAGTTACAAATTATTAATAGATGGAACACTAGAAAACTCAAAAAATTATGGAAATTAAATAACACACTCTTAAGCAGCCACAGGGTCGAAGAAGAAATCACAAGGGAAATTAGGAAATACTTAAAGATTGAAAATAACATAACCTGTCAGAACTTATGGGAATCCCACAAAAGTAGTGCTAAGAGGTCAATTTATAGCTCTAAATGCTTACATAAAAAAGGAAGAAATTTCTCAAGTCAACAACCTAACTTAATACCTTAAGGAACTAGAAGAGGAAGAACAAATAAAAACCAAAGCTAGCAGAAGAAAGGAAATAATAAATATTAGAGCAGAGATTTTAAAAAAATAGGGAAATAGAGGAAAAAACAACAAAACTTAGAATTGGTTATTCAAAAAATCAATGGAATTAATAAACTTTTAGGTAGGTGGACTAAGAAAAAAGAAGACTCAAATTACTGAATGAACATGAAGGTGGGTTCATTCACTACTGATTCTACAGTGATAAAAAGAGTATATAAGAGCACACAGTGAGTAATTGTATACCAACAAACTGGATAATCGAGATGAAATGGGCAAATTGTTAGAGACAGAAAATCTACCAAGTCTAGAGCATGAAACTCTTGATCTCAGGTTAATAGGTTTGAGCCCCACATTGGTTGCAGAGATTACTTAAAAAATAAAATCTTAAAAAAAAAAAAATCTACCAAGATTGAATGAAGAGAAAGAAAATCTGAATGGATCTATATAACTAGGAAAGAGATGAAATCTGTAATTAAAAACTTCCTGACAAAGAAAAACCTTGAACCTGATGCTTTCATTGATAAATTCTACCCAATAGTTATAGAACTGATACCAGTCCTTATCAGACAATTCCAAAAAATTGAAGAGGAAGGAACACTTACTCATTCTATGAAACCACCTCTGTCCTGACACCAAAGCCAGACAATGACACTAAAAGAAAACTACCGACCAATATCCCTTATGAACATCGAGGCAAAATTCTCAACAAAATGCTAGCAAACCAAATGCAGCCACATGTTAAGAGGACTATACACCATGACCAAGTGGAATTTATCCCTGAAATGCTAGGATGGTTCAACATACAAAAAAATCAATCAGTGTAATTCACCATATTAACAGAATGAAGGACCAAAACTATATGATCATTTCAATTGATGCAGAAAAAGTATTTGACAAACTTTAGCACCCTTTCATGATAAGAACACTTCAACAGATTCAGAATAAAAGGAAACCACCTCAACATCATAAAGGCCATATATAGAAAAGCCTACACCTAACGTCCATTCATGGTGAAAGTGAAGGCTTTCCTTCCAATTCACATTCCCAATTTTAGCACATCTATTCAACACAGTCCTAGAAGCTCTGGCCAGAATAAGTAGGCAAAAAAAAAGAAATAAAGGGCATCTGTATTGGAAAGGAAAAAAGTAAAATGATCTATTTGCAGATGACATGATGTTATATGTAAAAAAATCCCTAAAGATTACACACACACACAAATGAAGAACTTACTTCACTTAGCATAATACACTCTAGCTCCATCCATGTCATTGCAAATGGCAAGATTTCATTCTGTTTTATGACTGAAGCAAAATAAGTCAGAGAAAGACAAATACCATATGATTTCACTCATATGTGGAGTTTAAGAAACAGAACAAATGAGTAATGGAAAAAAGAGAGGGGGCAAACCAGCAAACAGACTCTTAGCTATAGAGAACAAACTGATCGTTACCAGAGGGGAGGTGGGTGGGGGGATGGGTATCATAGGTGATGGGGATTAAGGAGGGCACTTGTGATGAGCACTGGAAGATGTATGGAGGTGTTGAATCACTATACTGTACACCTGAAACTGATATAACACTGTACATTTACTAACTGGAATTTAAAACTTAAAAAAACTGAAGAACTAATAAATGAATACAGCAAAAATGCAGAATAAAAAATCAGCCTGTAAAAATCAGTTACATTTCTACACACTAACAATGAACAATCTGGAAAGGAAATTAAGAAAATCCCATTTGTAATAGCATCAAAAATAATACGTAAGAATTAGCCAAGGGAAAAGAAGATTTGTAAACTAAAATATTTAAACATGGTTGAAAGAAATTAAAGAAGACAAGCAAATGGAAAGACATTTTGTGTTCATGAGCTGTAAAAGTTAATGTTGTTATGATGTCAGGACTACCTAAAGTGAGTCATACTTACCTAGCAGCTCTCTAGGCATGGGGGAACAAAATGGTTTCCAGAGATGCACATGGGGTAAGAATCCATTTCAGAGTGGCAGATGGCTTCCAGAGCCCAAGGGGAATTCAGGAACTAGTAAATACATTTCCAGGGTTCAGGGACGGATAACATTCATTAGGAACTACTTTTGTCATTGTGTACATAAGACAGCACACAGTGATGAGACATGATACACTGAGGCCTCACACCTCAGATTCTGCTAAAAGGGGAAATATTTGGCCTCTCTGCTCCCTTAGTCCTTCCTCCCTGATGGAGACGGAGTGACTTATGCCTTTGGAGAATTTAGGAGAAGGTATAGAGCATAAAAGTGCCTGCCTCTTCTCCTCTCTCTGATCAGCCTGTCTGTAAGACTAGGGCTTTCTGCTCTACCACTTTTTTTTTTTTTTTTAAGATTTTATTTATTTATTTGACAGAGAGAGCACAAGTGGGGGTGGGGGGGTGGGGGGCTGGGGGGGGCAGCAGGCAGAGTGAGAGGGAAAAGCAGGCTCCCTGCTGAGCAGAGAGCCTTGACACGGGACTTGATCCCAGGAGCCTGGGATCATGACCTGAGCCGAAGGCAGATGCTTAACCGACCGAGCCACCCAGGTGCCCCTCTGCTCTACCATTTTTATGTGCTGAGGAAATAGACCCTGAAGATAGGCCTACAGATGCTTCTCTTGTCCCCAAGATGAGGCCAAGTGGCTGTGGGGCAGGGTTTCAGGGAGTTGTGCTTGCCCTCCAAAATATATGAGGCTCCTACTTTCCTGCAAGGGGGCTGCCCTGGGTACCAACCAAACAGGAGGCCACAACTATCAGCTTGACTGGCAAGCAGATTCATGCATGGTCCCCAGTTCTACTTTATTAGCCTCAAAACTGATATTTTGAATTCTATCAGTCTGACTCCTGTGCCTCATTTCTCAACCAGTTCCCAATTTGATGTGGCGGAGAGGTATTAATAATTATCCTCCCCAAAGCTAATGGCAGCTTTTAAAACAAAAACAGAATAATAGCATACTGATGTTTCATGCTTTATTTATTTTATTCATTATTATTTTTTATTTTAATTACAGTATAGTTTACCTACAGTGTTATATTTGTTTCAGGTGTAAAATACAGTGATTCACCCATTCCATATATTACTTAGTGCTCATCAAGGTAAGTGTACTCTTAATTCCCTTCACCTATTTCACCCATCCCCCACCCACATTCCCTCTGGTAACCATCTGTTTGTTCTCTATACTTAAGAGTCTGTTTTTTGGTTTATCTCTTTTTTCCCCATTTTGTTGATTTTGTTTCTTAAATTCCACATATGAGTGAAATCATATGGTATTTGCCTTTCTCTGACTGACTTATTCTGTTTAGCATTAGACTCTCTAGATCCATCCATGTCATAGCAAATGACAAGATTCCATTCTTTTTAAGTAATTTTCCATTTTATATATATATGTGTGTGTGTATATATATATTCATTTCAGGGAATGGAGACTTAGGTTGCTTCCATTAAGTTGGCTGTTGTAAATAATGCTGCAATAAACATGGGGTTGCACGTATCCCTTCAAATTAATGTTTTTTATATTCTTTAGGTAAATACCCAGTAGTGTGATTACTGGATCATAGGGTAGTTCTGTTTTTAATGTTTGAGGAACCTCCATACTGTTCTTCACAGTGGCTACAACAGTTTGCATTCCCACCAACAGTGCAAGAGGTTCCTTTTTCTTCACATCCTTGTTAAAACTTGTTTCTTGTGTTTTTGATTTTAGCCATTCAGACAGGTGTGAGGTGATATCTCATTGTGGTTTTGATTTGCATTTCCCTGATCATGAGTGATGTTAAGCATCTTTTTCATGTGTCTGTTGGCCATCTGTTTGTTCGTATCTTCCCATTTTTAAAATTGGATTGTTTTTTGGTATAGAGTTGTATAAGTTCTTTATATATTTTGGATACTAATCCTTTATCAGAGATGTGATTTGCTAGTATCTTCTCCCATTCAGTAGGTCATCTTTTGGTTTTGTTGACTGTTTCCTTTGTTGTGCAGAAGCTTTTTATTTTGATGGAGTCCCAGTGGTTTCATGCCTTTTAAAATATCCATTTGATGAAGTCTGAAGCTAGAGTTAAGACATGGTTCTTCAAGGGAGTATTCTATGGAAAGCAGGTAAAACATTTTGCAGGTGAACTGCAGTAGTCTGGCTCTACAGCTGAGAAGATTGGGCTTCTTCTTTTTTTGGTGATAATGTTGAAGTTCTACTGTCAGCAAAATTCCATTACATAGTATAGTGTTACCAGTTATAGACACCATGTTATAGATTACATGCTCAGATTTTCTTTATCTTATAACTGAAAGTTTGTACCCTTTTAGGAAACTTTCCCTATTTCCTCCACCTCCCTGTCCATGGTAATTATTTTTCAACACTCTGTTTATAAGAGTTAGACTTTTAAAAATTATTTTGTTTTTTTAGACTCCACATACGAGTGATACTATGCAGTATTTGTCTTTCTTTGGCTTATTTCACTTAGCACAGTGCCCTCCAAGTTCATGTTGTTGCAAATGGCAGGATTTCTTTTTTCTTCATTGAGGTATAATTGGAATATAACATCATATAAGTTTCAGGTATACATTGTAATTTGACCTCTGTACTCATTACAAAGTCTAGTTACCATCCATCATGATTCATCTGACCCCTTTGCACATTTCTCCTACCCTCTAAATCCCCTTACCTCTGGTAATCAACAATCTACTCTGTGTCTATGTCTTTGCTTTTATTTTGTTTCTTTGTTTTGTGTTGTTTGAGATTCCACGTATGAGTGACACTGTACTGTTTTTTTCTCTTTCCCCTTCTGACTTATTTAACATCATACCCTCAAGGCCCAACCATGTTGTTGCAAATGGTCAGATATCACTCTTTTTTTATAGCTGAGTAATATTCCATTGTATATATACACCATACCATCTTTATGCATTTATCCATCAATGGACATTTTAGGTTGTTTCCATATCTTGGTTATCGTAAATAATGCTGCTCTGAATATTGGAATACATCTTTTTGAATTAATGTTTTCATATTCTTTGGATAAATACCCAGAAGTGGAGAGCTGGATCATATGGTAGTCCATTGTTAATGTTTAGAGGAATCTCCATATTGTTTTCCATAGTGGCTATACCAATTTACATTCCTGTCTACAGAGTATGAGGGTTCTCTTCTTACATAGTCTCACCAATATTTGTCGTTTCTTGTCTTTTTGATGAGAGCCGATCTAATTTTTGTGAAGTAATATCTCATTGTGGCTTTAATTTGCATTTCCCTAACAATTAGTGATGTTGAGCATCTTTTCATGTGTCTCTTGGTCACCTGAATGTCTTCTTTGGAAAAATGTCTATTCAGATCCTCTGTCCATTTTTCTAAATAAGTTGTTTGGTTTTTTGTTTTTGTTTTTGTTTTTTTTTGTTAAGCTGTATGAGCTCTCTTTTTAGTTTGGATATTAATCCCTTGTTGGATATTTGATTTGCAAATAACATCTTCCATTCTGCAGGTTGCCTTTTCAGTTTGATGATGGTTTCCTTGGCTGCACAGAAACATTTTGCTTTAATGTGGTCCCATTTATTTATTTTTGCTTTTGTTTCCCTTGCCTTTGGCGTCAGATCCAGAAAAACATCACTAAGAATGAGGTCAAGGATCTAACCACATGTGTTTTCTTCTAGGAATTTTCTGGTTTCAGGTCTTGCATTCAAGTCTTTAATCCATTTTGAGCTAATTTTTGTGTTTGGTAGAGGATAGTGGTTTAGTTCTATTCTTTTATATGTAGCTGTCCAGTTTCCCCAGCAACATTTATTGAAGAGATTGTCCTTTCTACATTGTATATTCTACTTTGTCATAAATTAATTATGTTTATATGTGTGGGTATATTTATTTATGGGGTATCACTTCTGTTCAGCTGATTTGTGTGTCTTTTTTATACCAATACCATATTGTTTTGATTATTATACCTTTGTAATATAGTTTCAAGTTAGGGTGTGTGATACCTCCATGTTGTTCTTGTTTCTCAAGATTGCTTTGGCTATTGGGGATCTTTTATGGTTCCCCACGAATTCTTGATTGATTTGTTCTGTGAAAAATGCTACTGGAATTTTTACAGGGATTGCTTTGGGTAGTATAGACATTTTAACAATATTGATTCTTCCAATCCATGAGTACAGAATATCTTTCAATTTATTTGTTCCTTCTTCTTCAGTATCTTATAGTTTTCAGTGTATAGGTTTTTCACCTCCTTGGTTAAATTTATTGCTATGTATTTTATTCTTTTTGATGAAATTGGACATGTGATCATTTCCTTAATTTCTCTTTCTGATAGTAGGTTATTATTGTTTAGAAACACCACTGATTTCTGTATAATGATTTTGTATCCTGCAACTTTACTGAATTCATTCATTAGTTATAACAGTATTTTAGTGGAGTCTTTAGGGTTTTCTATTTAGAGTATCATGTCATCTACAAATACTGACAGTTTTACTTCTTCCTTTCTAATTTGGATGACTTTTCTTTTTCTTATCTAATCACTGTAGCTAGGAATTAAAATATGTTGCATAAAAGTGGCAAGAGTAAGCATCCTTGTCTCATTCCTGATCTTAGAGGAAAATCTTTCAGCTTTCACCAATGAGTATAAAGTTAGCTGTGGTTTTGTCTCATATAGCCTTTCTTATATTGAGGTATATTCCCTCTGTCCCCATGTTCTTGAATTTTTATCATAAATGAATGTTGAATTTTGTTAAATGCTTTTTCTGCATCTGTTGAGATGATCATATGATTTTTGTCCTTCATTTGGTTAATGTGGTGTGTAATGTCAAAAAATTTGCAGATGTTGAACCTGCCTTGCATCCTTGGAATAAATCCCACTGAATCATGGTGTATAGTCCTTTTAATATATTGTTCAATTCTTTTTGCTAATATTTTGTTGAGTATTTTTGCATTAATGTTCATTAAGAATATTGGCATGTAATTTTCTTTTTTTTTTTTTGGTGTTGTTTTTCTCTGGTTTTAATATCAGGGTAATGCTTGCCTCATAAAATGAGTTGGAGAGCATTCCCGCCTCTCCTCTTTGTTGTTTGGATGACTTGGAGAAGGACAGCTATTGAATCTTCTTTGTTTGGTAGCATTCACCAGTGAAGCCATGTGGTCCTGGACTATTGTTTTTTGGGGCAGGTTTTTGATTACTTACTCAATTTCATTACTAGTAATCAGTCTATTCAAATGTTCTATTTCTTCATGATTTAGTCTTAGAAGATTGCATGTTTCTGGGAATTTTTCCCTTTCTTTTAGGTTGTCCAGTTTGATGGTATGTAATTGTTCATAGTAGTCTCTTATGATCCTTTGTATTTTGTGGTATTAGTTATAACTTCTCCTCTTTCATTTCTGATTTTATTTGACCCCTCCTTTTTTGTGTTGGTTACTATAGGTAAAGGTTTGTGAATTTTGTTTATCTTTACAAAGAACCATCTCTTAGTTTCATTGATATTTTCTGTTTTTTAAGAGTTATTTATTTTAGAGAGAGAGAGAGTATGAGCAGGGGGAGGGGCAGAGGGAGAAGGAGAAAGAGCAGATGCCTCACTAAGCATGGATCCCGAAGCGGGGATTGACGCCAAGACCCTGAGGTCATGACCAAAGCCGAAATCAAGGGTCAGAGGCCCAACTGACTGAGCCACCCAGGTGCCCCTTCATTGATATTTTCTATTTTTTTTTAAGTTTCTATTTTATTTGTTTCCACTCTGATCTTTAATTCTTTCTTTCTACTACTTTAAGTTTTATTTGTTCTTATTTTTCAAGTTCCTTTTTGTGTACAGTTAGATTTTTTTTATTTTTTGAAATTTTTCTTGCTTCTTCAGGTAAGACTGTATTGCTATGAACTTCCCTCTTAGATCTGCTTTTGCTACACCCCATAGATTTTGGCATGTCCTATTTCTGTTTTAAATTGTCATTATTTAAAAAGAAATTCTTTGATTTTTTTTCAATGACTCACTGGTTGTTCAGTAGTGTGTTGTTTAATCTCCACATTTTGGTGTTTTTTTCCAATTTTATTTTTGTACTTGATTGGTTTCATACCATTATGGTCAGAAAAGATGGTGCTTATGATTTCAATCTTCCTAAATTTATTGCAGTGTTTCTTTGTGGCCTAATATGGGATCCCTCCTGGAGAATGTTCCATGTACACTTGAGAAGAATGTGTATTCTGCTGCTTTTGGATGGACTGGTTTGTATATATCTGTTAAGTACATTTGTTCTTATGTGCCATTTATGGTTGATATTTCCTTACTGATTTTCTGTCTGGGTAATTTATTCACTCATGTAAGTGGGATGTTAACATCCCCTACTATTTTTACATTGTTGTCAATTTTTCTTTTGGGTATGTTAATTTTTGCTTGATATATTTTGGTGATCCTATGGGGTGTGTGTATGTGTGTGTATAAACAATGTATCTTCTTGATGGATTGACCTCTTTATCATTATGAAATGCCCTTCTTTGTCTTTATTACAGTCTTTGTTTTAAAGTCTATTTTGTCTGATATGAGTATAGCTGCATGAGCTTTCTTTTCATTTCCATTTGCATGGAATATCTTTCTCCATCTCTTCACTTTCAGCCTTAATGTCTGTCTTCTGAAGTCTCTTTTAGGCAGCATATTGATAGGTCTTGTATTTTTTTTTTTTTTTAAGATTTTATTTTTTTTTTAGAGAGTGAGCGAGAGAGAAACAGCATGAGAAGGGAGAGGGTCAGAGGGAGAAGCAGGCTCCCCACTGAGCCGGGAGCCCGATGTGGGACTTGATCCCAGGACCCTGGGATCATGACCTGAGCCGAAGGCAGACGCTTAACCATCTGAGCCACCCAGGCGCCCCAGGTCTTGTATTTTTATTCACTGAGCCATTCTGTGTCTTTTGATTGGAGAGTTTAATCCATTTACATTTAAAAGAATTATTGGTAAGTATGTACCTATTGCCAGTTTGTGAAGTGCCATTTTGTTTTTGTTTTCTGGCTTTTTAATAGTTCTTCACTCTCCCTTTTTTTTCTTTCTTGCCTTGTGGTTTGATGGCTTTCTTTAGTGTGCTGTGATGTTTAGAATCTTCATTTTCTTTTGTGCATTTACCTATGAGTTTTTGCCTGTGGTTACTGTGAGTCTCACACAGGATCCTATGTATATAACAGTTGGTTTTATTCTTTAGCAACTGAAGTTTGAATACATTCCAAACCATTATATTTTTACTCAGTCACTCCAATGATTCATATTTTTGATGTCACATTTTACATATTTTTATTTTATGTACCCCCAATTATTGTAGTTTAAATTTACTACTCTTGGTTTTAACATTCACACTTGCTTTATAAGTGATTGATCCATTGCCTTTACTATATATTTATTTTTTCCAGTGAGATTTTTACTTTTGTATGTTTTGTATTTCTTTTCAGCTCAAAGAATTCCCTGTAACATTTCTTGTAAGGCCAGTTTAGTGGCGATAAACCCCTTCAGCTTTTGCTTTTCTGGAAAACTTTTTTTTTTTAAGTAGGCTCCACGCCTGGCATGGAGCCCAACATGAGGCTTGAACTCAGGACTCCACGATCAAGACCTGAGCTGAGATGAAGAGTTGGATGCTTAACTGACTGAGCCACCCAAGCACCCCTGGAAAACTCTTGATCTCTCCTTCATTTCTGAATAACCATGCTGGGTTAGAGTTCTTGATTGGACATTTTTTCCTTTCAGCACTTTGACTATGTCATGCCACTCTCTTCTGGCCTCCAAGTTTTTGTTGAGAAATACGCTGATACGTGATAAGTTGTTTTCCTCTTGCTGCTTTTCAGATTGTCTTTACCTTTTGCTGTTACAATTATGTGTCTTGGTGCGGATCTCTTGGGGTTCATTTTATTTGGGAGTCTTTGGACTTCCTGGACCTGGATGCCTGTTTCATTCCCCAAATTAGGAAACTTTTCAGCTTTCTTCAAAAATTTTTTTGGTCCATTCTCTCTTCTCCCTCTGGGAACCCTATAATGTGAATATGTATTCTACTTGATGTTGTCCTAATGTTCCCATAAAGAATCTTCCTTTTTAAAAAATTATTTTTCTTTTTGCTGCTCTGTCCAGTCTGATTTCCATTGCTTTTTCTTCCAGTTTGCCAATCAGTTCTTCTGCTTCATCCAGTCTGTTGTTGAACCCCTCTAGTTTGGGTATTATATTCTTTAGCTCTGTAACTTACGTGTGTACATTTCTTATATTTCTGTCTTGAAGATTTCATGGTGTTCATTCATTTTTCTCCTGAGTTTAGTGAACAGCTTTTATGCCCATTCCTTTGAAGTCTTTATCAGGTAGATTGCTTATCTCCATTTCGTTAATGTATTTTTCTGAGGTTTTGTCTTGTTTCTTTCATTTGGATCATCTTCCCCTGCCTCCTAATTGTGTCTGGCTCTCTGCATTTATTTCTATATATTCAGGGAAGCAGTTCTGTCTTCCAGACTTGGAAGGGTTACTCATTGGAAGACTGGGGATGTGTTGCATTCTGTTGTTTGTGTAATACCCTGGGGTGGAAGCCTGCCAAGCTCTGGTCTCTCTTGAATATTTGAGTCCTGTGGAGCCCAGAGATACAACCCCACCCTGCACCCTGAGCCATTGCCAGATGCTCAAGGAGTATTGCCTGTGCAGAGTGTGTTCACTTTTTGGGTCTTGCCAGCTGTAGGTCATGGTGGATAAGCACCAGACTGGGGAGTGTTTATCCACTGGATATGGCAAGGCAGGGGCCACCATGGAGTTGTGTGGGGCTTGGATAAGACTTCTACTGGATCTGGTGGGCTGGGGGCCCTAATGGATGAGCACTGTTGTGGTTGGAGTCCACTTGTCAGATCTCACAGGGTGGAGGCATGGTGGATAAGCATTGGGCTGGGTCTGGTAGGGCAGGGCTGCAGGACATTGGGGGACCACATTAAGGAGGAAGTGGCACTAATGAGGAAGATTATGAGCACCAAAATTGGCACTGTCCAGCACAGGGCTAGCAAGGAAGGAGAGAAAATTAAAATTCACCTGTCAGCACCTCTCTCTGCAGAGATCTATAGTCAACCCCCCACCCTTCTGGTATACTCCCTAAGACTAATAAATGAACTTCCCTCACACAGAGCCCAGCTTCTCAAACTACTGCTTCTGCACTGGGACTTGTAGCAAGGGAGTCTGTGTGTCAGCCCTTGAAAAGCAGAATCTCAGTTTCCTATAGTCTTCTGGCTCTCCTGGATGTTAGCTCTGCTGATTTCAATGGCAGTTGTTTTGGGGGCTTTTCTTTTCAGTGCAAGTCCCATGGGTGGGGTGTCTGATGTGGAGCTCAAACCCCTTGTTCCTCAGAGAGGACCTGTGAGTTTGTGATATCCCTCCCTCTTGTGGGTTGATGTGCTGGAGGTAGGATTCCTGGCAAGAGCACTTCTCTGCCCCTCCCACCAGTTTGTAGGTGGGTTTCTCTCTTTTTTCTGCCCTGTGTTGTAGAACAGCTGTTCTGTAAGTCTTTAGAGATCTTTTTCAGAGAATTAGTCTATATGTATCTGTAACTTTGGTGTGTCCATGGGAGGAGGTGAGCTCAGGATATCTTCCTATGCTGCCATCTTGGAACCCCACCAAGATTTCTGTCTTTTTAAAAACTGAATAATATTGATTGTAGACACCTACTACACTTTCTTTAGCCATTCATCTGTCAACAGACACTTAGGTTGTTTCCATACCTTGACTATTGTGAATAAAGCTGCAAGGAATGTGTACAGATACCTCTTTGAGATAGTGGTTTCATTCACTTTGGGTATATATGGAGTAGTGTGATTGTGGTCTCATATGGTAGTTCTGTGTTAAATTTCTTGAGGAAGCAACACATTATTTTTTCTTTTTTTTTTTTTCAAGAAAAAAAGATTTTATTTATTTGACAGAGAGAGACACAGCGAGAAAGGGAATACAAGTAGGGGGAGTGGGAGAGGGAGAAGCAGGCTTCCCGCTGAGCCGGGAGCTGGATGTGGGGCTTGATCCCAGGACCCTGGGATGATGACCTGAGCCAAAGGCAGCCACTTAACTGACTGAGCCACCCAGGCGCCCCCAACACATTTTCCATAGTGGAAATTTACCAATTTACATCCCCACCAGTAGTGCCGAAGGGTTTCTTTTTCTCCATATCTTCACCAGCATTTATTATCTCTTGTCTTGATAGTAGTCAGTCTGACCAGTGCAAGGTGGTATCTCATTGTGGTCTTGATTTGCATTTCCTTGATGATTAGTGATACTGGCCATTTTATGCATTCTTTAGAAAAATGTCTATTCAGGTCCTTTGCCCATTTTTAAATTGGGTTTTTTTACTATTAAGTTGTATGAGTTCCTTACATATTTTGGATATTAACCTCTTATTATGTTTGCAAATATTTTCTTTCTTTGTGGAGGTTGTCTTTTCATTTTGCTTATAGTTTCCTTACTTTATAGAAGCTTTTAAGTTTAATATAGTCCCACCTGTTTATTTTTGCTTTTGTTGCTATTGATGTCAAATCCAAAAGACTGCAGCCAAGACTGCTGTCAAGGGGCTCACTCTACTTTTTTGGAAGTATAGTTGACACACTATATTAGTTTGAACTGTACAACATAGTGATTCATCAGTTCAATACATTATTCAGTGTACACAACAGTAAGTGTAGTCACTTTCATTATACAAAATTATTACATTATTATTGACAGTATTCCCTGTGCTGTATTTTCCATCTCTGTAACTTATTGTAAGTGGAAAACACCCTCACCTGTTTTGCCTCTCTCTTCCCCTTAGGCAGCCATCAGTTAGTTCTTTGTATTTAAGAGTCTGTTTCTGCTTTTGTTTTTTTTTAGCTTTCACATATAAATGAAAATATATGGTGTTTGTCTTTTTTCTGACTTATTTCATGTAGCATAATGTCTTCTATGTCCATCCATATTGTCAGGAATGGTAAAGTTTCATTCTTCTTTTATGTCTGAGTAATATTCCATTATGTGTGTGTGTGTGTGTGTGTGTATGTATATATATATATATATATATATTTTTTTTTTTTTTTTTAAGATTTATTTGACAGAGAGAGAGGGCAAGCACGACCAGGGGGGCAGCAGGCAGAGGGAGAAGCAGGCTCCCTGCTGAGCAGGGAGCCTGATGTGGGGCTCGATCCCAGGACCCTGGGACCATGACGTGAGCTGAAGGCAGATGCTTAACAACTGAGCCACCCAGGCGCCCCTATATATATCTTCTTTATCCATTCATATACTGATGGCTACTTGGGCTGCTTCCATATCTTGGCTATTGTAAATAATGCAGTAAACATAGGGGTACATATATCTTTTCAAATTCGTGTTTTCATTTTCTTTGGGTAAACACCCAGCACTGGAATCACTGAATCATATATTATTTCCATTTTTAATTTTCCAAAAAACCTCCATACAGTTTTCCCTAGAGAATGTACCAATTTGCCTTCTCACCAACAGAGCATGAAGTTCCTTTTTCTCTACATCCTTGTCAACACTTGTTATTTTGTGTGTTTTTTATATTAGCCATTTGATTTGCTTTTCCTTGATGATTAGTAATGAGCATCTTTTCATATATCTATTTGCCATCTGTATTTTCTTTGGAAAAATATCTATTCAAGTAATCAAGTAATTTTTTTATTGGATTATCATTCTTTTGATGTTGAGTTATAGGAGTTGTTTATATATTTTGGATATTAACCCCTATAGGATAGGTTATCTGCAAATATTGTCCCATTCTATAGTTTGCCTTTTAGTTTTGTTGATGATTTACTTTGCTGTGCAGAAGCTTTTTTATTTTGATGTAGTCCCACTAGTTTACTTTTGCTTTTGTTTCTCTTGCCTTAGGAGACAGATCTAGAAAAATGTTGCTATGGCTAATGTCAAAGAAATAACAGCCTGTGTTCTCTTCTAGGAATTTAATGGTTTCAGATCTCTCATTTCAGTCTTTAATCCATTATGAGTTATTTTTGTGTATGGTATAAGAAAGTGGTCCAGTTTCCCCAACACCATTTATTAAAGAGACTGCCTTTTCCTCATTGCACATTCTTGCCTCCTTTGTCGTAGATTAATTGACCATATATGTGTAGGTTTATTTCTGGGCTCTCTGTTCTGTTGATTTATGTGTCTATTTCTGTGTCAGTACCATATTGTTTTGATTACTAGAGCTTTGTAGTATATCTTGAAATGTGGAATTGTGATACTTCCATCTTTCATCCACTCTTCTCTCAAGTCTGACAAGCATCTTTTTGACCATTACTTTTAACTCCTTATCATAGACTGGTGATCACCATTTCAATTAGTTTTTTCCTCAAGTTTTGTCTCATTTTTTTTGTTTGGAGGATATTCCTGTCTTCATTTTGTTTTACTTTCTTTTCACTTAGGCAAAACAGCTACCTCTCCCATTCTGGATGACAGGACTTGTATAGGAATATCCCTGGTGTAGACTGTATGTCTCGTGGTTTTGGCTGGCTGGTTAGAGCTGTGGCCTGAGAATTCCTTGGGCAGCCTACCCTAGGGCCACTCTGGTAAGATGGCTGGAGATGAAGCAGGCATGGACAGGTGCTCCATAAAGGGGTGCCCTGGTGGGGTAGCTGGAACTGAAGTGGGCATGGGTTGGGTGGTCCCAGGGCATTCTGTGCTTGGAGAATCCTGGAGGGATGGTTCCAGCTGTAGTGGGTGTGGCCTCACACAGGGGGTGCCCTGGTGAGTTGGCTGCAGCTAAAACAGTTGGAGGCCTGGGGTGTCTTGGAGTGTTTTGTGCCTGTATTATCTTGGTAAGTTGGCTGCAGCTGGAATGGGCACACTAAAGGAATGACCGGGTGTGCACTGTGTTGGGCTCACCTTGGTGGGACAACTGGAGGTTGGGCAGGCATGTGTGTAGGGGCTGCCTTGGGGAGATGTCAGGCTGGTGTGGGCTAGGGCCCTGGTGTTTGCTAATGCAGCAGGCTGGCTAGAGTGCTGGGACCTTGAGCCCATCTGTGCCATCAAGGTGAAGGATGAATGTAAACAATGGTACTCACTAGCACCTCTGAGTCTGGAGAAAGTTCCAGCAGTTCCTTCACTGTTGAATGCTCTAGGGTTGGTTCACTGGTAGTGTAGTTGCCTTTTGAACTGCTGCTTTTTTCCATGCCCCAGCATGGGTGAATCTGTGCATGAGTCCCTCTGTGCCATCCCTTCCCACTGCAGTTTACCTCAGCGTTGGGTTTCCTGTTGTTACCGTGTCTCTGTTTCTCCTGCTATTCTCTATGTGGTCTCTCTATCCTCTGTTGTACAGAAGCTGTTCAATCAGTCCTCAGTTCTTCTTTAGGAGGAACTGCTCTATATGTAGGTATAGATTTGGTGTGTCTATGGAAAGAGGTAAGTTAAAGGTCTTCCTAGCCGCCATCTCGGACCTAAATCTTCCCTGTTTTCTTTGAGGAGTTCTATTGTTTCGTCTTTATTCAATTTTGAATTGATTTGTGTATATGCTACAAAGTAGGGGGTCCAGTTTCATTCTTTTGCATGTGGCTGTCCAGTTTTCCCATCACCATTTATTGAAGAGACTATCCTTTCTCCATTACATATTCTTGGCTTGTTTGTTGAAAATCAGTTGACTCTCTCTCTCTAAAATAAAATAAATAAATTAGGAAAGGGGGGCACACCTGAATGTCTCAGTTGGTTAAGTGGCTGATTCTTGGTTTCGGCTCAGGTTTGTGAGATCCAGCCTGGTGTCGGGCTTTGAGCTGGAAGTCTGCTTGAGGATTCTCTCTCTTTCTGCCCTTCCCCTTGTGCTCTGTCTCTAAAATAAAATAAATAAATCTTTAAAAAAAAAATCAGTTGAAGATACAGGCATAGTTTTATTGGGCTCTCTATGCTCTTCTATTGATCTATGGGTTTGTTTTTAGCTATGCCATAATGTTTTGATTACTATAGCTTTGTAATATAGTTTGAAGCTGGAAGCCTGATTCCTCCAGCTTTGCTCTTCTCTCTCAAGATTGCTTTGCTATTTTGAGTTTTGTGGTTCCAAGCAAATTTTAGAATTTCTTTTTCTATTTCCATGGAAGATGCCACTGGAATATTGATAGGGATTATACTGCATCTATAGATTTCTTTGGGTAGTATGTACTTTCTTAGAATATAAATTTTTCCCATCCATGAATATGGAATATCTTTCCATTTGTATCTTTTTCAGTTTTTTTTTTCATCAAAGTCTGATAGTTTCAGTGTACATATCTTTCACCTCTTTAGCTAAATGTATTCCTAAGTAAGTATTTTATTCTTTTTGATGCTTTTATGGTATTTTTATTTGGTTTGGGATTTTGAAATCTGGCACATGGGTCATTTAATCTCAAACATCATTCCTTTATTATATCTGGGAACTTTATTCCTAGAACTGCCACCTTAGTTTAATCTAAAGCGGTAACTGCCACTGACACCTGAACTACTTACTTAGACCTCAGTCTCACTTGCAAGCACCCCATGCTGGAGGAAAAGCAGCCTGCTGGTTTCTCAGCTCTCAGCTGATTTCTCAGCTCTCAGCCGTGAGGAATCCTAGGTAACCCTGGCAATGAGGCAGAAAACTGCAAAGAGCCTGGCCAGCAAAGCAGAAAGGAGGCAAAAGAAAGCCTGGCCTAATTTATAAAATAAACAACACTATTTGATCTCATGCAATAAGATAGTTATAAACCTTAAGAACTCTGGAAGGATAATTCATGATTGGATAGTCTTTCTAAAAACAAGTCCTCTACACATTGTAGAGCATCAGTTACTAATGAAAATTGTAAAGTGCTCAAATAAATAAATGAAATTTATATCCAAACAGTGTTTACAAATAGGCCTTTCGTGAATGTAATTCTTGCTTGGACCTGTATTTTGTGTAGTTCTCTTTCCTCTCATGACTTTGACATTTTGCAGGACTGTACCCTGGTTTTCATTGTCATGCTTTTATTTTTGAATGTCAGTGACATATTATCATTGTATTTTTTAAACCTTTATCTCCATCTGATCATGCTTTAGTATAAGTGTTTTATCATCCTCATTCCTTTTTAAAGAGGTACCAGGAATACACTTCTAATAAGACCGGGATTTTAAAAACAAAATGATAACCAGGAGACAAAGGGCGCTTGGACTGTGAGCCTAGTTTTATGCATTAACATAAACTAACTAACTGAAAAATGAAGTTTAAGTAAGTGACATTTTACATTTTATGTTTTCAGTTTTAAATAGTTTTAACAATTACTTGCTATCTAGAACCCCAAATTGTCTATCAACACCATAGGTCCAATTAGCTTATTTTCAGAAGCATCTTTTCAATAAAAACAATCTGCTAAGGAATAAAACAAATAGGGCGACACTCAAAATGTGTACCCGAAGCCCATTTTGGAGGCAGTCAGAGAACAAGAGTCTCTCTTGCATACTAACCAGGAAGGTCATGCTTGACCCCGAATTCCTGAATGATTTGCCTCCGAAATTTCCCTTGCAGTTTTCCAGTGTTCTGCATCTCCACACAGCAGTTCAGAAGCAATACTGAGCATTTTCCAAGTAACTGAGAGTATATTTTTCAAATACAGTCTATACATAATACCATGATTAAGGTACTGCAGGGGGAAATGAAAGCTTAACAAAACCTTACTGAAACATAATTGAGAGCCTGCCTGAAATCAAGAAGATCACAGAAATATTTAGTATTGTATCTCAGTTTGTGTTAAGTACTTTCAAAAGGTATTGGACACTAAAAGCATATAATATGAGAGAAAGTTGAATTCTTGATTTTTTGCTCTCAAAATGTTCACTCAATCTGAGAAACATGAAAAAAAAGGTTTCAGTTCCTCCACATGTAAACCATTTGTCATCCACTCAAAAATTTTTATACTTCATTTCTTCACCAAAAATCTTGTGATGTCTGATCCATGCTTTGATGCTAGAGATTGTCTTCTCCCCTGGCTTCTTTCCTTAGCTTGCCTGGTAGTTCTCTAAAAGTTAAAAAATACACAAATGTACACCTGTTAGGAAAATAGTACTGGTTTCAGAATCTCAAAAACTTTTTGTATTTCTTTAGTCTGGAAAAATCTACATTATCACCACGCCCACTTCCCAGTGTTTTGCCCTCAAAGGGGACACCACGCCACAAGCAGAGGACCCCAGTAGCTCTGGTAAGTGCCCTGAGGTCCTACGTTCACTTAGGACCAGATGCTTTGGGGAATGACTTACTCCCCAGTGAGACTGTGAATGCCTCATTCTGGGACTACAGTAGGCCCTGATTCTCCTCATCTAAGGGAGGGCATACATGAGGTGTCTCGCGATTTCTCATAGTGCAGTGCATGCAAGGCCTACCAGCTTCCTATTCTGTGGGCTCAGAAGCCATTCCCAAGCCAATGCAGAAAAACAAAATGAGGTAGATCAAAACTGAATTCTTCTGCTATTTCCACAAATAGAATTTCTCATGAGAATCTAAAAAAGTGATTACAGAAGGGGTGGATTTTCTTTTTGTTATATCTTAATTCTCTTATAGGTCTTGAATGTGCTAGTAATTTTCACAGCAGAGAAATCAGATGACTTTTTTTCCCAGTTGAAGTTCATGTATGTGTGAAGTTATCCAGGTAGAAGGGGTGGGGAGAGAAAAGAGGATTAAAACTAAAAATAAAAAACCCTATTACAGGATCCCATTTATGTAAGAATTATATTTGTGAAGAAACTGAGGAACCTAAAATATTAAAATAAGGCTAAGAGTGCTTATACAATATGAACACTGGCAAAGGATCTGAACAGGTTTTGAAAGTGTAAATACCACTGATGAGCATTTTTAAAAACCTCAGTATCTCTGGTAAACAAAATAGTGGCAGGCCCTTCTCCTGGCACATGAACACTGATGAGCTCAGTTAAATGGGCACTCTCGTCCCCTGCGGGGAGAGGAGCAGAACACTGTCCTTTGGAAAACTGCTTGGAGATAAATTCCTACGGTCAAACACTTGACTCTGTGATTTTACATCTGAGGATCTATCTTAAGGAACAACTTCAAAATGGAAAGAACAGTATGTAAACAGGAAATGAAAACCACTTCAATGTTCATTAGTATGGGAATGGCTAAATAAACTATAGCAGACATAAACTCAATAATGTGTAGCTATTTGGGATGATAAATATGAATGCTTATCATGGGAATATGGGAAAATACTTAAATCCTGCCACAACTGGAAAAAAAGTTAGATCCAAAGTTGCATATTGAATGTATGCTTCTTTCTTTTTCTTTTTTTTTTTTAGATTTTATTTATTTATTTGACACAGAGAGAGAGAGATCACAAGTAGGCAGACAGGTAGGCAGAGGGAGAGGGAGAAGTAGGCTCCTTGCTAAGCAGGGAGCCCAATGCAGGGCTTGATCCCAGGACCCTGGGATCATGACCTGAGCCAAAGGCAGACGCTTAAGTGACTGAGCCACCCAGGTGCCCCTGTATGTTTCTTTCTAAGAAAATTTTAATCAGTAGATCCTTTTGCTAGATGGCCTGTTAAAAATTCATCCTAGTTGGTAAATAATGTCATATTTTTCCCTCCTGTTTTAAGCAACAGGTAACTGCTCAAAAATGTGCCAAGGATAACAGATTTTGCACTTTGGCCAAGAGTGTAATGTCTGCATGTTGAACGGAGTTGGTCCTAGAAGGAATTTATTAATGTTCTCTGACATGTCAGGACAGCCTTAGCTGCAAATGCAAACACACGTCACTGCTCCAGTTCACCAATCTTCTAGGTTGATGGGTCTCTTCAACACTGTGTAAGTTACATTCATTTTCTTCTAGGTGGTGGTGACAATCTCCTGTCCTAGAATGAATGCAAAGGAAAGCAGCTTCTCTTCTGTCTGGGACTGAGAACTTACAACAGCCTCGAGAGGAAACTCAGGTGATAAAGGGAATAAAGGCATCTTGGAACCCAGACAAGGGATACAGATTCATCCACTCTGTCTCCCACACCTGTAAACACACTTTTCTATTTGCTGGCCCAGGAAGAAGTCACATGGGTCTGTAGAGCCTCACTCACCTCTCTGTGACACACTGTGCACAGCGTCTGCAGGTTGTCCAGAGAGCACTGTCCTCCTCCACCCGACACGGGCTTGATGTGGTCCACCTGCCAGAAATGCCCTTCTCCTGGGTTTCTTATCATTTCATTAAGCTGCAGTAAGAACACAAGATCAGCACTTCTCACCATACACTGTGGGAACTGTTGGTTTTGCCTCATGCAATCATGTTTATACAGCAAAATCACAGCGAAAAACACATTAGGATGGCTTTTTATAGCTTTTATTGTGAGTAGGAAAAAGCCTCTAGGTTAGCAATTTGAAAGCAATAAAATATGTTTCTGAAAAAGTTCTTTTTCCCTTACCTAACCCATTTTGAAAAAATTATAAGCAAGTATAAAATACCAAGACTCCTGACAGATCAGGGAAAATTACTTGCTTCTGCACCTTTGAGCTAGTTTAGATAGTCATTAAAAGAAAACTGTGAAAAGAGTAAGATCAGATTAGAAAAAAACTTCTGAATATTACGGAGTCAAATAATCTTTAGTTATTGACCTAAATTCATTTGTTATTATAAACAGTGAAAAATTAATATTAACAGCTGTCAGCCAGAACTTTTACACCATTCACTGGGGAGCCTCTCCAGTCCAGTTCCATGGACTGGAAGGAAGTTTCCACAACAGATCTCTATCACTGGTGTATCTGGAATAAACAAAGTTGTCCATGTAAAGCAGCACTATTTAGGCCAGCTCACATATATACACTTTATATTTTATCTGTGATGACCTACCTTAAAATGGAATGTATTTTAACATTTTGCCTGAGGCAGTAAAACCAGCTCAGCATTGTAGTTTTTTCAATATGATAAAGATGAGCACAAAGCTTGGTCTTGGACAAGGACGAAATTAAAATCGGCTGCGTGCTGCTGGCAGGGAAACCTGTGTCATGGTTCTAAAGCACTTAGACACACGGAGGCAGAGGGACCCCAGCCCCAGAGGAGCCCCAAGAAGCAGCAAGCTGGAGCGGTAAACTCTGTCCAGCTGAGGCCGGCATTGTTAGAAGCAGTTACAAATGGCAGTCTTGTGCATCAAGCACATGACGTGTTCTTAGGGAAAGAGATCCATTTTGTCTGCTTTTTGTAACCAATTCTTTTGCTCTCAACAGTCTCTCCTCGGATGGAGTCTAATCCAGATGTGCTTCTTTATTCCTCCTAGTAATTCCCTGGCCAATCACCTGGGGTCAGTGTTCAGCATCCTAAATTTAACTCTTAAAACAATCACTCCCTCTCTGACTGATCCTCCCCAGTATGAGCCGTACGGTGCTCCCTAGCCTAGGAGCACTTCTGTTTTAGTAGTACACTCCGTAATAACTTCTGCGTTCCTGGACAGGCTGCTTTCACGATGTCCTTGAGTCCTTTCATTGCTTGTCTTCTGGAAGACTCGGCTCTGAGGCAGCAGACACTGACTGCTATCTGGCTGACACCCCTGGGATGGGTGCAGTGTGTCCCTCACCAGTTAGACAAAAGGATATTTCAGGAACTCTGGTTATCATGAAGGAAATAGTTTATTTCCCTAGCTCTCAAAGACGCACTAATTCATCTTTGCAGAAATGCTTAATTAATTCTGTCATAATTCGGTGATACTAGGTGAATAAAAATGATTTGACCAACTGGCAGAAATTTATCCATTATTTTAGTGGGGAGAGAATGGCTCAGGAGTGATTTTTTAAAATTAAGCACACTACAAAATTATACATTTTGCTCTAGTTTGAAACTTAGAACTGATTAGATCACAACATTAGAAACCAGTTGAGTTTCTAATGTGAAATAAAAGTGAATCCTGGTGATTGTTTTCTAAGAATAATTTGTCTGTAAATTGCTCTGCTAAAATTATATTTTACAATGGGATGAACAAATATTTTCTTCACATTGTAATGAACTACATTTTGGGAGTTATCTGTTTGCCTCTTGTCATTCAATCCTAACATCATGAAAAGTGGAACAACCAGACCATAGGTACTTCTTGATGGGATGTATCATCTGTTAAGCTCTCTTCCCAAAATAATTTAATCAGAATCTAATTAAGCCACTATATCTTATAACTATTATTCTGGAATCAGGGGGATAGGGAAACATGTCAAATAATACCATGAGGATAGAGGAAGACAAATCCATAATGTAGGAAATCCTACCAGCAAATGATCCAGTTTCTTGAACAATCAATGGTGTAAAAAAGGAAGGAGGTGATATTACAGATTAACTGGAACATAAAAGGTATAATGAACAAATGCAGTGTGTGGGTCATATTGTGATCCTAATTTGAACAAAGCAACTGCAAAAAGGCATTTTTGAGATAATCTGGGAAACTAAGCCTGGATTTATTAAGGAATCATAATTGTGTTGAGTGTAATAATGGGTACTGGGGTATAGGATTATATTTTAGAAAGCGACAGAAAGAAAGAAGGAGGGTGGGAGGAAATCTCTGTGAGAAGTACATAATGAAAGTATTTTTTAAAATATTTTTATTTATTTGACAGGGTGAGTGAGCACAAGCAGGGGGAGCAGGAGAGGGAGAAGCCACCCAGGCACCCCCATAATGAGAGTATTTCAAGAGGAAATGAGGGGCACCTGGCTGGCTTAGTTGGTAGAGCATGCGACTTGATCTCAGGGTCATGAGTTCAGGCGCCACGATGGATGTAGAGATTACTTAAAAAAGGGGGGGGAGTGCCTGGGTGGCTCAGTCATTAAGCATCTGCCTTTGGCTCAGGTCATGATCCCAGAGTCCTGGGATCGAGCCCCACATTGGGCTCCCTGCTCAGCGGGAGGCCTGCTTCTCCCTCTTCCCCTGCTTGTGTTCCCTCTCTTGCTGTCTCTCTCCCTGTCAAGTAAATAAATAAATCTTAAAAAAAAAGGAAATGAAATGAAATGTCTGGAATTTGCTTTAAAATAATTCCAGGAAAAAAAAGGATTGAGGTGAGGGACAAATGAAAATGAAGGCAAAATGTTGATAACTGTTCAAGTTGGGTGATGGGTCTATGGGTTGATTATTCTACTTCTGTATGTATATTTTCAAAAACTGCCATATTAAAAAGTTAAAGAAAAAGTGAGTCAATATTCATCACTCAGTACAATGCAGCCTTCTGTCTGCCACATGATTATAATTTACCTGTTCCAATGGGAGCTTTGAGATCCAGGTAATGTCCAGAAGATTCTTCCTCTGACTTTTGGGGGCATCTCTCAGACGTAAAAAGAGTTCCTGTGCATTCAGATTACATAGCTGACACACACCATGTTCAATTTCAAATACTTTGGCTCGCAGGTAACTGTTATTAGATCGAATCCAAAACTCTTCCTGACATTTCAGAGAGCAAAATCGTGAATCCCAAGCATTCACTTTACACTCTTGCTTAGTTTGGCAAGTGGGTTGCTGACAGCGAAGGCAAAGTGGATTTCCTTCATTATCCATAGCTTGCAGATAGCCTTTGGATATAGAAGGCTTCCCAGTGAGATCAGCTTGGGCTATGCAGGGATTTAGAAATGGGACACACACTCCATCATCAAGGAACTTTCTAGAATTGAGCAAAACATGCAATAAGTAACTAATGAACACTTAACACTAGTCACTACTTCATATAGTGAATGGTTTTCAAAGTTTCTATACTGATAAACAGTAAATGCAGGACCCACAGATTCTGTGATTCAGTGTGGAAACAATAGTTATAGTCAGCACTTGATGCTTCATGCCAAATAAAGCAAAGAATGGGGTGTTAAAAAATTAATTTGAATACATATATGCTGCCTCTCTTGGGAATTTAGATATCTTCAAGTTAAACAATCAGACTTGGAAACATCTGAAGAAATTGGCAAATGAGAAGTTAGAAAATGCTTCTTCAGGCTGGGAAAGGACAGACTAATGTGAAACCCCACCTGAAGTTGGGGCTCCCGTGCTCTGTGTGTGTTGGACCACACACCGTAGCAGGACAGAGAGGCCATTTACTAAGGCTTCCATGACACCCTCTGGGAGCCCCTGCTGGCCACCAGGAGACAGTCACACCCACGGAGTGACATAGCCAAGATGCTGATACTATTTTTAGGAGCTGGAACAGAAGACTTGCTAAGTACGTGCCTCCTACAGGTAAACTCAGATTTGACTGAATTAAAATGAGAAATGAACATGACAGGACATGCACTCAATTTGTTAAAATAAAACGAAAAGGTACATCCCTCAATTATGTTGAAAGGTCCTACATGGAATTACCACAGCTGCTTGCCTATTTTCCATGGCTGTTTCTCAGAAGTGTTAAAAGCTCCTTGTGATAGAGCTCATGACTGGGAACATCTAGTATCTTTGGGTGGGTCACTTGGTCCACCTGGTCTCAGGGTCCTTCTGATTTCTAAGGTGAGGACATCCTATTCCTCACAGGGTTGCTAGGAGGATGGAGGAGTTACCATATTGTGAAAGCTCTTTCTAACCTCTAAGTGGCCACATCAAGGTCAAGTATGATTACAAATACGAATACAGAAATTTAAAGGAGTACAAGTAGTACTACTATGTTCTTCTCATAAATGAAATCTTACTGTGTAGAAGGTTCCCGTGGCCTGGACTCCTTCATGATCAGACGGACATGGCCCCCATCCTTCTTCACCTTGTCCAGTGAGGCTACAGCAACATCTTCTTTGGTGATGTATCTAAAACAATTACATGTTAAGAAGATTTCTTCTCTCTCCTCTAAGAGTTTCTCTATTTCATGCTCACATTCCTCCTTGTAAGAGCAAGAGAAAAGGTAAGACAGGAGTCTTCATGGTGCTAATACGAACATTAGGGAATATTTCCTACCTTTACATTGGCCTCCACGTGTGGGAAGCACATCTCTGTTCCAAAGTGGTTTTTTCAAGATTTATTCTTCTAAGATATTCAAGAGTCCTTCAATATCCTCTGGACCAGTTTTCACTTAGGGGACAAGTGGAGTGGGTGTAGGAATAAGAAACAACCAAATCCATGCACAACTGACAGCCATGAGTAAACAGCTTGCCACACTGCACAGAGAATCTCCCGCTGCATGTTTACCTCCCTGTTGGCCTTTCCTTTAAGGTTCCCCCAATCACCTTGATGAGTTATAACAGTGTATCAGCGTACTTGGGTAAAGTGATTCTCTTTTTAGTTAACCAGGTTCCATCACATCTTCTATAATCTTAAGGCTGTTTCCATTATTATCAGCCATACAGGGTTTATGGAATCCTTCCACTGAAATAACGCCACTCTTGATGGGGATTCAGAACCTTATTACACACCACTATCGATACCACACAATGGTTTAGGGACTGGAAGTAAAGAGGAAAGTTATTCCAATTAAAGGTGACGGGGGATTTTAAGTAGGTAAAATGCAATTACCCAATTAAGTCCTTCTAATTAGCATGGCCCACTTTCTCTGGTAGTTTACACTTATTGTAGATTTTTTTCCTTTTTAATTAGTTTAAACATGAATTTCTTCATATTTCCAAGTACTTCTTAATTTGGTATCTTGACAATAAAATTAAAGTTAAATCACGATGGAATTGTGTAATTGTAGGTAAGATCTTAGAAATTTGCTTTTCTGTTAAAGTAGATTTAATAATTAACAGATTTGCTTCTTTTTATAAACTATTAATTTTTTGATACACGCACATATTTCAAAACTCAAAAGGCATGCAATGGTGTATATGGTGAAGAGCAAGTTTACCATCCATTCCCATTCCCTCCCCCAGAGCTATCTCTATGACCAGTTTTTAATACATACTTTCAGAAAGAATTTTTTTCTGTGTAGAGGTTATACCTTTTATTTTCTATTTTTATTGACATATAACTCATAAAATAAAAAATTTACTATTTTAAAGTTTACATTTCAGTGCAGTTCATTCACAAGGTTATCCAACCATCACCACTAATTCCAGAACATTTCCATCACCCCAAAAAGAAACCTGTACTCATTAGCAGTAACTCCTATTTTTTTTTTTAAAGATTTTTATTTATTTGACAAAAGAGACACAGCGAGAGAGAGGGAACACAAGCAGCAAGAGTGGGAGAGGGAGAAGCAGGCTTCCCGCGGAGCAGGGAGCCCGATGCGGGGCTCAATCCCAGGACCCTGGGATCATGACCTGAGCTGAAGGCAGACGCTTAATGACTGAGCCACCCAGGCGCCCCTATACTTTTTATTTTTAAAAACAAATGGTAGCACAATATACACACTAATCTCCACCTTGCTCTTTTTACCTACACATACATCTCAGAGATCTTTCCAGATTAGTACACACAGGCTGCCCTATTTTTTAATGATGGCATGTTATTCCATTATTTGAATAAATCATATGTTTAACCAGTTTCCGACTAATGGCATTTAGGTTGTTGTTCTAGTCTCTGCTATCATAAAAAATGCTGTAATATCCCTACACATATTTCTACACATTAAATATATGTAGAATAAATTTTCTGGAAGCAGAATTGCTGGGTCAAAGGTCTTGGGTGCTTTAAATTTGGACAGATTTTGACACATTGCTCTCTCCTTTGGGTTTGTACCAACCAATACATGGGTCCACCAACAATGCAGGAGAGGACCTGTTTCCTCACACTTAAACTAGCACAAGATATGTCAGTTAAAAACATCTCTGCTAATGGTGATACACATCTCCTTATAGCTTTAAACCTGCATTTCTCCTATGAAAAATGATTCTCTTTTCATATATTTGCATTTCTACTGGTGTGTTATTCTGAAAGCAAAGGAAAAAAAAGAATTGCAGTGAATTTTTTTAGAATTCTCTAACTTGCCCTTTTGCTTCCTAAATTTCCCACGTCCCTCCATCCCCCAATTCTTCAACCATTTTATTCCCTTGACAAAAGCACTTCACTTAAGTATTTCAGTGGATTCTAATGAACTCAAACACTTCCTGGCTTTGAGGGGCAAGGGGATATTAAGCCTTGCCTCAGGTATTATTCAATGTTTAAAAGCTTAGAGACCTAATTCAGTAACTTTAAAAGATGCTGAGAAATCTATTCAGAGACTTAAGAACTAAAAATAACCTTTCCTACAAGAGATTTAAGCACAAAATTCTGGAAACCACAAGAAACAGATCAATCAACCCACAAAGCGGGAGGTTGGCAACGTCTCAAACATGGTTGTGTTACCACCATTTAATTTTCCATTGAGGTTTGCTGGGAAGTTGATGTAAGTATACCACCTCTCAAAAGGATTATGGTAAATCCCAATTTTCAAAAATAGGGAAGGGAGAACACTGTCTACCAAAGTAATTCCTGGATGGGCATGGCAGTAGAAGATGGCAAATTTTGCAAAAAGAGAAGAGTGTGTTGGAAAGTGGCCCACAACAGGGAAAACAGTGCTGGGCTCTAGGATGCTGACCTGCTTTGGGGGTCAAAATAAATCGCTGGCATTCTAAACCTAACAGGGCTCCAGGGGAAGCATGCTGGTCTCAACAAATGGGAACTCAGCAACTGAAACAATAGCTGGTGATCTTGGCTTCCATTCACATTTAAGATGGAGCTACTCAAAAGCTAACTGCAAACTCTGAGCTTGGATGCGTCCCAAGAACAGGATAATCCGGCTGGAGATGTAGCCATTGCTTAAAATTAGTGTCTATGTGTCTTTATTCTAAGGTCATTCCATTTTTTTCAGAGAGGAATTCTCTAATTTTCTGCTAGGAAGTAAAATGTGGCTTCTAGTATCCTGGAAGTGAAGAAAGGGGCCTGGGGAGTGCTGGTTTCCAATATAATGCCTCTCCCTTTATCTCCACTAAGCCTGGTGTTTCCAAGGCTGGTGCCTCCCTGGTTCAGTTTCAATAGAAAGTAAACTGGTAGGACAGTGGGAGGGCAAGGCATCCAGTATCTACCTGCTCCTCATACAGACTTCCAATCAGTGCTGTTGTGCAGCCTGATCTCTCACACCTGCTTTCAGACAGAGAGTTATGCCAAGTCACTGGGACGTGCTGAGGTTGGCCAGCAAGAACCAGCACGCTTCCCCAAAGCACACCCCTCTGCAGGCACACAGGTTTTGTTTTCATGGCTCTGCTAAGTCCACTTCCCTGGAGCCTTCCCTCTCTCTTCCTCTCTCTGATCAGTGACCAAGGTCTCCAGATCTATCTCCTAACACCTCTCTTCATCCTCTTTCCTCCATTCCCATTGCTCCTAATGTCTCTTAACTTGTGTGGGAGGCAGTATCTTAACCATCTCTCCCTAGGACTCCTGTCTCTGGTATTCAGGCAATCACTCATCTAGGTCATGTTGTAAAGGGACTTTGCAGATGTAATTTGGGTTACTAATCAGCTGACCTTAAGAAAGGGAGCAATTCCAAGCATGAGAAGGATTTGACACACCATTGCTGGCCCTGAGACGTAGGAGCCCATGTGCTAGAACTAGAAAGAAGCCTCTAGAAGCTAAGGGCAACCCCCACCCTGACAGCCAGCAAGAAAACCCAAGTCCTACAATCATGAGGAACTGAATTCTGTCAACAACCTGACTGAACGTGGAAATGGACTCTTCCCAGATTCTCAGTGAGAGTCCATCCAGCCGACACCTTGAGTTCAGCCTTAGAAAATCCAGAGCAGAGAAACCAAAGAGCCATCTCAGACCTCTGACATACAGAACTGTGAGATAATACATTTCTGTTGCTTTGAGCTGCTAAGTTTGTGGTGGTGTGTTAAGGCAGAGACAGAGAGCCAATGCAGTCTGTTTCCTTACTTCAAGTCCTCTCTTTTGATCTCATTTCCCAACTGCTGCCAGAGGGAGCTCTGAAAAACACAAACCTGATTGCTGACTATGCTGCCTCATACATGCTTGAGCTTTCATGTATCATCTCCAGAAAACTGTATAGATAACACCGGTGTGTCTGACTCTGGTTTGTATTGATTTCATGACTTTTGCTTTTACACCTGATTGGCCACCTTTCTCAGGTGGTTATTTAGGTGGTCAGCCATGTCTGATGGGGAGGAAACAATGTGACGAGTCTAGAAATGGCTGGAGTGGGCTGTAAATTTAGTTAAGAAGGAAATTAAGGAAATTAAGGTCATGCAAAGAGAACACTAATACTGCAACTAAGACGGTGGTAATGGCAATGAGAAAATGTGGGGGACTGGAAGAAGGATCGAGAGAAACAGCATAGGCATCACGCTTTTTGTTACACGTGAGTGTATGTGTAGGGGTGTGTGTGCATGTGTGTGTACATATACATAGCAATGCACACAGGTATTTTAAATGTATTTTTTATATAAAGTAATCAACATTCGTGGGAAATATTTAAGCACTACAAAAGAGTTTAGGTGAGTCCAAAACTGGCAGCTTGTGCACAAATCCAACTAGGCAAGGGGCTTTAATGGATTCACAGAGTATTTTATTTTTAATCTGAATTTGAATGACTTCAGATGGGTTATGCACTTTCCAATTTGCTATACTTCTCCCCCCTACCTCAACCGTCTCTGGCTTTACACTTGATCTCATGTGTTCATTTCTGGTTCCTGCTTTGCTTTTAGTCATAGGAGTTTGCGATCCAGGCCTAAAGTATAAAGCCCCTACTATCTCCACAACTCTCCTATTATATGGGCAAGAGTCCTCATCAGGGGCACTACTGACATTTTGAAACAGATAACTGCTTGGGAGTGCAGTCCTGTTCACTGTAGGATTTTCAGCAGTATCCCAGGCCTCTAGCCACTACATGTTCCCCGGTTGTTTCCCCTAATCGTAATAAACTAAAATGTCTCCTAACATTGCCACCCTGGGGGGTAAAATTGCCCCCAGCTGAGAGCTACTGTCTTAGAGAAACCTCTGGTAAGAGTTCCTAGGGTACCCTTCTAGATACTTTCTGTGTCATAAGAGCAATTGCATATATCTGTATCTCCATCTTTTTTTTATACTTATTTTTACTCTTAATATCACAAGTATCATTCCTTATTCTCACATATGAATATACCATATGCCACATTTTGCAACAGCTGAAGAGATTTTTCACTGTATAGGGATACAAGCTGTATGATCAACTGCACCCTCTCACATATCATTGATGGATGTTTCTCACCTGTGTGCATGGACAAGTCTAGAGATCATAAACTGAGGATGAGGACACATTACTGGTGTATAGAGATGGCAAGAGTGACAGGGGCTGTTCAGTTTGGTGCTTTGTGATCTCTCCCCACGCGGGAGCTGGGCAACAGAACAGCGGACTGCATGTCGCTACTTCATGCTGAAGAAAGAATCTACAGAGAAGGGGGAGTGAGGTCCCGCAGGGGATACCTGAGCTGGGCAGAGATGATTATGAAGCCAAGAAAGGAAAGTAAGTGTACAGAGATTAGAAAGAAACCTGTAATGGTTAAGGTAAAACACGGACAGGACACACCTGACCTTTCATTTTGCTTCCGGCCATGGGCACGAGACTAGTTCCCCGCCATCCTCGGGGTGCTGGTGTGTCCAGCAGAACTAGCCCCCCTGCTGCATGGCACCCAGATTCACGCTCCAGGAGTACAGGGCAGCGGCTCTTCTAACAGGGACCTGTCTTCCTGTTGTAAATTGTGTCCCGGGCTTGGCAGTTCACAGGTCACACCCGCCTGTCACTCTGGCCTCTCTCCTGATGAGTGGGGACTCATGGGACTAAGGCCCAGAAAACCTGATCTTTTCCAGCAGATTTGATCAAATTCACAAAATATCTAATTATGTTGCTATAAAATAAGCTGTTATTTTATGTATAATTTTCTCTTAACTCATCAGGATTTCATTACTGGTTACATAAAATGTCTCTCCCCCTGCCCCCCCGTAGAAATAACCATGACAAATAATGAACTACAAAATAAAAAAGAAAGACAATGCATACCTTTTAGTACTATTTTGCTTGGTTTGTTGCTTTGTGATCTCTTCCAAAGCAAGAACTGGGCTGCAGAAGAGCTGCCCGCTTTTCCTGATTATCTTTTGCTTCATGGCAGTTAGACTATTCCATTCTCGAACAAACCTCAAAATCTGGCAGAAAATGAGGTAATGAAGAGTTAACCAGCTCACCAGGCATCTTCCTTTGAAAGTAAGCCCCTTATCACATCAGAAAACTGCTGTTTTATTATATCCCCAAATAGGCTTCTGAATGTCACAATTTAAGGCTTTCTTCGGTTTGATGCATCTTCATATCTTTATTGTAAAATATCTGTGGCTAGTTCTGCAGAGGTCTCTTTCAACCCAAAGACACATTTCAGGACATCCAGCATATGTCCTTAATGCACATAGGGACCAATGGCAACAATGTGCTCAGCGAGACCAAAAGAGGCCCAGCTGTTAGAAGCACAAAGCCAGCGGTAGCCGAGGCAAAAGTGGTCTTGGGGAGAGTGGGTCTTCCAGCGGCGGCAGGTTTCAGCGCCACATCTGAGAATCGCTTTGTACCCGACTGCCTGACTTCTCATAGGCAAACAGCCAGCAATAAATCTGGCACATTTTTACCAGGGTCGCTATTATTCTTGCTTATTAGTCAATTATATGTAACTGGCTATTTTCTGGGAATCTGAAAATCAGGATTCAATGATACCAGAGAAAATAGCTCACTGCTACCTTTTCCTTTAAGATGGGTATGGCTGACCCATGGGCAACGTTTGCTTTTCACTCAAAGGGCAGAAACATAATCACTATTCTCTTGTAAAAAGTGGTACGCTGCATGCTGTCAGCCCCACCCATGTTGATCCTTCTCAGCAGTGAAGGTCAATCGGCCACAGATCAGGCTTAAGGCCTCCGAGCGTGTACTTGGTCTGTGGCTGTATGCCGGCGCTTCTGAGGATGCCAGAGTCCCCCAGTACGGCATCGTCCCTGCTCTCAGAACTGGCCATCGTTAGAACTTAACCGTCAGAGATAAAATGAGATTCTGTCAGATACAAATACCACAGTTGCTAATCCTGTGAATGAGAAATTAAACGATGTGAGCATAATTCTATCCACAGAAACAGCAACCTAGGTGTGATCACTCACCAAGGAAAGAGATCTCACGTTTATTCTCAGCACCAAGGTAAATCATAGGCAGTGCCTGGACTGACGAAAATGCGACCAGTGATCTGACTCTGCACCAGGCCACAAGGTAACTTTACTTTTATTAAACTGAAAATGGTCTTAAATTACTCAACAGATTTTAACTTAAAACAAATGCACAGAACTAGTCTTACCAGGGAGCGATTCTGTTTCAGCTGAAAGCTTGCAGGTAAGTCTTCCCAAAGGTCTAATTTTATATCCAAAGGAATGAAGTTACAGTTCATCTGGTTTCCATCCTGATTATAGATTAGGAAGGCATTATTAATCCATCTGGTCTATAGGCACTACTAATTATTTTAAAAAGTAAAGAATTATATTATGGCACAATATTCCTAAAAGATAAATGGAGGCGGCACATTCTAACAAGATTCCACACACACAGATGCCCTGCGTGGATGCTGGGCGGAGGGGCCAGGCCCCCAGGCGCTCTGAATGCCTCCACTGCTTTCCTCTTAAGGGTAAAAATACCACGTAGAGGGCTGTAGTCAGTTAAACATGAGGTTTATTTTTTTTTTATTATTATTTTTTTATTATTTATTTATTCATGAGAGACACAGAGAGAGAGAGAGAGGCAGAGGGAGAAGTAGGCTCCCAAGGAGCAGGGAGCCCGATGCGGGACTCGATCCCAGGACCCTGGGATCATGACCTGAGCCGAAGGCAGACGCTTAACCATCTGAGCCACCCAGGCGCCCAAACATGAGGTTTAAATATGAGTATTTCTTTTATAAAGGGGAAGAAAAACTTCTGCATATGAAAATCTATTGTATCAATAAAAGCTGAACCCATATTGGAATTCTCTCAGCTGAAAAGAAAGTTACAGCTTCCATAATCACTTTGGAAAAAAAACACACAGAAAGTACTTAACATACTGATTCAAAGTTTAGACATGTAATGGTTCCTATAAACTCTGAATTAGACTTGGGATTCTGGCTAAAATGAATAGCTCTTTAGAGGGACACTGTTACTGCAACATAGGATGCTAAACAGCTGTTACTGATCTTCCTTTTAGGGGGTTTTTATCCAAATCCCTACTTCCAGATTCACCTCAGCTCACCTTACAGCTGTGAAAAGAACTGTTCACGTGTCCTCTGCTTAGGGTCTCATATTTAGAAGATTAATTGAATAACATTTTATGGTAAAGGGACATGCAAGTATTTAGCTCATTCATAAAAATGCGCTTGAGACTATTAAGAGAGTCAAGAAGGTGAGGTGGCCCACGCGACCTGGAACTAGAAGGTGGGTCAGCAAGGCTGTCGCACCAGGACTTTGCAGTTTCTCTCCTATCTCCACCCAAAGGGGTGAAAACATTGATCAGATGACCCAGGATGCAGAGCTTTCACTGTACAGAATAAAAAGTGTAAGGAGTTTAAGGGCTTCTGAATTCTGTGTTGTACTCTGCCTGGTGTCTGCCTTTTGGGTTCTTGACCTTCAGTCGCCTCTGGGGACCAGTTCTCTATTATTCTCACATGGTGGTCTGGGAACCATGGCCTGGAGCTCTCCCCACACTGCAGATGAGGGTGCTCAGGCACTCAGACCTGCCTCTACATGAGCTGAGGAGGCCTTGTGCTCCCTCCACACCCAGAGGTTCCACATGGTGGACAGGGGTCCAAGCGTTAAAGAGAAGCATCATTCCCTGCCTGGCTTCGTTCCCGGTGTCTCTCTCTTGGCTGTGGTCTCACGACAGAAGCAGTGTGGGGCTTCTGGCATTCACGATCCTAGTCATCTCTTAATCTTCTAGCAATCCCTTCTAATTATTAGTTGGCACTGGAGATTATTACACGGCCCGCCATCTATCTATATTTCTATTTGGTTTAGTGTAAAACCTGTAACCTAAGTTATCTTGAAAAAGGCATTCTTTCAGTAGGCTCTCATGAGTATAAGAAGTTACAAATATTTTATTTTACTTATAAAGACTAGGAATTTGATACTGTAGAGCAAAGTATTCATCATCTCAACAAGTTTTTCCTCAAATACTCACACTAGTTTACCTAGGCCACAGATTCTTACAGGGCCCCTGAGACCACTTTAGGGGATCCACAGAGGCAAAAGTGTTTTCTTAATAACAGTAAAACAACATTTGCCCTTTTCACCCTCATCCTCTCACAAAAGCACAGTGATGTTTCCCAGGGACAGACAGATATGAGAATCCCAATGTCTTCATTAAGACTCTAGAGAAACTGGTAAAAATATAAAACAGTGAAGGGGTGCCTAGGGGGCTCAGTCGGTTAAGCGTCTGACTCTTGATTTCTGCTCAGGTCATGGTCTCAGGGTCCTGGGATCCAGCCTGCGTCAAGCTCCTGCTGAATGTGGAGCCTGCTTGTCCCTCTCCCTTTGCTCCCTGCCAGCCCCGCCCCCCCCCCCCCGCTCTCTCTGTGTCTCTCTAGAATAAATAATTTTTTAAAAAAATCCCCAAAACAATGTAAAACAATGCCAACTCTCCTCACTAAATGTTATCTTTGTTTTATAAAATACGTTTCATGCCCTGCGTGGATGCTGGGCGGAGGGGCCAGGCCCCCAGGCGCTCTGAATGCCTCCACTGCTTTCCTCTTAAGGGTAAAAATACCATGTAGAGGGCTGTAGTCAGTTAAACATGAGGTTTAAATATGAGTATTTCTTTTATAAAGGGGAAGAAAAACTCTATTGACATGAGTATCAACAATGGGTTATTACTATCTTTAGTTAATAAATATTTTTAAGTGTTTCCAGTTTAATTTCAAATACAGTAAATATCAACAGATATAACCCACATGAACAAAAGCTCCTTGGGGTTCTCAACAAATTATAAAAGTACAAAGAGCTCCTGAGACTAAAAAGTTTGAGCACCACTAACCTAGGCTATGGCATGAATCCAAGCAATCATATTTTTAAAGCTTCCTAGAATTTATTCGACATGGATGGGCAGAGTCAGGCTTTGGCAAAGGTGCTGCGGCTGCTACAAATGATCTGTGAAGGAGCTAACTTTTTTTGCAAGTACAGTTGACACGATGTTATGTAAGTTTCAGGTGTACAACATGGTGATTTGACAAGTCTATACGTTATGCTGTGCTCACACAAGTGTAGCTCCCATCTGTCACCATACAACACTATCATTATCATTGACTGTATTCCCTGTGCTGTACCTTTCATCCCTGTGACTTACTCACTCCATAACTGGAAGCCTGTAACTTCCACTCCCCTTCCCCCATTTTGCCCATGCCCCCACCCTGTCCCCTCTGGCAACCACCAGTTTGTTCTCTGATTTATGGGTCTTTTTCTGCTTTGTTTGTTCATTTGTTTTGTTTTTTTAGATTCCACACATAAGTGAAATCATGTGGTACTTGTCTTTCTCTGTCTCACTTATTTCACTTAGCATCATACCCTCTATGTCCATCCGTGTTGTTGCAAATGGCAAGATCTCGTTCTTTGTGGCCGCATAATATGCCACTGTGTAGATGTGGGGTGTGTGTGTGTATACCACATCTAGGAGCTCTTACTGAGTTTCTTATGGCTAGGCACAAGTGCTAAGTGATTTACAGGAATTGGCTCATGTTACCCTTGCAACAACTCCTCTCCACATTTTCCAGTTAAGGAAACTGAGGCACAAAGCAGTTAAGTAATATGTTCAAGATTCCCTGCTCAGTAACAGATATGAATTGAAGCAGTTTGGCCCTGAAGTCTGTGCTCTTAACTACTATGCTGTTTTGTTTCTCATTGTCTTTAGATTTAACAAAAGAATTTTAGAATTAGCTTTAAGGAGAAAAAGAACCAGATACCTATATCACTGTTAATAAAATTAAATATCTCCACTGAGACATGAAAAAAAGGAAGCCTTTTGTATGTTTCAAGCTACAGAATCTGCATGATGCTTACCTTAGTATAGAGGTGAATCCGGTCAGTATTCTTACTTGCACAGAACATTAAGGTATCATACACTGGCAAGTTGTCTGAACTCTTCAACTGTTCTAGTTAAGAAGATAAAAAAGAACCTGAAGGCTTATCTCTCCTCTAACCAAAATAGCTTATTTTAATCTTCTATGGGTTAGAATGATGAAAGAGCTATATAAAACATATCAACATATTTGACAAAGAACATGTATCTGCACTTGAAATAAAACTACGATGGCAGGGCATCTAAGACCACATTGGCTTATATGGAAACCAGTTGCTTTGCACTTTTGCTAATGACTCCATAAGAGAGAAACAAATTAGGAATTAGCTGAAAAGATATGAGTTAGGTATGAGAGAGAACTTCCTCCACCGAGAGTTGTCGGTCTTAAAGGAGCCTAGAATCTGGATTTCTCCAAGAGTGGTTTTAAGCTGGGACTGAAGGAGCACCACTTTGGTTACCAGCAGCAATCCAGCTCTGTGAAAGGCCACTTAAATGCCAGATTCCCTATGACCCAGTACTTCACATTCAGAAAAGGGGACATGTGGACAAGTTTTTTTTCTGATTATCTTCTTTTATTTACCACTTCTCAGTTTCACTGACCAATATATATAGGAGAGAGAGGGTTAACACAGTGGATCTAGGGGCGCCTGGTTGGCTCAGTTGGTTAAGCGACGGCCTTCGGCTCAGGTCATGATCCTGGAGTCCCGGGATCGAGTCCCACATCGGGCTCCCTGCTCAGCAGGGGGTCTGCTTCTCCCTCTGCCCTCTTCCCTCTCGTGCTCTCTGTCTCTCATTCTCTCTCTCTCAAATAAATAAATAAAATCTTTAAAAAAAAAACAAAAAACACAGTGGATCTAAATAATAATTATGGTTAACACTTATCAAGTACTTACAATGTGCCAGGCACTGTTCTCAGTACATATATTAACATCTCTCAGAAATAAGTAGTGCATTTTACAGAGGAGAAAACTGAGGCACCTTTACTTGCCCAAGGTCACACCACCAGTAAGAGGACTTAAGACCAGGAATGTGGCTACAGAGCCTATGCCCTTAACCTCTGCCACAGTTTCTGAACGACTTTCATCCTCATCATTATTTTTATTTTATTTTTTCCTCGGTGACCTTTTAAAGTGCTTCCCCAGATCTAGAAGTCTATGATTTGTCATTCTACTTGGCAATGTCATCATATTTTAATTTTTCTAATCAAGCCACTGGTCATTTTACAAACTTGGGAGTATTCCCATATTTCATAAATTCAAAAATGTCAGCTTTTCCCACACTTGAACACCCCTGAGATTGGCATGTTGTACAGCCAGTAACTGTGCCGTTTTACAATCATTGCTGGCCCAGTGGCAGGTGCGAAGTGGTGGTCACTGCCCGAGCACCCATGAGCTTAGTCATAACTACAATACTGTTATTACTTCAACACCACACTTGAGTCAAACGCATTGTCTGTTACTACATGAGTTCAGTTTAATTACCTCTACAATGTCTTCAAAACGTTTCACTATGATTTGGTATTGAAATGAAAAGTTACCATGCGTACCAAAAAATTTTGCATATAAGGCGGGAGAGGATAAATTTTATATTAAAGAAGTAAATATGTATCGTTGGAGGAAGAACCAAAATTTTTTTATATTCTTGCAAAGGAATAACTAAGTGCTTCATGGAACCTAAGGAAAAGAGATCCCTGCAGACAGAGGAAGCTCTCTCACATCTGGATCCTGAGATGTACAGAAAGGTTGCCCTAGTACATGCCAAGCACAGCAATGAAGGCAGAAGGACTGCCGAATCCCTCAGGACAAATGAAAGAAATATCAAAGCAACAGAGGGTGGTTTGACCTGGTCTGGGCTCTCACTCGGGTATTAAGTCACAGCTTAATTTTTAGAGTTTCTTTTTTAATGTACATAAAATAAGTGCATCCTATAATCACTGTGTCTTCAGATTTTTTTGAAGAACCATAGTTAATGCATTAATGTTTAAAGATCAGAAGTCATTCTCTGATTAAAAAGCATTAAAGGATTGATTCCAAATCAGTTGATATTCTCGGTAGCTAGCAGCTACATCGGGGAACATATTTCTCTTGTCATTGTTTTCATGAAGTATAATTTAATG
This sequence comes from Mirounga leonina, assembly GCF_011800145.1. Lineage (NCBI taxonomy): Eukaryota > Metazoa > Chordata > Mammalia > Carnivora > Phocidae > Mirounga > Mirounga leonina. Next base: position 92,341,848 of record NW_023270377.1, on the reverse strand, counting down.
GCTCGAGACTAGAGATGACGCATCTTGTGAAGACACAGCCATCCTTCCAGACCCTTAGAATTCCAGTTAGAACAAAACCACAGTCCCCACAAAGCACATACCACTACAGTTCTAGAAGAGCTTATGTGCATAGAATAAACATTTTCACATAGTGTGCCCCCTGTCACCCTTCTGTTTGTTTTTCATGGAAATCCATGTTAGTGGGGAGAGGTGAAACATTATCGCTTGTATGGAATTCTCAGCCCAGTGATCTGAGAAGTCAGGAATGGGGGAAAAGTTGGCATTGTCTGGAGTGGATGAGGCCAAGGCAAATCTCACTGGCCGAATAGAATTTCTAAAGGTCTAGTGATTTTTGAAAAGTATGTGTAAGTAAACCTAGCATCTGCCTTCATCAAGGGACCAATTTCCAACTAATAAACCAGAATTTCCCTGCCACAGATGAAGAGACTTAAGGTCCATGAGTTGTTTGTTCTCGGTCTGATGTTTAGTCCAGTGAGCCAAACGCTGTCCTACAACAAGGGCTTCATCAGCACTTGAGGGACTGTCAGAGCAGGAGGAAGGAAACCAGAATTATGAAGGGAATGCCCCACTTGAGACTACACCGTCTACCTAAATACCATTAAAATTAACACACCTAAAACAGGGTCCATTCCAATACATTATTTGAGAAGACCTTGAGGCATTAGAGGGAAGGAGGGCTGAGGGAAAAAGAAAGGAGAATGGCCTGAGCTCAGAAATTCTTAAATGAACGTTTCATTTTAAATGAATCTGACTCTGAATTATATCTGTGTTTAATAGCAACTGATTTAGAAGGAAAACTTCAACTGTCCCATCTCAACAGTTTTGGTGTTGTTATAATGAGAACATCCGTCTGTGGGTTACTATGGTCACTAACCGATTAACAAAGAAAATAACCCCAAAGTACTCACCAACTCTGACCAGTCGGCCCATAACGACAGTGATGTGTGACATATGGGCTGGTATGCACCCACCATCACAGCTTGAAGTAATGAATGGAATCAACCAAAGAGTAAATAAATCCAAACACTACATGGTTGGCTCCAAGTGCAGTCATGATTCATATAGTCTTGAAATTATGTACCTTGAAAACGTTTTCTTAAAAAAAACCAAAACACCCAAAATCCTAAATTTAAAATAGGCCAATTAGTTGTAGCCATTTAAAAGAAATTCATGTGCAAATGATTAATGATCTGTTAAGTAGCTGTTAATAATATGTCCATCTTACTGTTTTGTCCAAAAGAACCTTCCAAATATCAAAACCTCACCCTCGCTCACGGATGGGCCTGACCTGGATGAGGCTGGGCGAGCGGCCTGGGGGCAGCACGGGCAGAGCTACATGTCAGTTCTGCTCTCTGTGTCATGTCTGAATGCCCACAGGTCTGCTCTTCCAGCCACCTGGTATTTCAGTGGGTGGTTCCAAATGTTTAATCCAAAAATGGTAATGCAAGGAACCTGGAACGGGATAGTGGTAGCAAATCTATCAACAGTATTATCTATCTACGTGCATGGTTTGCATCTGGACACTGGAAGTGGAAACCAGACTTACCATCACCTGGCTGGGGTGTGAGTCCGTCTTCTCTCTTGATTTCTGATATTTCTTCCTTGTTTTCAGCCAACAGGTTAGGTTCTGAGGGTGCAAGGACTTGTTTTTCACAGTCAGAACTAGTCCAAACGTTTTTGGAAGTATCTTTCTGAGGATCACCTTTCTCACCTTCGTTTTTATCCTGGGTAGAGCTGAGGCTATCTAGTTGTAGAATTATGAAAATCAAACAATTTACACACAAATTTAGGTAAAATCATTATTTACTCTAAGGTCAGTTTTATTTATTTTTTAAAAAGATTTTATTTATTTGACAGAGACACAGAGAGAGAGGGAACACAAGCAGGGGGAGGGTCAGGGAGAAGCAGGCTTCCTGCTGAGCAGGGAGCCCGATGCGGGGCTCGATCCCAGGACCCTGGGATCATGACCTGAGCCGAAGGCAGATGCTTAACGACTAAGCCACCCAGGTGCCCCTACGGTCAGTTTTTAAAAAGTCACAGCTAGGTCTTATAAAAAGCAACACGGTCAACAATGTTTGTTCATTCTCTGGAAACACCTGCTGGGAGTCACTAAATGCCCCATGTGCAAATGATGGGGTGCTGGACAGGCGGTGAGGAATGAGACAGACAAATCCCTGCTTCCTAGAGTTTCCATTCTAAGTGTCAGAGACAGACCATCACCAAGGAAGCAACAAAAATCAGAGAAGGAGAATAAAGGCCAATGAATAAAGAAAAAGAAATAAAACAAGCGAATAAAACAAGGTTTTGTAATCAGGGGACAGTGGGGAGCAAAGGTCGGCAGCGCCAAGCTCTGGGTCGAATTCCATCTGAGCTGAGGGCTGTTCGGGAATCTAGGAGGCCCAGCCCGAGAGCCTGTATTCTCAAACCCGATTGTAAATGTAAATGGAAGCCATTGAGGGTTTTAGGTAAAGGAATGGAATCATCTGAGTTTTTAAAGGCTCACTCTGGTTGCTTGTACTGAAGGGCCACAGGGAGGCTAGCTGGGAGGCCACTGAGGTCTGGGAGAGGAAATGGTAACTTCTGGTAGGATGGTAGCAGCAAGGAAGACGTGGCCAGAATCAAGACAGACTTTGAAGTTATGCCAGCAGAACCTGACAAATCAAGTGTGGGAGGAGAGAAAGGAATCAAGGACGCTGCCTGCGTTTCTAGCATCATGGAGGGATGATGAGGGAAGAGAAGATTTAGGTGTTAGGTGTGGTGGTGGTGAATCAAGAACTCCACCTTGGGCCATGTTCACCTTGAGGTACCCATCACACGAGCAGGTGCAGATGAGACAGAGGCATATGGACGAGCCGCAGTTCAAGCGGGAGACAAGTGTGGACTTATGAACTGTAATATGGCAAGTATGAGCTATGTGGATATTAGGAACAAAGCGCAAGAGGGGTACCTGGCTGGCTCAGTAAAGCATACGACTCTACATCTTAGGGTCATGAGTTCAAGCCCCATGTTGGGCACAGAGATTACTTAAAAAAACAAAACAAAACAAAACAAAGCACAAGAGAAGGGTTATTCATTGACAAATATTAGTGTTCAGTATATACTATACCAAATTGTACTGAATGTCCTGGAGAATGCATTAGCAACCTTTATAGGACTGTAATTTCATAATATTGCTCCTTTAGTTTTTTTTTTTTTTTTAAGATTTTATTTATTTGACACAGAGAGAGAGAGAGAAAGCACAGGCATGGGGAGCGGCAGGGAGAGGGAGAGGGAGAAGCAGGCTCCCTGCTGAGCAAGAAGCCCAATGAGGGGATCGATCCCAGGACCCTGGGATCATGACCTGAGCTGAAGGCAGATGCTTAACTGACTGAGCCGCCCAGGTGCCCCTCTCCTTTAGTTTTTCGGATTCTGTTTCCTCAAAGTGTTATATGGCAAACACTGATTGAAAATTTTGGATGAATTAGAATTAATTCTGCTTTTCAGTACTTTTGAGGGTACATCCAAATTAGGGTGGGAAATCATTATGCCAAGTACAATAATATTAATCTAACAATTACAACCTTTATACACAGTAGTATCACTGTTACTTATATGTATTTCTGTTTAGTCAGACTTTCATAGTCACAAAAGGAGTTTTATTTTTCTTTAGGTTACTTGTGAGTTTGCTTATTAAATCAGGAGTCTAGAAACTTTTGCTGTTGCTCATGGTGTCACAAAGAAAAATCAGAACTACAAACCCTATTAAACTATGATTTTCATTGCTAAATCACTCAACTTATACTTAATGTGAACTGGCATTATTCTGTAGTCATGAGATACTTTATTTTTATGGTCTAGAGTAGTTGGAAATTGAATGAGATAATGCAAATTGTGAGAGATATTATATGGAATAAGCTTGTGGTTCCAATTTAGTTCACAGACAACAGGTGTCCACGTTACAAATATAACCACCCAGATGGCAGACTTGTCATTTTTGTAGGAACACCCAAATTGAAAGAGGAAAGACTCAGCTACTGATTACATTTTCTTTCAGATTAAAACTAAGACACAGGAGAACAAGAAAGACAGGCAGTAAAGAACAAGAGAGAACAAGAAAGAAAGGCAGTAGCAGAGCCTTTATCTTAGCTGACTCTTTGTTACTGTCACTCTCTAAAGAGTTCACATATGATGGAAAAGGAGGTGTGTACAATTATTACAACCGATAAAATAAAATGATTTCTTCCAGCTTCCAAAACTGTCAAGATGGCCTTTTGAGTTGCCATGAAAATGGTCTCTCAAACTGGAAACAAAAGAAATACTAATGATCTTTTTTCTTAAGACAACCTCAGTATTAATTAATTTCAAAAACAAAACATCAGAAAATGTAATACCATGCTATAAAAACATACTCTGATGTATGTTTATAATTTCTACTTTTAAAATAGCATGTTTTGGAAAAGAATAAACTCATAAAACAGATACCAAATTGGTTCTTAAAAGACGATCTATAGAGGAATTTTTATGATTTGTCATACAAGAAACAGGACACAATGTATATTTTACTAGGCAAAGAAGCTACCCTGGATTATTTTGCTATTTAAACAAAAATAATCTATAATTTCTTTAAAAACAAGTATTATCTACAGGAGAAAGAAAACAGCAGGTCTATGACTATAAGGCATATTTGCTGCCATAGCAACAGAGCTTCTATTCCTGCCCACTGAATTCACATCCTGCCGGCATTAATGAGAAATGTCCATTTGTGCCAAATTAATGCCATGTCACAGACGCTCAGGGATATACATTCTTGACAGAACTGGGAGCTTTCCACATTCTACCGGGGGATAAATTCAGTCTTCACTATGTAAAGTTCTTACTCTAGCTTAAAAGCTAAAGTCAGTGTCGAGTCCCACTAACCCGTGCTAATAGCAGTTGCCTCTAAAAACACAGACTATGTGAAGATAACACCGCCAGCCCCCTCCAGGGCCACACTCCATGTACTCACCAGCTCTGCCTGGAGGATTCTCACACATTTCACAGTAAGGTAACGCTGAGTTATTGATATAGGTGCAGAAAGCACACTGCCAGCCCTTTCCAGGAAGGATTGGGCTGGTTGCCTGGGCTAGAGCCGTGGTCTGCCTGGGCCGGGATGGTTTCTCCTCTGGGGCACTGCAGTGGTCATTGGTGGTGACCAACTTCAATCTTTTAGCTTCAGGTTCAACATTGCTTTCATAATCAATGATATGTCTTGTGGCTCTTTTTCCAGGGTCTGCTGGCACGACAGTATTTTTCTCTTGGAATATCCCTGATTCATCACAGGAGGTCACCAACTGTCTTTTCTTAGGTTTCGGTAAAAAGAATGATCGAATATCATGCTGTTTTTCTTTTTCAAACTAGGAAAAACAGTTATCAAATTAAGAAGCAATCTAATATGTTCTTCCTAAATGAAACAGATTAACCAACTATTTTCAGTAACCATATTCCTTTATCTTTTGAATACCTTGTTGGAAATGAATTCAGTTATGCTATGACTCTTCATATATACATATATGCAGAATATCATTAACACATCTATATACTTCCTGTGTCTAACTTTTTTTTAGCACTTACAGTGTGCCAAGCACTTTACATATATTAACTCATTTAACCCTCATGCCAGTTCTGTAAGACAGGTACTAGTATTCTTCCTATATTTTAGATGAGGACACTAACGCTTTAGAGATGTTAAGTAATGTGGCTACAGAATTTATGTAATAAAATTATACTTCATCAACTATCTGCTCTAGAGGTATATCAGGGAAAGGAGAATTGTGTATTTAAATGTTTCAAGTCAACCAAGAACCTACAAAAATGTTTCCATGCCCAAACTATAAATACAGTATTCATAAACAATGTTTTTCATATTACAATGTTTTCTTGACTAGGGAGCATTTTTTCAAATAGCATTAAAGCTATTAATTAGAACTGCTTCTTTAACAGACACATCTTAACAATTATCTTGCTTTCAAGAAATTTATTTCCCTTTTCTAAGAAAATCTCCATCATTATCTCATGTTTTTTGGTCTTCTTTTCAATGTATAAATCTCAACCTCCTTATTAGAGAAAGTGGAATACATAACTCCACAAGTGATTAGCTTGTAGAAGGAAGACAGAGGAGTCAATTTTAGAGAATTCCTGTTAGGGGTACCATAGTGGATACACACTGCATTTCCAAAGATGGTCACACCAGTTCTTATCTTATTTGACATGCTTTTCTCATAATACGACACAACACGCCTACATTTGGAGGTGGGGTCTGTGTTCCTCTCCCTTGAACCTGGGTGAATCTTTGTAACTGTCTCAATCAATAGAATGCAGTGAAAATGACACTGTGTGACTTGTGAAGCTAGGTCGTTGAAGATTATATGGCTTCCACTTGGTTGCTGGCATTCTGAATCTCTCTTTATGTCTTGGGTTGCTTGTCTTTGGAGCCTTGCCACCATGTTGTGGGGAGGCCCAGGTCACAGGGAGAAGCCATGTGTGGATGTCTGAGTTGACAACTCCAGGTAGGCCCCTAGGTTACAGACAGCATCAACTGCCAGACATGTGAGTGAATGAGCCTTGAGATGTTTCCAGATCTCAGACATGGGGTCTTCCATCAAAGTCCCCATTCACTGTGGAGCAAAGACACATCATCTCCATTACACCGATTGAATTCCTCACCCCTAGAAACCATAAGAAATAATATATGACTGTTGTTGTCTGAAGACACTAAATTTGGGGCTAATTTGTTATGCAGCAATAGATAACACTGACAGACACTATGGATAATGATAGCAAAATACCATATATTGTAAAGAAATATTTTACATAATACATCTACCTGCACTTCTTAGCAGTGGTGTATAAGAAAGCAAGATATAGCAAATCCATAGAGACAGAACAATTAGTGGTTAACAGGGGCTGAGGGAAAGGGAGATGGGGAGTTATTGCTAAATGGTCACAGAGTCTGTCTGAGGTGAGGAAAAAGTTTTGAAAATAGTGGTGACAATTGTACAACACTGTGAATGTGATATTAAGGGGCATTACCACTGAATTGTACACTTAAAAATGGTGAAAATGGCAAGCTTTATGATTATATATTTACAAATATAAAAAGGAAGGGAAAAAAGCAGGAAGATTTAGGCTGTTCCCATATTGGTAAAATTAAAACATATAAGAAAAAAAATCATGTGCCCCCCCCCCCCCCGCCAAATGTACAGCTTCTATTTTCTATGGCTGTTATTTACACAACCTCATGTACTATAAAAAGTTACCTGATTAGTTATGGAAGTTACAGAATTTAGATAAAAATATAAAGAAGGAAATTATTAACTATGAGACAAGATTTTTAAAACAAGGCACAAGGGAAATCCAAGAAAAGGGTGAAGGGGGCGCCTGGGTGGCTCAGATGGTTAAGTGTCTGCCTTCGGCTCAGGTCATGATCCCCGGGTCCTGGGATCGAGTCCCCATACCGGGCTCCCTGCTAGGCGGGGAGCCTGCTTCTCCCTCTGCCTCTGCCTCTCTCTTTCTCTCTCTCTGACTCTCATGAATAAATAAATAAAATCTTAAAAAAAAAAGGGTGAAGAAAAGCAGAGAGATTAGCAGACTAACAGAGTTTGGTGTTTAAAAAGGTAACAAAGCAAAAAAGATAGTTAAACATTTAAAGAAAATGTTCTATTCCATATAATAGGACGGCCAAGAGGGCTTTCAGGATTTTGAAAATACTAGCAAATGTTCAGCAAACATGAACAAATTCCATCAGATATTTCTAGTTAAAGCATGACCTTCCGAGTCCTTCCATGTCTGGAAATGAACTGATTTTGTTTCTAACCCTTAGTCAGTAGTTTCATGGGACATATAATTCTTTTCAAGTCTTTACAAACATTGCTCTGCTTCTTCCAACACCTGATGATGCTGATGATGTTCCTTCATAGGTTGTACTTTTCCTTTGTTTTAGAGGCTTTCAAGACCTTCTCTTTATCCCTGGTGCTCTGAAATTTCACAATAATCTGCATTTCTTTTTTTTTTTTAAGGTTTTATTTATTTATTTAAGAGAGAGAGAATGAGAGATAGAGAGCACAAGAGGGAAGAGGGTCAGAGGAAGAAGCAGACTCCCTGCTGAGCAGGGAGCCCGATGCGGGACTTGATCCTGGGACTCCAGGATCATGACCTGAGCTGAAGGCAGTCGCTTAACCAACTGAGCCACCCAGGCGCCCACAATAATCTGTATTTCTATATCTGTATCATTTATATCTATGCCTTATGCTCAGCACCCAGGATACCTTAATTTTGAATGGTACTCAGTAGCTTTAGCTCCTGGAAATTTCCATTATTCTTTGACAGCTTCTTCCCCTTTATTTTCTTTTTTTCTGGAATTACTGTTAGCAGAACGATGGAACTAGACATAATGTCTTACCTTTTATTGTCATATTTTCCTTTATTTTTGTCTTTTTACCCTCTAAATTCTTAGTTTTTCTCTCATTTATCTTGCAACCCTACAGAATTTTATTTTGACAGCTGTATTTTTTTTAAATATTTTATTTATTTATTTGAGAGAGAGAGAGAGCACAAAGGGAGAGTGAGAGGGAGAAGCAGACTCCCCGCTGAGCAGGGAGTCCGAGGTGGGGCTTGCTCCCAGGACCCTGGGATCATGACCTGAGTTGAAGGCAGACGCTTAACCAACTGAGCCACCCAGGCGCCCCTTGACAGCCATATTTTTAACATCTAAAAGTTCCTTTTTGTTTCCTGTTCCTTTTTTATAGTAGTCTGATTTTATTTATATTTGCAATATCATCTTAAATGTGAGGCTACTAATTTGAGTTTTTAAAATGTTATCTTTAGGGTTAATTTTTCTATCAGCTTATTTTTGCTCCCCTTTTTCATGCTACAGATTTCCGCCCCAAATAGCCAATGACCTTGCTTGTCCCTGCATACATGTCAATGAAAGAATAGAAGGGTTGCCTGGGAATGTGGGACACATGGGGCTTATCACCATGAAGTTCTAAAAGAACATATTGGGTGTTATATGCAACTAATGAATCATTGAACACTACATAAAAAACTAAAGATGTACTACATGTTGGCTAGTTGAACTTAATAAAAAATAAAAACATAGGGGCACCTGGGTGGCTCAGTCGGTTAAGCGTCTGCCTTCGGCTCAGGTCATGATCCCAGGGTCCTGGGATCAAGCCCCACATCGGGCTCCCTGCTCAGCGGAGAGCCTGATTGTCCCTCTCCCTCTGCCTGCCGCTCTGCCTACTTGTGCTCTCTCACAATCTGTCAAATAAATAAATAAAACCTTTAAAAATAAGTAAATAAAAACATAAAAAATAAAAGGACATAATGATTCACTGCAAGGGGTGAGGTAGATGGAGGAGCCCAGAGTGATCTCAAACTCCTACATTTCTGACTTGTAACACTGTAGGAATGATGTTTTCCTGTAATAGGGAATATAGGAAAATAACTGGGCTCCTAAAAAGACAAAAAGAGGATAAAGAAATAAGTTCACTTTTAGACACGTGTGAAGACTGATGGGTACCAGGATGGAGAGTTCCAGGAAGCAGATCTGGAGTTCAAGAGAAAGAAACAACTAGATTCACACATCTGAGAACCACTAACAGAGAGAGGTGGTTAAAGGTATAGGACTTGATGTCATGATACATGGAGGGAGAGGGTAGTGAGAAAAGGTCAAAGTCAAGGACAGAAAGTACAGAAACAGCATTAAGGGTGGAATGACGAAGAGATATTAAGCAAAGAAACATACAAGCAATAGTAAGAAAGGTAGAAAAATCAGGAGAGTGGTAGCTTTATTGGATATGTGTGCATGTGTTTTCGTTTTCCACTCATACTAGGTGCTCATTGGGCACTTTAAAACAGAAAAACCCATGTCCTTCAGTTCTGGGAAATTTTCATATATTATGTTTTCTTCCTCTGTTTTCTCTGTCCTCTCCTTCTGGAGTTCCTATTAGGCAAAAAGCTTCTGGATTGATCATTTGATTTTCTTCAACTTTTCTCACACTTGCCGATCGCTATTTGTTCTTCTTTCTTTGTGAGTTCATTACTTCTGTCCCATCCTTGTTGAATTACTATTGTCTGATATGACAGGTCCAATTCCTACGAGCTTCACTTGTCTGATTTCCTCTCCTTGTTCTGGTTTCATGGGCACAGTATTTTCTTTCACTTCTCTATGGACATTAGTAATTGTTTTGGTGTTTCCTTTTAACGTCTTCTCCATGGTCTCTGCTTCTTCTGATCCCTTTCTTGGCTTACATGCTTGTTTTGGTCTCTGCTTTTCCAGTGAAAGGATTTCCTCCAGGCCTCACAGCCTTTACTGTCCATTCATATTTAAGAATGAGACTTAATAAGCATTAAGAATAAAATGCAATGGCAAGTTTCATGTGGGGGACTTCACTGAGGTGACCAGTGACTGTCAGAGAAACCCTGTCAGTCTCCATAGTCTTTTCGTGGTCCGGTCTGGTTTTCCAGAAAGGAGTCCTTCAGTCTCCTTCCTGAAGGGTACAATGCTGGCTACCAGTAATCCGGGAGCTGATTAGGAGAAGGGTGCTAAGGATTCTATCATTAATTAAGGAGTCTTGCACATAATATGCTTGTTTTCAATTTACTGCCTTCCCCCTCTCTGAAGTGGCTCTCTTCCTAGACACATTTTGAAATACATTTTTTAAAGAATGTATACACCTGACATGGGTCTTGAACGCCCAACCCTGTGACGAAGAGTTGCACGCTCCACTGACTGAGCCAGCCAGGCACCACTGAAATACATTTTTTTAAAGGAGCAAATAAAATAGTTAAATAAATAAATAAAATATAAAAAATAGGAAACATAAAACACAAAAAATAAAATGAATAAAATATATAATAACAGGCCACTCTCTCATGAAATAATGTTTAGATAGTATGAGACTCTTTTGTCCCATTCTACCTTGTAAGGAATTTATTTCTGTAAAAACATTTTAATCTCTCCATCTTCCCACCAAAAAAAACCCAAAATAGTTTTAGGTTTGTTTATAAAAAAGCAACCCTCCCAACAACACAAAAACCTAATCTTTCAAAAAAAAAAAAATTCTCAGGGCCTTAAAACATCAGCTTTTACAGTTGATCTCTTTAATTAAGATATTTAATTAAGCTGTTTTTATTTTATTTATTTATTTATTTACTTTTTTAAAGATCTTATTTATTTATTTGAGAGAGACAGAATGAGACAGAGCACATGAGAGGGGGGAGGGTCAGAGGGAGAAGCAGACTCCCCGCCAAGCAGGGAGCCCGATGCCGGACTCGATCCAGGGACTCCAGGATCATGACCTGAGCCAAAGGCAGTCGCTTAACCAACTGAGCCACCCAGGCGCCCCTTATTTTATTTTTTTTAAAGATTTTATTTATTTGACACAGAGAGACACAGCGAGAGAGAGAACACAAGCAGAGGGAGAGGGAGAGGGAGAAGCAGGCTTCCCGCCAAGCAGGGAGCCCGATGCGGGGCTCGATCCCAGGACCCTGGGATCATGACCTGAGCCAAAGGCAGACGCTTAATGACTGAGCCACCCAGGCGCTCCTAATTAAGCTGTTTTTAAATGAACATCTTTCACTATTTAAGTAATGACTAATTTTGGAAATTAACATTTGAGAAATTCTCGCTATGTGCCAGAGGCAAGTCACAGTAAAGGTCAGCAGTGACTGACAGTAATCAGAAATTGATGGCTACCTCTGCCGCTTTGAGGGCTAACTTATCGTACTCGGGAGTAATCAGTATAGGTGTTATTTTGAACCTCAGCTGCTTGGGTTATAATAAATTGAGACTTGAGTGCGTAAAACCCAGAAAAGGAGTGTGTGGGTGTAAAGGGAATCATTTTACATAATTTTGGGAACCAAAGGATCCACTTAGAGTATAATTTTAGAAAAAAGAGAGGGCAAGATTAATTAGTAGCAATGACTTTAGTTAATGTTATGATGGCTACACTGGACAATGGTGAATGTGGCTATAGGTAGTGAACTTAGCAACGTGGCCACAGGGCTGCCAGAAGCTGTAAGGCCCAACAGAAATGAAGGCTTCCTCTGGGGTAATCAATTACAAGCCTGATCTATGTTAATAGTTATGTTTTCTGAGTGGAGCCTCTGAACAATCAGGCAAGAGGGTGGCTGATGGGGTTTCTTTGCTACTTGGCAGCTAGGAGTGATAGAAACACAGGTGGGAAAATCTCTCTGACACATCCTAACGATAATCATACATGTTGGCTGGGAACAGATAAAGGCTGCAGGTTTACTGAATAGGCGTTCTTAGCGTGGGACCCGTGGGCCTTTCACAAGACCTAGGATGGCCGCCTGTGAGCCTGAGAAACCCCTGAAATTGGCTATAAAGTGTCTGTATTGTATGTACATTTTTGGAGAGCTTTACCCTCTCCATGGTCTCAGAGGGATTCAGGACCAACAAAGGTTAAGAGCCACTGGACTAGAATAAAATATCTGAACACACGCCTGTGGTTGGAGGAGCTCCATTTCTTTCCTTCATTGTCTATAAGTAAAGACAGAGTGAAAGTTCCTATGTGAGTGTACATATGGGTGGTGAATGAACTCTTCTTAAGGAGATACAAAGAAATAAATTCCCCTAAATACTTAATGAGAATCCCTCTAGCTGTTCTCAAATAATAATTTTAAAAACGGAGTAATACCAAAACAGAATAGCTTGTGTGCAGGCCTGAAACACGCTCACTTGGCTCATCTGTCACAGTAACTGGACTCTGAACAGCTTCTTAGGAGAGAGCAAATGACATGGGAGTGCCCAGATGGCCAGAGAGAAGGAAGCTACTGATGAGGTGAGCAGAGGAGAGCGCAGGAACCGCGAGGGCTGAGAGAGCAGACAATGCTGTGCTGACAGGACTCACAGCTGTAATGTCAGGCCGGTCAACTCAAAACAAAACACACTATCCTTGATGTTTGGAGACAGGGATACATCCCCATCAGCTCCTCATGGAGACTCCAGCAGGTTCCTGGGATATGTCTGATTAATGAAAGAAGGAAGTGATCTTTAACGAGATTTGTAGACACAGATACTAAACATGAATGCAAAACTTCTATATCTGTGAGGTGCTTCTAATTACTTCTCTTTTGTCCTTTTTAATTTAACCTTTTATAAAGTGAATGTGGACACTGATTAAAGTATTTGAGAAAAAGGCAGTAAGAAATAACTGTAAACAAAATGCTTCCTAAATAAACATGTTTTCTAAAAATATTAGGTTTATTAATAACAAGACTCCCTACAGGAGCAAGCTTTATTGGTCTTACCAGAATAGACCAGAATCCTCAAGTTATAATAGCCACACTGATAGTTAAATACTCAGTACCCATCCTGTTCTGGCAGGTCTATATTAGGAAAATTACCAACCTTATTAATGTTATCAGCATTTCTCAGTGGTAAAGATAAGCAGGAACGCAGGAAGACAAAATATTTTTTATGGCTTAGGAAAGCTTTGTTACTTAAATAGCACAATTAAGCTAAAAAGGTTTTTTTTTTTTTTTTTTTATCTTTTGTGACTACATTCTTGCATTTAGAAGAGATTTACTAGCAAATTATTGACAAATATCCTAACTCATCATGACTGTCCTTGTAAAGAAAGAACTATATTAAGTGACCCCTTTAATACGTGATAAGTAAAGAACTTAAATGTAGGTGTTTGTAAGTAGGAGGAATGATCTAAGCTTATAGTAATTTTTATCACAAAGCTTTTGGGAAAATATAGTTAAGTGAACATGCCCACGTCATAAGATGTGGAAAATAGAAGATACTCCTCTCTTTGGTTATATAGCTGACACTCAGTTATTGTGTTCCTGACTTTTGTTCAATATTGCTTTTGAAAAACAAAAGAAAAAATACTGCTTTCAGTGAGAAGTGCTGGGAATAAAAACTACAAAATACTTAAGGTGGCAAAATGTGTGTTTTTATCTGAAAGGTTCAGGGACCTAATACAGTTGCTCTGTTTTGCACCATGGTAAACTCCTGCTCTTTAGAGATGAATTTCTTGGCCATGATGACAGGATTAAAAGTCAGTCAGTTATAAGAACTGAAGGAGAGGAAAAGGAAATCTCGTAAAACTCATAAAAAACAAGAAAGCACTTCAAAGCCTGGTGCTATTCCCGCACGGCTCACACCACCACCAAAAGCACCCATGTCGGGTCTTATAGACTTTGATCAAAGGGCAACTCTGGTAGGTATCATTACTGTCTCATGTCATCCGCCTCCAGTTTTTAAAAGAATTAACAAAACCGCTCTGATACAAATGGGTGACTGGGTCCTGAACGGCAGACGAATGATGCCCAGAACTGGAACTAAAGAGCCTTCACTAACATTTGTAAACAAGCCAGAGGATACAGAATGACAAAAATACCGTTTTAATCATCTAAGTAAAAAAAATGAATTTCAGTTTTCCTAAAAGGGGACTTTTTCAGATTTTGTAAAATGGTCCATTCTCATGTAGTTAAATAAAATTTTGACCGTGATCCTCTCCTTAGGCACAATATATTTTCCTCTGTGGGCATAAAGAAAACAAAGCAAACAATATAAAACAACACTGGTTTAAAAAAAAGGTGGTAAAAAAGAAAATGTTTTTATTTATTTTTAAAGATGACATCAAAAGCAGTGCAAGCAAATGTCTTTGGGAAGAGCCATCTCTTCCAATAAGGACACTTAGAATGTACAGCAAAACTCTGTATAACACACAAGTCACTAGAATGTGACTCAGAAGAATGTGACTGGAATATCACCTACTCACATGCCTCTGGTTATGGCATCTCCCCTCTCCTCCTCCTGCACAGGCCGCTGTTATACAGAATTCCTCCCAGGCCCCACTATGTTGATCCTACCTCTGCAATGTCTGGAATTTTTCTGTTCCTATTACCACTACTACTGTTAAAGCTCAGGGTGGCATTAAATTCCTTCTGGGAATGCCTGACAAAGCAGCCTTCTATATAGTCATAGCCCTAAGAATAAAAACGAACTCACTTTATTAATAGACCTGTACATATCTAATATTGCAAGTAAAATTTTGGTAAAAGGTGTATTACAGAAACCAGCTAAAACCCAAGGTCATAATGGGACTTCCTACTTCTCAGCCTGAATCTAGACAGTAGGGCCTGCCAGGGAGACACAAGCGCAGGACAGATATGCCTCTGGGGGAGCTCAGTAACTTATTAGTCCTCAACTGTGTGGCCCAGCCAAGTTCTCAGGCTCTGAAAAATCATCTCTCAGGGACAAGGGGAGAAAACCCTGAGATAGAGAGGAGACAGAATATCTCTTTACCATAGGTTAAAATGAGATGGGAGGGATGGCAGACATAATCCCCTCCCCAAATACCACTGCCTCCAAGAACCTCTGTCCCTTCTCCTTCCCATTCATTTCCCACATTGCTACTAGGATCGTCTTTTGAAAACAGAAATCTGATCATGTCATTCATCTGCTTAAAAGCCTCTGATGACACTACACTATTTTCATGATAAATCCAACTTCTTGGCATTACACGTGTGGCTTCCTCTCCATCTGATCGGGTTCTTCCCATTTGAATTGCGTCTTATGTGCCCTATGCTCATACATTCACATGGAATTCCCATTCCCAGAACAAGTGATAACTGCTCTTATCACTGTGCTTTGAGGCATGCTTTTGGTGTTCCAGAGGGCAGGCTGAACTAGCACCCACTCCCTTTGAACTCATCCTTCATAATCCAGCTCGGGTGTTTCCAAAGGGGAACCTTCCCACAAGCCCAGGTAGTTTGTTTATTCTGTCCTGTGATCCCCGAGCCTGGTTTACATATCTCTATTTCGACATGCATTATATCTCATTAAAATGATTTAATTACAGTCATCTCTTCCAATTAAAGAGTAAGTTCCAAAGGAATGTTAGCTGTTTTATCTTTGCACCTAGCATATAGTCTTTTAAAATTAATTGCTTTATTGAGATATAATCTATTTATATATCATAAAATTCACTCTTTTAAAGTGTCTAATTCAGTGATTTTTAGTGTATTCAGAATTCTGCAACTATCACCACTGTTGAATTGTAAAACATTCTCATCACCTTCAAAAAGAAACCCCATACCAATTAGGCAGTCACTCCCCATCTCTCCCTCCTCCAAACTTCTTACAGCCACTAATCTACTTTGTTTCCCAATGGATTTGCCTATTTTAGCCAATTCATATAAATGGAACCAGACAATATGTGGCCTTTTATGTCTGGCTTATTTAACTTAGCATAAGGTTTTCAGGATTCCTCTATGTTGTAGCATGTATCAGAACTTCATTCCTTTTTATGGCTAAATAATATTCCAATGTGTGACTATACCACATTTGGTTTATCCATTCATCAACCGATGGATATTTGGACTGTGACATTCATGCACAAGTTTTTATGTGGACATATATTTTGAATTCCCCTAAAAGTGAATCTGCTGGATCATATGGTAATTCTATGTTTAACATTGTAAGGAAACGCCAGACTGTTTTTCAAAATGGCTATACCATTTTATATGCCTACAGCAATGTATGAGTGTTCCAATTTTGCTATATCTTTGCCAATACATGTTGTCTTTTTTAATTTTAGACATCCTAGTAGGTGTGAAGTGGAATATAATTGTGGTTTTAATATAACCTTAATGTATGTTTATGTAATGAATGATCTTTAAATGCTCTATACATATACACATCACATAACTAATACACATCACATCACTCTGACTAAATCAAATTGAAGTGTTTCAGTGTGCTATTCATTCCACAAATAACTGAGGGCCCTCAGTGTGCTAACTCTAATAATGCATCTGGTATAGTCTGGCAAGGTCATGAAGGCAGACTGGAAAAGAAAGGCCTGAGTTCAATCCCAGCTTTGCCACTTATTGGCTGCATGAACTCAGGTAGATCACTTAACCTTTCTGAGCTTTAGTGGGTCATGGTAATAGTATCTGCCTCTTGGTGTAGCTATGAAGGTTAAATAAAATTACGTGTTTTAAGGGCTTAGCACAGTGGCTGCATGGAATAGCTACTCAATACATGTTAATTATTACTGCTGAGTGAATTATTATTACTGAGTGAATTGAAGTAATAAAGACAAATGCCTAATAATAGCACTATGTGATGTAAGCCATGACAGAGATATTTATATGTTTCTGTCCATAACAACGAGGTTACCCTCTTGTCCTTATTATTAGGCTATTACACAGACTAATCATACAATGTTTACAGAGTGGTTTGAATTCTAAAATATATATAGATAAATATTCTAATTTAAGATGTGTTAGTGTCAAGAAACCAGTATATTCACATATTCAAAAACAAGAGATTTGGGTATGAAAAATTTAGACTTTATGAATGCCACAGCTCCTATGGTCAACTTTATTTTGCTGTTACCATTTTTTCAACTAGACACTATGTGGAAAACAAGGTTATTTTTAATTTGCATGAGATAATTTCTTATTGCCCTCCTTAGCCCACAATAAAACAAACATTTCATACAATGTTGGTATTTAATAAAAAATGCAATGTTTGTTTTTGAATTTTGAGGGCATATTTTTAAATTTCATAGTTGTGCTAAAGAGCCTTCCTTCCCAACTATACACAATATTTTTTGCAGTAAACCAGCAACCATCCTACATATTATTAATGCAAGTATGAGTGTTTAAAATACAAATCTGCTTTGGGTTAAGGATGTTTGAGGCTTTGAGGACAGCAGACCAGGGGACTTGAGGATGGGTATGCTAGAGAAAAGACAGTGGTGTGAGCCAGGTCAAAGATGCAAGTACTAAGGCAGGGTAAGAAAGGTAGGCAACCAGTTAGAGTCTAATAAGGAGAAAGTAAAACTGTGAGACATTGAATTATGAGCCCACAAAATGAAAACAACTGGTAAGGTAAAACACAGATCTCAAAATCAGAGACTGAATTTGGGATCTGGAGACCTGTTCCAAAATGGAAAGAGAACTATTGTTTGAAGAAACAAAATGGAAGCAGCTCTGGCCTCCTGAAACTTGAAGAGAAACCAAGCAGAAGTTGGTTGAGTGTTCCAATTTTGCTATATCTTTGCCAATACATGTTGTCTGTCTTTTTAAATTTTAGACATCCTAGTAGGTGTGAAGTGGACTTGTTGGGACTAGTTACCCATACTAAATTAGAGTCCCTTCTTTTGCTCACCTATGAATCACTAATGTACCAAGTTTCTCTTTGGATACTTTATAGTGTACATAAAATAGATGGAAGGGACCTCAGAAGTCATCCAGTGATCTAGATGGCTGGATAATGATGTTACTGTTTATCCATTAAGGGCCAAAAGAGAAAAGGGCTCTGTAGAGGTTAAGAGAAGGGCCCAATCCCCACACCTATTGCTAAAGAAAGTGATATTCCTCAGATGGAGCATAAATGAAAATAGGAAGCCTTCCTATTGGAATACTCCACTCAGTGTATTTTATTCAGAAATAGCCTTTAATCACTTGGAAATGACAATATAGAATAATAAACTCCATATCTTTCTCTCCTTCCACCTAAAATGACCAACTTTATCACTCAACATTAAACCACTGTAGGAAAATCAAAACACCTCAAAATCAAAACAGTACTTAGATGTCATGTACATGCAGAGGTAGAAAAAAAGGAAGAAGCCTGAGAAACAGGCATCTGAGGCAGTGACCCTGGTGATAGACTCTTGGACAGTGCTGGTTACTTAAGGGACAGTCAACTGGGCTGTGCAGAGCTATCTCTCCTCGTGGTGGTGGGATGTTTTCATTGAGTTGGACTTCAATTTGAGTTACATTTGGATTAATAATTTCATTAAAAAATGTAAATATATTTAGGATGGGTAAAGAATTGTGACTCATTCAGTTATGGGGATTAATTCCATGCAGGGTATTAATCAAATATTTCCCAACAGCTATAGCAGGAGCATTAACCAGTGTTGCACTGAAGCAGAGTCCTAGAGGCCCCATGCTATGCCAGGTCACAGGGATGGACAGAAGGCCCTATTGGTGGGGTGAGGGAGCACATTAAGGGGACTGAAGAAGTGGCTATTTACCAAACATTACCAAAATATTGAATATTGTAACAATCAGTACACTTATACCCATATATACTGGTAAAGTACCATTTTTTTTTATCCCAATAGTTAGCAGAAAGAGAATTCTGATTAAGAGAGGAAGGAGATAGAGATAATGCCATTCTGAAAGGCGATGAATACCAGGTGAGAGAGATGGAAAGAGATACCAACACTCAGATAAAGACATTGTCCAGGAACACTGCTCATTCTTCCCCTCCTCTTCTTCCTAACCATAGGGCTTTCTGTCCCCCAAGCACATAATCATACTAATATTAGCCTCTAGAGCAATTCACAGAAAACCAATTTATCAAAAGCCCATATGCTAAAAGACAACTGACCTAAAGCCCAATTCCCTGAAGACCAACTTGCCAAATTTACCAAATTTATTGGTTTTCTAAAACTCATTTATAGAGTTCATAGCATTTTGAACAAGATGTACTGTCAGGGTTAAGATGACTGGGGAGCTTGGGATGCAGGTGTTGGGGCCTCCTGATTCTTCCTGCCCTCAGTTTATCCTTTCTTTGCCCTTCAAGCTCACTGTCTGCTCCTTGATCCCCTTCTCTTTTGAGTCTCTCAGGCTCCTGTTCACCAGGGCTGATGGGCCAGGCTGAGTCATGTGCTAACATACCCAATCTGTTTTTCCCACAGTGGAAGGTCCCTCTTCTTGGCCCCAGCTCAAACCTCCAGCTGCAGCCACAGGGCACTGGGACAGGTAGAAAATGAACATCTCTTAAAATGCTGACACTCCAGAAATATTCACAAGCTGTTAAAAACCATCCCATTAGAACTGTTATAAGCTTTTCAGATAAATAAGCTTTTGATGACAATGGGCAAATTTGGTTAATTTGGCAAAGATTGAGAAAATTGGAAATATTCAAAAAATGTTAAATGTAGGAAATTTTAAAAAATGCTTTAAAAAAGGATCAGAAAGAAATTAGTATAAATAGAAAAATTCCCATAGGAAATGCTGAAATTTTGGCAACATTCAGAAGAAAAATATGTTCATCAGACTAAATATCCTTAGGACCTTTCAACAAATTATTTCTTAAAATGCATGAAGCTGGAGGGTATAAAGACAAAGTGGTAGTAGCAATGCACACCTAAACTCATTTAAAGCACATTTCACATCCTGGCCAAAACCCAATCAAATATAAACAAAGCAAAACCAAATCAAGACAAATGGTCTCCACATTATAGAACTCCAATTTATAGAAAACCATGTGTGCATAAAGACATGTAGTGAGGCCAGAGTGGTTCAAGATAGTGGAGCAGAAAGATCCTGAACTTACCTCTTCCCATGTATACAAATATACAGATACATATAGATTTATTCTCTCTCAAAAAGACTGGAAAACTAGCTGAAGAGCTTATCTACAACAAAGGATATGAAGGCTACATCAAGATAGGTAGGAGAGGCAGAGACATGGTTTTGTCAAGAACCCTACCCTTGCCAGAGGGAGGGATCTCAGCAGTCCAGCACTTCTTCCAGAGAAGCAAGGTGCTGGTGCCCCATATCAGACACCCCAACCCCTGGGATTTACACTGTAGAGATAAACCCCCAAAAAGTCTTGCTCTGAAAACCAATGGGGCTTATATCCAGGAGACCCAAAAGGCTATAGGTAATTAAAAGTCTGTTCTTAAACGGTTCCTGTGCAGATTCACTCATCGTAGGACCCAGGGCAAAAGCAGAAGTTTGAAAAGTGCCAGGACCATATGCAAAGGAGATTCATTAGCTATTCTTTAAGCATCTGCTAGAGACAAGCATCTGCTGGTGACAAGCATCTGCTGGTAGGGCCTTCTCTGGGAAAGGAGGTACTGGTGGGTGTCATTTTTGACTGCTTACCTCACCTTGCCATGCCGGCAGGCACCACTTTGGCACTACCTCAGCCTTGCTAGCACCAGTGGGCTTGCCCTGCCCCAATGTTCTCCCATGGTCATGCTGAGGCTGGCAGGCCTGCCCTGGCCCCAAGCTCCCCTGCAGGTTCCTGAAGCCAGTGGGCTTGCCCTGGCCCTGAATGCTCCTGCTCTGCTACTGTAACCAGTGGGCTAGTCCAGCTGACATGCTCTCCTGTGGCCCTGCTACAGCCAAGATTCCCACAGCTCTGCTGAAGCTGGCAGGCATGCGCAGTCAACAGAGGGGAAACCCCTCCAACGGCTGGCTTTGGTGGCCACGGTGGCCTGTGTTGCGGGGCCCCATGAGACTAAAACAATCAGAGAGACAGATCTAGGCAGATGATTAACACCAGGGCATAGCTCACAAAGTACATTGAAACAAACTCCAGTATTCCTATGAAAAAGGCCTTGTTACGTGTCCTAGAGCGTCAGCCTGAGGGACAGACTACAGATTTACCACAAAACTAGAGGCAACAGAGGAACTCTCAGGGAATGTAGGCTGTGAGACACCAGCTGTACTCTTCCTTGGCCTCACTACAACTTGCTGCCATCCCCCAGCAAGGAGTGTATCCACTTGTCTGGAGCCCCAGTGTGCAACTGGCACCAGGGCACACCTCCAAGTCACCTGGTTGGGAGGCCAGCAGGGGTTATGAGTACAGTCCCACAGGACTGTATATATATATATATATATATATATATGTTTTTTTTGAATTTTACTTTTTAATTTTTTTTAAATTTTATTTTATTATGTTATGTTAGTCACCATATAATACATCATTAGTTTTTGATGTAGTGATCCACGATTCATTGTTTTCGGACTGTATATATTTGCAAATTTAAAAATCAGCTGCTTCAGGGTCTCGCTTCCAGTTAGCTTGAAATTAGGTGCTGACTGGGGCGCCTGGGTGGCTCAGTCGGTTAAGTGGCTGCCTTCGGCTCGGGTCATGATCCCAGGGTCCTGGGATCGAGCCCCACGTCAGGCTCCCTGCTCGGTGGAGAGCCTGCTTCTTCCTCTCCCTCTCCCTCTCCCTCTCCCTGCTGTTCTGCCTACTTGTGCTCTCTCTCTGTCAAATAAATAAAATCCTTAAAAAAAAAAACTTAAAAAAAAAAAAAAGAAATTAGGTGCTGACTGAGGTCTCTCCCTTTCAAACACTGACAGGGCTTGGCACACCATCAAAAGTGGGACCCATCAAGAATAATTCAGGCTGCTTAGACAATCACAAAGGTACAAGAGGAAACCAAAAACTAGGGCAAGATGGAACAATAAGGTTCATCACCTACACAAGAAAAGTCCAAGACTCAGAGGAAGCTGTTATACCTAATATATATACATAGAAACAAAGAAAGAAAAGCAAAATGAGGAAACAGAGGAATATATGCCAAATGAAAGAACAATAAGAACCCCAGAAAAAAATCTTAATGAGACGGCTATAAGTAATTTACCTGATAAAAAGTTCAAACTAATGGTCATAAAGATCCTCATCAGTCAGGAGGAGCAAGATGGTGGAGGAATAGGAGACCTAAATTTCGTCTGGTTCCAGGAATTCAGCTAGATAGGGATCAAACCGTTCCGAACACCTACGAACTCAACAGGAGATGGGAGAAAAGAATAGCAGCAACTCTCTGAACAGAAAAGCGACCGCTTACTGGAAGGTAGGATGTGCGGAGAAGTGAATCCAAGGCGATATTCAGTAGGATAGACGGCAGGGGAGGGGGCCTCCATCGGCCACTACTAGCAAGTGATAGAGCCGCGGAGCACAAAATTGGAACTTTTAGAAGTCTGCTCCGCTGAGGGACGTTGCTCCAGTGGCTAAGTCGGGGGTGGAACCCTCGCTGGGACAGTGTGGTCTCAGGACCCTCGGGGGTCACAGGAAGATCGGGAGTGCCTGAGTGCGGCAGAGCTCCCAAGTATCGGTGCGGGAAAGCCGGCTGCAGAGACGGAGCCGTGAGTGGGCTCTCAGCTCGGGGTTGCCATAAACCATGATCCGCGGCACAGTCGGGCCACTGCTCTTCCAGGAGGGACCCAACAAGCGGCAGATCCGGGGAGACTCCCCTTCCTCCCCTGGGAGGAGCGGCGCAGGAGTGCACCGCAGGGATCTGCTGGGTGTGGAGACTCCAGACGGGGTCAAGTGCCAGAGATAGAGACGTTCCGTCGCAGTCGGGGTGAGCATGGAGAGTGGCCGGAGATTGGGGAGATGGGAGGGATTGACTGCTTTTCTCTGGGGGTGCACTGAAGAGTGGGGCCCCTAGTTCTTGGCTCCTCCAGGGCGGAGATTGGGAGGTCGCCATTTTCACTCTCCTCCTCCAAAGCTGTATGGACAGCTTGCAGGGAACAAAAGTTCCCGAGAGCAAAACCAAGCCCAGCCCGGCAAGGGCAGGGCAATTCCGCCTCCGGCAAAGACATTTGGAACCATGGCAAGAGGCCCCTCCCCCAGAAGATCAGCAAGAACAGCCAGCCAAGACTAAGTTTACCGATCAATGAGAACGGCAGAACTCCAGTGCTAGCGGAATACTGCACATAGAATTCATGGCTTTTTTACCATGATTCTTTAGTCTTTCAAAGTTAACTTTTTTTTAGCTTTCTTTTTTTTAAATTTTTCTTTTTCCCTTTTTCAACCAACATCTTATCAATCCCTTTTTAAAAAAATCTTTATTTTTCATTTTTAGAGTCATATACTATCCCTTCACAGTAGTTAACCTTACTTTTGGTATATGTATATATACATATATATATATGTTGTTCTCTCTTTAAAAGTTTGGAATACAGTTTCTTCTAAGAGACCAAAATATACCCTAAATCTCTAGTGTATGGCTTTGTTCTAGTCTCCTGCCTGATCACATTCTCCCCCTGCCTTTTTTTTAAAAATCCTCTTCTCTTTTTTCAACCAACCTCTTATCTTATCAATTCCTTTTATAAAATCTTTACAGTCATATTCCATCCCCTCATAATATTTACCCTTATTTTTGTACATATGTAAGTTTTTCTCTCTTTAAAATTTTGGGAGGCACTTTCTTCTAACAGACCAAATACACCCAA
Organism: Mirounga leonina; assembly: GCF_011800145.1. Classification (NCBI taxonomy): domain Eukaryota; kingdom Metazoa; phylum Chordata; class Mammalia; order Carnivora; family Phocidae; genus Mirounga; species Mirounga leonina. The sequence goes on along the minus strand of NW_023270377.1, from coordinate 92,317,824 downwards.
AATCTAGTGTGTGGCACTGATGTATGCACCAGCCTGATCATATCTGATCATATTCTGTTTTTTGTTTGTTTTTATCTTTATCTTTTTTTTTTTCTTTTTCCTTTCTTTCCCCCCAGTTTCAGGTCTCTTCTGATTTCTTTAGTGTATATTTCTCTGGGGTCGTTGTTACCCTGTTAACATTTTGTTCTCTCATTAATCTATTCTCCTCTGGACAAAATGACAAGACGGAAAAAATCACCTCAAAAAAAAGAACAAGAGGTAGTACCGACTACCAGGGACCTAATCACTAAGGACATTAGTAAGATGTCGGAACTACAGTTCAGAATTATGATTTTAAAGATACAAGCTGGGCTTGAAAAAAGCATAGAAGATATTAGAAAAACCCTTTCTGGAGAAATAAAAGAACTAAAATCTAACCAAGTTGAAATCAAAAAGGCTATTAATGAGGTGCAATCAAAAATGGAGGCTCTAACTGCTAGGATAGATGAGGCAGAAGAGAGAATTAGTGATATAGAAGACCAAATGATGGAAAATAAAGAAGCTGAGAAAAAGAGAGATAAACAACCACTGGATTACGAGGGCAGAATTCGAGAGATAAGTGATACCATAAGATGAAACAATATTAGAATAATTGGGATCCCAGAAGAAGAAGAAAGAGAGAGACGGGCAGAAGGTATATTGGCAGAGAACTTCCCTAATTTGGGGAAGGAAACAGGCATCAAAATCCAGGAGGCATAGAGACCCCCATCAAAATCAATAAAAATAGGTCAACACCCCGACATCTAATAGTAAAACTTACGAGTCTCAGAGACAAAGAGAAAATCCTGAAAGCAGCTCAGGAGAAGAGATCTGTAACATACAATGGTAGAAACATTAGACTGGCAACAGACCTATCCACAGAGACCTGGCAGGCCAGAAAGGACTGGCATGATATATTCAGAGCACTAAATGAGTGAAATATGCAGCCAAGAATACTATATCCAGCTAGGCTGTCATTGAAAATAGAAGGAGAGATAAAAAGCTTCCAGGACAAACAAAAACTAAAGGAATTTGCAAACAACAAACCAGCCCTACAAGAATTATTGAAAGGGGTCCTCTAAGCAAAGAGAGAGCCTAAAAGTAACATAGACCAGAAAGGAACACAGACAATATACAGTAACAGTCACCTTACAGACAATACAATAGCACTAAACTCATACCTTTCAATAGTTACCCTGAATGTAAATGGGCTAAATGCCCCAATCAAAAGACACAAGCTATCAGATTGGATAAAAAAACAAGACCCATCGATATGCTGTCTGCAAGAGACTCATTTTAGACCCAAAGACACCCCCAGATTGAAAGTGAAGGGGTGGAAAACCATTTACCATGCTAATGGGCACCAAAAGAAAGCTGGGGTGGCATTCCTTATATCAGACAAATTAGATTTTAAACCAAAGACTATAATAAGAGATGAGGAAGGACACTATATCCTACTTAAAGGGTCTATCCAACAAGAAGATCTAACAATTGTAAATATCTATGCCCCTAACTTGGGAGCAGCCACTTATATAAGCCAATTAATAACAAAAGCAAAGAAACACATCAACAACAATACAATAATAGTGGGGGACTTTAACACCACCCCTCACTGAAATGGACAGATCATCTAAGCAAAAGATCAACAAGGAAATAAAGACTTTAAATGACACACTGGACCAAATGGACTTCACAGATATATTCAGAACATTCCATCCCAAAGCAACAGAATACACATTCTTTTCTAGTGCCCATGGAACATTCTCCAGAATAGATCACATTCAAGGTCACAAATCAGGTCTCAACCGGTACCAATGGATTGGGGTCATTCCCTGCATATTTTCAGACCACAATGCTTTGAAACTAGAACTCAATCACAGCAGGAAAGTCGGAAAGAACTCAAATACACGGAGGCTAAAGAGCATCCTACTAAAGAATGAATGGGTCAACCAGGAAATTAAAGAAGAATTAAAAAAATTTATGGAAACAAATGAAAATGAAAACACAACTGTTCAAAATCTTTGGGATGCAGCAAAGGCAGTCCTAAGAGGAAAGTATATAGCAATACAAGCCTTTCTCAAGAAACAAGAAAGGTCTCAAATACACAACCTAACCCTGCACCTAAAGGAGCTAGAGAAGGAACAGCAAATAAAGCCTAAACCCAGCAGGAGAAGAGAAATAATAAAGATCAGAACAGAAATCAATGAAATAGAAACCAAAAGAACAGTAGAACAGATCAACAAAACTAGGAGCTGATTCTTTGAAACAATTAACAAGATTGAGAAACCCCTGGCCAGAGTTATCAAAAAGAAAAGAGAAACGACCCAAATAAATAAAATCATGAATGAAAGAGGAGAGATCACAACCAACACCAAAGAAATACAAACAATTATAAGAACATATTATGAGCAACTCTATGCCAGCAAATTAGATAATCTGGAAGAAATGGATGCATTCCTAGAGATGTATCAACTAGTAAAACTGAACTAGGAAGAAACAGAAAACCTGAACAGACCTATAACCACTAAGGAAATTGAAGCAGTTATCAAAAATCTCCCAACAAAAGCCCAGGGCCAGATGGCTTCTCAGGGGATTTCTACCAAACATTTCAAGAAGAATTAATACCTATTCTTCTGAAACTGTTCCAAAAAATAGAAATGGAAGGAAAACTTCCAAACTCATTTTATGAGGCCACCATTACCTTTATCCCCAAACCAGACAAAGACCCCACCAAAAAGGAGAATTATAGACCAATAACCCTGATGAACATGAATGCAAAAAGTCTCACCAAAATACTAGCCAATAGGATCCAACAGTACATTAAAAGGAGTATTCACCACGACCAAGTGGGATTTATTCCTGGGCTGCAAGGTTGGTTCAACATCACAAATCAATCAATGTGATACAATACATTAATAAAAGAAAGAACAAGAAGCATAGGATCCTCTCAATAGATGCAGAAAAAGCATTTGACAAAGTACAGCATCCTTTCTTGGTCAAAACTCTTCAGAGTATAGGCATAGAGGGTACATACCTCAATATCATAAAAGCCATCTATGAAAAACCCACAGTGAATATCATTCTCAATGGGGAAAAACTGAGAGCTTTCCCCCTAAGGTCAGGAACACAGCAGGGATGTCCACTATCACCACTGCTATTCAACATAGTACTAGCTGTCCTAGCCACAGCAATCAGACAATAAAAAGAAATAAAAGGCATCCAAATTGGCAAAGAAGTCACTCTCTCACTCTTTGCAGATGATATTATACTTTATGTGGAAAACCCAAAAGACTCCACCCCAAAACTGCTAGAACTCATACAGGAATTCAGTAAAGTGGCAGGATATAAAATCAATGCACAGAAATCAGTGGCATTCCTATAAACCAACAACAAGACAGACGAAAGAGAAATTAAGGAGTCGATCCCATTTACAATTGTACCCAAAACCATAAGATACCTAGGAATAAGTCTAACCGAAGAGGCAAAGGATCTGTACTCAGAAAACTATAAAATACTCATGAAAGAAATTGAGGAAGACACAAAGAAATGGAAAAACATTCCATGCTCATGGATTGGAAGAACAAATATTGTGAAGATGTCAATGCTACCTAGAGCAATCTACACATTCAATGCAATCCCTATCAAAATACTATCCACTTTTTTCAAAGAAAAGGAACAAATAATCCTAAAATTTGTATGGAACCAGAAAAGACCCCGAATAGCCAGAGGAGGTTGAAAAAGAAAAGCAAAGCTGGTGGCATCACAATTCCAGACTTCAAGCTCTATTACAAAGCTGTCATCATCAATACAGTATGGTAATGGCACAGAAACAGACACATAGATCAATGGAACAGAATAGAGAGCCCAGAAATGTACCCCCAATTCTATGGTCAACTAATCTTCGACAAAGCAGGAAAGAATGTCAAATGGAAAAAAGACAGTCTCTTCAACAAATGGTGTTGGGAAAATTGGACAGCTACATGCAGAAGAATGAAACTGGTCCATTTCCTTACACCACACACAAAAATAGACTCAAAATGGATGAAAGACCTAAATGTGAGACAGGAGTCCATCAAAATCCTAAAGGAGAACACAGGCAGCAACCTCTTTGACCTCAGCCGCAGCAACTTCTTCCTAGAAAAATCGCCAAAGGCAAGGGAAGGGGGAGACGAACCATGAGAGACTATGGACTCTGAGAAACAAACTGAGGGTTCTAAAGGGGAGGGGGGTGGGGGGGAATGGGTTAGCCGGTGATGGGTATTAAAGAGGGCACATAGTGCATGGAGCACTGGGTGTTATATGCAAACAATGAATCATGGTACACTACATCAAAAACTAATGATGTAATATACGGTGATTAACATAACATAATAAAAAAATAATAAACAGTATACAGAACATGAAAAAAAAAAAGATGCTCACCAAACTCAGAAGAACAATGGACGAGCAGAGAGAGAATTTCAACAAAGAGACAGAAAACAGAAGAATGTATCAAACAGAAGTCACAGAAAGAAGAATACAATAACTGAAAAAAAAAAAAAAAGAACTGAACTGAAAATACATGAAAGGAGTTCAAAAGCAGACTAGATGATGCAGAAGAACAGAACAGCAACCTAAACCAGGGAAGTGGAGCTCACCCAAAGAGAGGAGCAATAATAAAAAAGAACTTTTAAAAAGTGAAGATAGCCTAAGGGACTCATGGTACAACACCAGGGGAATAATGTTTGCACTACAGAAGTCCCACAAAAAGAGGAGAAAAAGGGGCAGAAAACTTTCTTGAAGAAATAATAGCCAGAAACCGTCCCTAATGTGAGAGAGAAAACAAACACCCATGTCCAGGAAGCACACAGAATTCCAAGTAAGATGAATTCAAAGAAACACACACCAAGACACATTATAATTAAAATGTCAAAAGTTAATGATGAAGAGAGAATCTTAAAAAGCAGGAAGAGGGGTTACAGTCTTTGTTTTAAAGTCTACTGGGTGGCTCAGTAGGTTGTATCCAACTCTAGATTTCGGCTCAAGTCATGATCTCAGGGTTGTGAGATCAAGCCCCATGTGGAGCCTGCGTTTCTTGTGCCTCTGCCCCTCCCCTCACCTCCTCTCTTAAATAAAAAGGTAGCAAGAGAACACTTGTTACATACAAGGGAACCCCCATCAGACTATCAGCTGAGTTTTCAGCTGAAGCTTTGCAGGCCAGAAAGGAGTGGCGCAATATATTCAAAGTCCAGAAAGGAAAACACTTCCAACCATGAATACTCTACCTAACAAGGCTGTTATTCAGAACTGAAGGAAAAATAAAGAGTTTTTCAGAAAAGCAAAAGCTAAGGGAATTCATCATCACTAAACAAGAAATGTTAAAGGGACTTCCTTAAGCTGAAAAGAAAAGGCATTAACTAGTAACAAAAAAACATATGAAGTAAAAATCTCACTGGAAAGGCAAATATATAGTAACCGTTTATTAAATTAACCCCTTATAAAGCTAGAATGAAGGTTAAAAGACAAAAATAGTAAAATCAACTCTAACCATGATAATTAGTTATGGGATACACAAAAAAGAAAGATGTAAACCTCATATCAAAAACATAAAACACTGAGGTGAGAGGGCACGAAAAATGTAGAATTTTTAGAATGCATTCAAACATAAGTTGCTATCAACTCAAAATAGACTGCCATATATATAGTGGCTGTTATATATAAACCACATTTTAACCACAAAGTGAAAACCTACAGTGGATACAAAAAAAGATAATGAGAAAGGAATCTAAACACAACATTAAAGAAAGTCATCAAACTGCAACAGAAGGGAGCAACAGAAGAAGAAAGGAAAAGAGAGGAACTATGATAAAAGTCAGAAAAGAAGTGGCGCCTGGTTGGCTCAGTCGTTAAGCGTCTGCTTTCAGCTCAGGTCATGATCCCGGGGTCCTGGGACTGGGCCCCGCGACCGGCTCCCTGCTCGGCGGGAAGCCTGCTTCTCCCTCTCCCACTCCCCCTGCTTGTGTTTCCTCTCTCACTGTCTCTCTCTCTGTCAAATAAATAAAATCTTAAAAAAAAAAAAAAGTCAGAAAAGAATTAACAAAATGGCAATAAGTACATACCTATCAATAATTACTATAAATAAATGGACTATATCCTCCAGTCAAAAGAGGAAGAGTGGCTGAATGGACGGAAAAAACAAGACTCACTGCAGATCTAAGGACACACACGACTGGAAGTGAAGGAATAGAAAAATACATTCCACAGATACGGAAACTAAAAGAATGCTGGTTTGGCTACACTTGTATCAGACAAAAGAGGCTTTAAAACAAAGACTGTAATGGGCGCCTGGGTGACTCAGTTGGTTGGGTGACTGCCTTCGGCTCGGGTCATGATCCTGGAGTCCCGGGATCGAGTCCCGCGTCGGGCTCCCTGCTCGGCGGGGAGTCTGCTTCTCCCTCTGACCCTCCCCCCTCTCATGTGCTCTCTCTCTCTCATTCTCTCTCTCAAAATAAAAATAAATAAAATCTAAAAAAAAACAAAAAAAACTGTAATATAAGAGAAAGAAAGGTATCACATAATGATAAAGGGGTCAATCCTACAAGAAGATATAACATTTGTGAATATTTATGCACCCAACAAAGGAGGACCAAAATATATAAAGCCAATAATAATAAACCTAAAGTAAGAAATTGGCAGCAATACAATAATAGTAGGGGACTTTAATACCACACTTATACAATTGGATAGATCATCTAGACAGGAAATCAAGAAGGGAATATTGGCCTTAAATGACACACTAGGTCAGATGGTCTTTTTAATTTTTTTAAATTTTTTCTTGAGAGACAGAATGGGAGAGAGCACGAGCAGGGAGGTGGGCAGAGGGAGAGGGAGAAAGAGAATTTCAAGCAGGCTCCACACCCAGCACAGAGCCCAACATGGGACTTGATCCCATGGCCCTGAGATCATGACCTGTGCCAAAATCAAGAGTCGGATGCTTAAGTGACTGAGTCATCCAGGGACCCCAGATCAGATGGTCTTTAAAGATATATACAGAACATTCCAACCAAAGGCAGCAGAATACATTCCTCTCAAGTACACATGAAGCATTCTCCAGGACAGATCACATGTTAGGCCACAAAACAGATTTCAATCAATTTAAGAAGACTGAAATCATACCAAACATCTTTTCCAATCAAAATGGTATGAAACTAGAAATATATTACAAATAGAAAACTGGAAAAAAATTACAAATGGGTGGATATTAAACAACATACTACTAAAGAACCAAGGGCCAATGAAGAAATCAAAGAGGAAATAAAAAAGTACCATGAGACAATGAAAACAGAAATATGTCTTATCTATATGTCAATATATCTATAAATACAACAAAATGTATAGAATGCAGCATAGGAGGTGCTAAGAGGGAAGGAAGTTCATAGCAATACAGGCCTACCAAAAGAAACGAGAAAAATCTCAAACAATCTAAAGGAACACCTAAAGGAACGTACTGCAATGAGTACTGGGTGTTATATGCAAATAATGAATCATGGAACACTACATCAAAAACTAATGATGTACTGTATAGTGACTAACAAAACATAATAATAATAAAGAAAGGAACTAGAAAAAGAACAAGCAAAGCCCAAAGGAAAGAAGGAAATAATGTTAAAAGGAAGGAAATAATAAAGATCAGAGTGAAATAAATGAAATAGAGACTTAAAAAAAAAAAACAATAGAAAAGATTAATGAAACAAAGAGTTGGTTTGTTTTTTTTTTTAAAGATTTTTTATTTATTTATTTGACAGAGAGAGAGACACAGCGAGAGAGGGAACACAAGCAGGGGGAGTGGGAGAGGGAGAAGCAGGCTTCCTGCTGAGCAGGGAGCCCAAAGCGGGGCTCGATCCCAGGACCCTGGGCCCTGGGACCATGATCTGAGCCAAAGACAGACGCTTAATGACTGAACCCAGGCACCCCCCAAAAAGTTGTTTTCTTGAAAAGGTATACAAAATTGACAAACCTCTAGCTAGACTCAAGAAAAAGAGAGAGAGGGTTCACATAAAATCGGAAATGAGAGAAGTCATAACTGTTACCAGAGAAATACAAATGATCATAAGAGACTATTATGAATAATTATAGGCCAACAACTTGTACAACCTACAAGAAGTGGATAAATTCCTAGAAACATACAATCTTCTAAGATTGAACCATGAAGAAATAGAAAATCTGAGTAGACATATGACTAATAATGAAGTGATTGAATCAGAAATTATAAAATTCCCAACAAACTAAAGTCTAGGAAGAGATGGCTTCACTGATGAATTCTACCAAACATTTAAGAAGATTTAATAACATACTTGTCAAACTCTTCCAAAAACTAAAGAGAAGGAAATGCTCCCAAATACATTTTATGAGGCCAGCATTACCCTGATACTAAAACCAGACAAGTACATGACAGAAAAAAAAAATTACAGGCCAATATCCCCAAAGATCACAGATCCAAAAATCCTCATTAAGATATTAGCAAACAGAATTCAATAATACATTAAAAGGATGATACATGATGATCAAGTAGGATTTATTCTAGGGATGCAGGAATGGTTCAACACCCACAAATTAATAACTATGCTACATTAACAAACCAAATGATAAAAATAATCTCAATAAATGTAGAAAAAAGCATTTGACAAAATCTAATATTCATTTATGATAAAATCTCTCAACAAAGGGAAAGTATCTCAATTTAATAAAGGCCATATATGAAAAACCCACAGTTAACATCATACTCAATGGGGAAAAGCTGAAAAAGTTCTTCCTCTTCAGAGTAGGAACAAGACAAGAATGCCCACTCTTGCCACTTTTATTCAACATAGTATTATAATTCCCAGCTGCAGCCATCAGACAGGAAAAGTCATCTAAATCACAAAGGAAGAAATAAAATTGTCACTATTTGTAGATGACATGATACTATACACATAAAGCCCTAGATTCCATCAAAAAATGGTTAGAACTAATAAATGAATTCAGTAAAGTAGGAGAATACAAAATTAATATACACAAACATTGCATTTCTGTCCATTACTAATGAACTATCAGAAAGAGAAATAAGAAAAAAAAATTCCATTTACAATTGCACCAAATAGAATAAAATACCTATGAATAAATTTATCCATGGACAGGAAAGGCCTGTATACTGAAAACTAATAAGACACTAATGAAAGAAACTGAAGAATATACAAATAAATTGGAAGGTATTCTGTGCTCATGGATTGAAAGATTAATAATATCAAAAGCAATCTAGAGGTCTAATGCATTCATATCAAATCCCACTGGAGTTTTTCATGGAACCAGAACAAATAATCCTAAAATTTGTATGGGACCACAAAAGACCTCACATAACTAAAGCAATCTTGAGATAGAAGAACAAAGGTGGAGGTAGCAGGCACCCCAATTTCAAACTATAGTATAAAGCTATAGTAACCAGGACAGTATGGTATTGGCATAAAAACAGACACATAGATCAACGGAATAGAGAGCACAGATAAAAACCCACACATCTATGGTCAACTAATTTACCACAAAAAAGCTAAGTCCATACTATGAGGAAAGAATAGTATCTTCAATAAATGATGTTAGGAAAACTGCACAACCACATATGAAAGAATGAAACTAGACTACTATTTTACACCATGCACAAAAATTAACTCAAAATCGGGGCACCTGGGTGGCTCAGCTGGTTAAGCATCTGCCTTCGGCTCAGGTCATGATCCCGGAGTCCTGGGATCGAGCTCCGCATCGGGCTTCCTGCTCAGCGGGGAGCCTGCTTCTCTCTCTCTCCCTCTGCCCCTCCCCACTGCTCATTCTCTCTCTCTCTCTCAAATAAATATCTTTAAAAAAAAAAAATTTAACTCAAAATCGATTAAGACCTGAAACCATAAAACTATAAGAAAACATAAGCAGTAAGATACTTGACATTGGTCATGGAGCTGAATTTTTGGATCTGACTTCAAAGCAGAGGCAACAAAAGCAAAAATAAATAAGCAGGGCTACATCAAACTGAAAAGCTTTTGCACAGTGAAGGAAACCATCAACAAAATAAAAAGGCAACCTATTAAATAGGAAAATATATCTGTAAATCATATATCTGATAAGGGGTTAATATCACAAATATATAAAGAACTCAAACAATCAATAGCAGAAAAACAAGCAATATAATTAAAAAATGGGCAGGAAATTTAAAGGGGTATTTTTCCAAAGAAGACATACAGATGAAGAAAAATAAAAAAGATATAGATGGCCAAGAGGCACATAAGAAGATGTTCAATATCACTAATTATCAAGGAAATACAAATCAAAATCACAATGAGATATCACCTCACACCAGTTAGAATGGCTATTATCAAAAAGATAAGAAACAAAAAGTGTTGGTGAGGATGTGGGAAAAAGGGAACAATGTGTACTGTTGGTGGGAATGTAAACTGGTAGAGCTACTATGGAAAACAGTAAGGAGAGTACGAAAAAAATTAAAAATAGAACTACCATATGATTCAACTATTCCACTTCTGGGCATTTATCCAAAGAAACAAAAACACTAATTCAAGAAGATATATTGCACTCCTATACTCATTGCAACATTATTTACAATAGCCAAGATAAGGAAGCAATGATGAATGAATGTATAAAGAAAATGTATTGTATATATCTATTCACTGACTAGTCCCCAGCTATAAAAAAGGAATTCTTGCCATTGCAACATGAATGGACCTTGAAGGTATTATGCTAAGTGAAAAAATTGGGCAGAGAAAGACAAATACCATATGATTTCACTTATGTGTGGAGTCTAAAAAACCAAATCAAACTAAACCAAATCAAACTAAACCAAACCAAGCTCACAGATACAGAGAACACAGTGGTGGTTATTAGAGGGGAAGGGAGTTGGGGCTTGGCTGAAATGGGTAAAGGGGGTTAATTGTACGGTGACCGTGAGTACCGAGACTTACTGTGGAAATCACTTTGTAGTGTATACAAAAATTGAACTATTATGTTGTACATCTGAAACGTTATTTACCAACTTTACCTCAGTAAAAAATAAAAAAATAAATATTTGCTCTTAAAAAAATTGACATGCATTGAAATATCTGTGCAAGGTAATACTGAACTGTGAAAGAAAAACACCTGATTCATAAAAGAAAGATTTGGTAAAGGTGATTGGGTGAGTTTTAAGAAACTTTGTACACAGATATATGTTCTTCTTCAGATACACTTAAAAAACAATAAATATGCATACTCATGGGAAGATGCACTTCAAATTCTTTTTTTTTTTTAAAGATTTTATTTATTTATTTGACAGAGAGAGACACAGCGAGAGAGGGAACACAAGCAGGGGGAGTGGGAGAGGGAGAAGCAGGCTTCCTGCGGAGCAGGGAGCCTGATGCGGGGCTCCATCCCAGGACCCTGGGATCATGACCTGAGCCAGAGACAGACACTTAATGACTGAGCCACCCAGGTGCCCCGCATTTCAAATTCTTAATACTATCCTAAAAATGAACCCTGAAACATAATTCTATAATTAGAAAGTTTTAGAGAACAAACAGCTACAAATCATAATTTTAGTTATGTATTTTTAAAATACCTAGGATTTTAAATACCTATTGATTTTTTTATAGACCAAAATTATAAACACCACCAAAAGGAAAGTCTTTTTTTATTTTATTTTTTTAAGATTTTATTTATGTATTAGAGAGAGAGAGAGAGAGATGGAACATAAGCAGGGGGAGTGGGAGAGAGAGAAGCAGGCTTCCCACCGAGCAGAAAGCCCCATGCAGAGCTCGATCCCAGGACTCTGGGATCATGACCTGAGCTGAAGGCAGACGCTTAACCGACTGAGCCACCCAGGCGCCCCAGGAAAGTAGTTTGTTAAACAAAAGAAAAAAGTCTTAGAAGTAATCCATTTCTTTTTTTTTTAGCAATATTTGACAGAATGGCATTCTAGTATCCTAAAAAAAAAGAAAAGTACTAGCTCTAAATAAGATACCTAAAAAATTTAGTAAGATTTCACATAAAAAACATTGTTTCTTCCTATGGAACTAAACTTTGTAGACTTTAATTTTATTCCTATATGATCAATTCTTTCAAAAAGTAAAATTAAACCCCCCTATATGGAATGAATAAGTCACAAGAATAAAAGGCACAGCATAAAGAAAATAGTCAATGATACTATAACAGAAATGCACGGGGACAGATAGCTACACTTGTGGAGAACATAGCATAATGCATAAAGTTTTCAAATCACTGTTTTGTAAACCTAAAACTGTATTTTGTACACCTCTAACACTGTGTGTCAACTATACTCAAATTAAAAAAAAATAAAAACTCTCCCTAACTCTCACACCAGATTGCACCAAAAGGGTTAGGGGAAAAAAACCCCAGACAGTCTGAATGACTATAAGCTTTTCTAATGTATAATTTCTTATTCAGTTATATATGGCCTGTGATAGTATTTGTTATTATACAGAGACATACCCACCATTCAAGATTTACAAATACTAATACTGTAAGGTTTACTTCCTATTCTTTTTAAAAATAAAATAGTTCTATTGAAGTTGCTATTAAATTTTTTACTCTTCCCCAGACCCATTCTCCTTCCAGACAAAATCAATATTACAAGTTTAATATGTGTTCTTCCAATCTATGTTTATATATTTGATTAAATATACATATATATTCATAAAATACCTAATATTATTTGTGTGTATGTGCTATGCATTTTAAAAATAACATTATGCTTTCAAAATCTGATCATGTTAAAACATATAAATCTAATTTATTCATGTTAACTTCTAAATGGTATCTTATTACTATTTTTAAAATTTTTTTATTTTTTAAGATTTATTTATTGAGAGAGAGCACAAGCATGAGCAGAGGGGAGAGGGAGAGGGAGAGGGAAAAGCAGGCTCCCCACTGAGTAGGGAGCCCAATGCAGGGCTGGATCCCGGGACCCCAGGATCATGACCTGAGCTGAAGGCAGACACTTAACCAACTGAGCCACCCAGGCGCCCTTCTTAAGACAATTTAAGTAGTCCATCTCCTACTGATGAGTATTTTCGTTGTTTCCAATCTTTGGCATTCCAGAAACTGATTCAATAAACATCCTTGTACATGTATCCTTATACCCATGGGTAAGAATATATTCCTAGAAATGGAATGGTTTGGTTGGAAGGCATTTCCCACTTTACCAGATACTGCCTAACTGCTCTTCAAAGGAGTTACAATTTATACTCCTACCCAGCAGTATATGAAGAGTTTGGTATATGAAATGTTCCTAACATTTTTGGTATGTCAAGTATTTTCATTGTTGCCAATCTAGTAGGTGTAAAATATGGTATTAGTGTAGTTATTTTACAAGTATTTTGCATATATGGAAGGACAGAGCCACTGAGCAAATATGATGATGATGTCAGGAACCAGAGTTCTTACTGTTGGATAAGGGAAACATAAATACTTATTTTTGCATAGATATAAGGAGAAGGTGAAGAAGAACCTGGTGGTGCTGAAGTTGAACTGGAGTATTAGAGTGAGCTTACGAACTAAAAATGCACACATATACACATATATACATATTAACCTATCCACGCAAAAATGTATATGTGTATAAATCACTCTATACACTGAAAATAGCTCAGAAGTAATGATATCCAGAGCAATAAAAAAAAAATCCTGATTTCTAAGTATCATTCCCCAGTTAAAGGAATCAGGACTCCTTAAAGAAATGCTGGTTCCAGGTCTGGGGCAAAGAAAACACAAGGTCAGTCTCAAATTGTTTATCAGAAAGCTAGAAAGCACTCAGAGCAATGTAGGGACTTGCTTTAAAAAAAGAAAGAAAAGAAAGAAAGGTGCCTCTATAAGCCAGATCTTAAGAAAAACAAAGGAAAAAAGTGAGGAATTATAATACATTAATAGTAACAGAATCCCCAAGTTCTAGTGATATTTTTTTTTAAATAAGGAAAAATAAAGTTCATCTTTACAGAAAAATGCCAGCTAATAAATATAGAAGCAAAGATAGAATTAGAAAAACCACTATTTTAAAACTGATTCAGACAAAGATCAGAGTGAATGCTAAGTCCATCGGATGAAAAGTTTTGGACACAGGACAGCCACATAATCTCAAAGTACCACACCACAGATTACTTAATACTTGTCAAGGGAAAAATGTGCCTTTACAGTTTGCCTTAATTTGGTGAGGAAGAGCTTCCTTCCATGCTTCTTGGCTATTCAGGTGTCCTCTAATGTTCACATTCTTGGCCTATTTTTCTGTTGGCTTGTATTTTACTAATTAAATTGTATAAATTCTTATACACTTTGGACATTGTAATGCCAATATCTTTTTTTTTTTTAGATTTTATTTATTTATTTGAGACAGAGAGAATGAGAGACAGAGAGCATGAGAGGGAGGAGGGTCAGAGGGAGAAGCAGACTCCCTGCCGAGCAGGGAGCCTGATGCGGGACTCGATCCCAGGACTCCAGGATCATGACCTGAGCCGAAGGCAGTCGCTTAACCAACTGAGCCACCCAGGCGCCCTGTAATGCCAATATCTTTAGAGAGTCTGTGACCTGTCTGTGTTACACTTTGTGGTAAATTTAATACATTTTCCCCTGTCCTCTGGATTGGACACACAGCCATCTACGCTTTCTTCTGAAGGCTGGATTCTATTGAGCTTCCTTTTCTAAGGAGAACAGTGAACACTGGCATTAACTGTTGGAAGATACAAGCCACTGGTGCAGCCTCCTTGTAATGTCATCTGGTGGCTCTAAGAGGTTTTCCAGCTTTATGTGGAAGCTCCTTTTAACAGCACAATTAAAATTTGCTATTTAAAAAATATATGATAAAGTTATAGTTTTAGGATATTAAAAATTAAAAAAGAAAAGAATTTGTCATATAATCTTACGTGAGTGAACAAAATTTCATTCCTGAGCTCTTCACAGCTTTCATTTGGACTCCAAGCTTCAGCAAACTGCAGGAAATCCCATTTTTCCTTATCACCTTCCTCAGCCTGAAGTTGTTCCTTCCTACCATTCAATGTGCTCCCTGTAACTTGTGTCTGTAAGATGAAGAAGCATATGAATTTTACAAAAGTTCTCTCACAGCTGATACTTACTAAGCAGTGACCTGATTTTGCATTTAAACCACAAGCAATTCACTAAAGAAACTCTTAGTGTTTCAACCTGTCATGGACCTTAGTAATAAAATTTTTCAAAATTACAACCAAATTACCAAGTCGGTGATTCCTATACTTAATGAGGTAAATGTCTAACCAGAGAAGTTATACTATTTTCTTTTCTCATAAAAACTTTTATTCTTATATTTATAAACTTTGAAACTGAACCCACATGATTGGCCATTTTGAATATATATATTCAGGGCTTGAAAAACATCCTCGAACAATTAGTCAAATCCTTTCTATGAATACCCCTCCAGGTTGGGGAGGAGAAGGGACAGTTGAGTGGATAGAACAAGCGACATCCCTCCTACCCTTTCTGGGGTCCAGGTACAGGCTGTCCTCTGTCCAAAATTAGCCAGAACTCAATCCTTCTGTGTAAGGGTTTATTCTTAGCTTACACAAAGGACTTGGGGTTTGACACTGTTAAGGTTCCTTGCTAGCTCATCTTTTTCTGGCCTCTAAAATGGTAGATGAAGGCCTTGGAAGACAGGAAGAACACATGTAAATGCACGTCTCTCCCAGTAAGGATAAGTAAGGTACTACCAGCTGAAGACTTTTCTAACCTTGGTCCCTATTAACACCACTATCTTAGTGTACTTGAATATCCTTTGCCTGAAAACACTACAACTCAGTCTCTTAACTTACGTAGGCTCTACATAATGAATGAGTTGGTAACCTGGTTTGAATTGAAGCTTTACCTTTCGATTCAACATCCCCCACATAAGGGTGTCCAGAGTCCCATTTGCAACAAGGTAGTGAATATTCACAGAACTGCACTGTCCAATTCGGTGAGCCCGGTCTTCTGCTTGTTTTATATGTCCAGGGTCCCAATACAACTCAGCAAATACAACATGAGTTGCAGCAGTAAATGTCAAACCCTAAGCAAAATAAAGTGAAGAAATTGAGATGCAAATAAACTGAGAATGTAACATACAGCCAGATATAACAAAGTCTTTCTGAACATGTTAAATGAACAAGAGAAAGCTAAAGGACTTAAAAATAAATCAATCTTTCGTTTTAAGCCAAATTAAGAAAATTTAATTCATGAAAGGCAAATGAAGACCGCTTATTGCAAATGGCCAGGTAAACTACAAAAAACACATTTAAAAGGTATTTCAATATTTCAAAAGTCAGTTTGATGGGTATATATATAAACAAAATCACTTTATCCTCTGATGAGGACTGGATTCACATTACCACTGGAAAATCTAATACAATACATTATAAATGATAATATAATTTCTAACACATGGTATCCATAGCAACTAGGCAGAGAGCAACGACTTCCTCTATTCATTTAATTCATAGTGTTGCTCTATAAAGCAAGAAAATCATGTTTCCAGTCACACTGTTCTTTTCCTATGAAATTTCTCATGTTACATCTCAAACACTCTTAAGTTCACGGCTTTTATCTCAATATATATATAACACAATTGACTATTTTGTGCAATTGCATTTTACATCAGTTTGAAATAGTTTGACATTAGTAAGTATTAACTAAGTCTTGTTGTATAATCACTATGCGAAAAATGCAAATCTCAAATTAAGAATGTCTCCCAAAATAGACGATTTTAAAGTTGAAAGGCTGGGTGAAATGTGAGCCATGCTTAAGCTATTGCCACACAGTAATAAATGATGTTATGTGGTTGAAAGAAATACCTATCATCCTTTGAAAGAATCATCTAATCCACGCTGGTGTTCACATGCCCTGGAACTTCCATCAGTGAATGACTTTTGTGACTGCTGTGCTGTTATTTTTATATTACTTTAACTTAAAATATTTTTATATCACATAACGACATCATACCAGCATTCATTAAATGGTGGCATAAGTTCTCAAGCTGAAAAATTCAGTAAAGATCCATCACTTTGGAACAGAAGTTAGAAGTGATAAAAACATGGTAAGCCCAACAACCATCAAGCTAAACTGTGCTGCTATTTAGGACAGGAAACACCACAAAATATTAGAGATGATGCTGGAAAATAACAAGTAGGATTTCAAGAGGGATGAAAACCTTTAAGTATGTTAGAAGCATCATATGACCATACAAGAATAAAAGGGAAATATGCTGGCAAGACCCACATCCCTCTAACATACTACTAAACTACAGTGGAAGATTCACATGCCCCAAGAACAAAGCCCTTTCTACTTTCCTTTATTCCTATGAACATACTAGTGTTCAAGTATATGCGTTTTGAATTATACCAGGTCCTCAGGAATACAGCTTTGAATAAAATATGGGTGCCCTATACAGTCTTAACTTCAGAAAGTCTTTTATCAAGCCATTCCCAGATCCTCCTGCCTGGCTTCCTTCTACTTTTCTTCCCCCATGCTAGGAGTGTTCCATTTCTAATTTTAAGCTCTTTTTGATGACATTCTCTCTGGCTGGAATATTCTAACAGATATAAAACTTAGACTACTAGAGGTTTAATCCAACATGAGGGAAGTATTGAGATAATCCTCCTTTTGGTAAGAACTCCTGGTAAGTTCTAGAACTTCTTTATCCTCATGGAGCTTCTCTCTATAATCAATTTTATAGACATCAATTGGCTGGCTAAAAGCAGATCTTAGGCCCTGGTTCAGATTCCAGAGTCTAGAGATATGCTGTATATCAGGTTGGATGCACAGAAAATATGTTCAATCACTTTTCTCTATGTTAAATATCCTGGCTTAGATATTTACATCAAAATATTGTAGAATGTTAGTGGAAAAAAAAGTCCAGAAGGATCCCCCTTACACAGTGAGGCAGAGACTGTCATTGTCTTCCATAAGAGCTATTCAGTTCTTATTTCTTTGTAACATAACACCTGACTTTTAGTGTGACTAGACAAAATAAAGGCTATTTTTCCCAGCTTCCCTTGAAGTTAGTTGTAACCATAGGGCTAACTGCAGGTGAATGAGATGCAGCATGCCTTTCTCCAGTCAGCTGCCTGGATCACAGATATGATGGAGGAACTCTAGCAGCTCTCTTAAAAAAGAGATACCTGCTAGGAGTGGTAAAGCAGAAAGCCAGGAGACGCTTAAGCCCTAAGGACTTTGTGGAACTACCATGCTAACCTTGGACTGTCTACATGAAAGAGTAAAACTTTGTGTATTTGAGTCATTCTTAATTTGGGTTTTCATTTACTTGCAGCCAAACCCAATCCTAAGGGTCAAACCAGGGGTGCTCCATAAAAAGTTCTTTTCCCTGAGGTCACCTTACTTCACAGGCTCTGGTGAAACCAATCAAGTAAGTATAAGTGCTATAAGAAATGAAAGGAAAATTCTATGCAAATTCAAAGTTAGAAAAAAAAAAAGGTCTTGGAAAGGTATTAGCATCAAATTAACTATATTCATCTAGGAAATTCTTTCCTTGAAAATTTAAGATTTGAGTCAGAGGTGTTGAGGTCTCCTTCTATTATACTTTCTAGCACTCTCCAAAGTAGAATATTTATTACACCTTTATCTTGATGTAAAGTTATAATTATGCTTAATGACCTTTTTATTATCTTAATGACATTTCATTATCAAATTTACACATGGAATTTCTTACCTGGCCAGCAGCCTGAATGCTTAGGATAGCCACACGAGTATCAGGATCCTTTTGAAACTGATTAACTAGATGTATTCTTTCTGAAGATGGAACACTTCCATCTATCCTAATGTAGCGAGCCTAGTATCAACAAGGGAAATAGCAAAATTAGCACAAACCCCTATGCACCCATCTCATTTTATGTTTTATGCCTTATTTTTATGCTTCAAATAACAAAATATAAATAGGTTACGATGAAAGGTTAGTAAATGTTATATAAGAAGAATCTTAATCAAATTTCTTAATAACTTCTTGTAACAATTCCCTATTTTTAAATCTTTTAATCTACTTGAGGGTAGGATTTATGTCTAATTCATCCTCATACCATCAATGCCAAGTGCAATGCCTTGTATATAACAGGAGCTCCATAAATCGTCACTGAATTAAGCTAATGTCTTCAGTAAAATTCTGTATAAATTCACATGTAAACTTTAAATGATAGATCAAACTAACTTTAAAGTTTCAGGTTCACTGATTCCAAAGTAAAAATAAAGCCAGACAGGGAAAAAGGGAGAAAGAGGATTTTACCCACGTTATTACGGATTCATGAAGAGTAGTGCATTGACTTCTGAAATATCCCAATATTAACTGGGAAAATATCTTTTTTGGTGTACCATTTGAATTCATTTTTTTCACATTCCTAAACTTAACAGAAATATGTGATAAGGCACCTCCATTGAGTTGGGGAACCAAGACACTCACACACATTTTTAAAAAGTAGGGAAACATTAAGTGCTAAACTCAACAGTGCTGTCTTCTAGGAATGATTTGGGTTAGAAAAAGGGAGCAATCAGTGTGTGTTAGAGTAACTAAAAAGAACTCATTACTCAACTTTCTAAAATTCAGTATTAAGTCATGAATTTCACCTAGTCTCATTTATATATGCACTTCTATGGAAAACATAGCCTTATATAGTTGAGACATACCAATATTCACTTTCATAAGGAAATAGTCAAGTTAATCATTAAATAGAATGTCCCATATTAACTTTCTATGTCTTCACAAACAGATACACATTGCTCAGTGAGCCATCTAATATCCAATAAGGGAGATTATAAAATCTTCCAACAGTCTTTCTAAAGAAAACACACATTGTCAGGCTAGGGAGAGTTTGGGAGAGATTCACCTCCAACCCATGACTGTCTACCATTTTTAACTGTTACTGATGTTAAACGGGATTCTAAACACATCAGTAAAGCAGAACTGGGGAGAATGACTGCTATACTTAGAATAGATCCCAGTAGTTTTAAAGTTTTAAGCTTAATGGAATCAAAATAAGAAAATATTATGAATCTAATTTTATTGCCCAATCATTAAAAAAATATTTCTAAGGTTAATTTAACTCTTCCTCAAGAGGCATTTTAAAGATACGATATGATATTAGTACCTGCAGCTGGGTACTAACATTGGCTGAATTCATTCTGTTTCCCCTTGACATCACCATATTCTAAAACTGACTTGCAGGTAAATAAAAATTCTAATTTTTAATTGCCTACACCAGTCTCAAATGGTATATCCAATAACAATAATGGAATTCACAATATAGCCTATCAAGTCAGCATATTTTAATCAATCCAGATAATTAGATTGGTGGAAAATTATAAGCCTGGAATAGAAGAAAAAGTTTAATAGTTTATCATCAACATAATAATAATATTAGTATAATTTGCAAGAAAAAATCTAATAATAATTAATATATCATCATTTAAATAAGGCCAAAAGAACCCTCAATTACAAGACTACAATTGATGTTTAGTCTATTAACAACCTGCATGCTAAAAAGTATTTTACAGAAAAATGATAACATACCTTGTTTTCTATGACTGCTTCTGTGCAAGCTTGGAGCATGCTTAAATGATGAGCAAAAACCAGAAATTTAAGTGAATCATTCTGAAGCATCATCTTAATATAGTCCTTTACAGCACCTGCCTAAATATTAAAAGTTAAACCTTATTAATGGCATATAAATCTTTATTAAAAAATCACATCACTTTAACAAAGAAGAAAAACTTCAAAAGTCAAAAATTTTTGTGAACTTTCCTGCTTTGTTCCCTAGGTAACCTAGGGAAATAGAGGCCCACATCTAAGGGGAAAAGGGAAAAACAGACACAAGAGGGGAAAAAACAAATCCCATTAATTCTGAGAAGTAAAACAAGAACAAGACAAGAATGAGAAGAAAAGGTTTCAATGGAAAATAGGCAGTCAATTAGGCTGTGGCCAAAAAGGGGTTGGTAGTTTTGTTTGCAAAGAAAAGAAGGGCCATATGCACCCCAATGTTTATAGCAGCAATGTCCGCAATAGCCAAACTGTGGAAAGAGCCCAGATGCCCTTCAATAGATGAATGGATAAAGAAGGTGTGGTCCATATATACAATGGAATATTACTCAGCCATCAGAAAGGATGACTACCCAACTTTTACATCAACATGGATGGGACTGCAGGAGATTATGTTAAGTGAAATAAGTCAAGCAGAGAAAGTCAATTATCATATGGTTTCACTTATTTGTGGAACAGAAGGAATAGCATGGAGGACATTAGGAGAAGGAAGGGAAAAATGAAGGGGGGGAATCAGAGGGAGAGATGAACCATGAGAGACTGGACTCTGAGAAACAATCTGAGGATTTTAGAGCGGACGGGGGTAGGGGGATGGGTTAGCCCAGTGATGGGTATTAAGGAGGGCACGTACTGCATGGAGCACTGGGTGTTATATGAAAACAATGACTAGTGAATCATTACATCAAAAACTAATGATGTATTGTATGGTGACTAACATAATAAAATAAAATATAAAAAAAGAAAGTAATTTTCAAAAAAGCTCATATAAAAGACTAAGTGGAAATGGATGAATAACTTTTTTTTTTTTTTAAAGAGAAAATTAAAAAATAAGAAAGCTGGGACTGGAGCTTAAGGATTAAGGAAAGTTGATTAATTCAGTTTCTTAACTAAGAAACTTCCATAGGTTTAAAAACAGGCCATTTAATGTGTAGACAGGCTAAGAGAAATGGAAAGTGAGGGGATTTAACTTGTTTCCAGGATGGAGAAGTTTGTAGAAGAGGCTGGAGTGGTGGGATGCAGAGAATAGGAGGGAGGTCTGAGAACACAGGAGGATGTATGAAGAAACTGTGAAGTAGAAAGGAGAAAATAAAGAAAGCTCAGATTAAAAAGACTTTTCCTATTAAGAAAGAGAATATGAGATGAATTAAATAGGAATTAAATTTAAAGCATCAATTAAATCTAAAACATGAATATATTCTCTTAACTGTTAAAAACTAATTATTTAGAAACTTAGGGAAAGGAGAGTAGGCTGAACATATTTGACCTAGACTCCCCCTCAATGCTGTATAGTAAGGCGTACAGAAACAAAGAACTGGAAAGGGATCAATAGCAACAAAACTTCGGAAATTAGGGGCGCCTGGGTGGCTCAGTTAGTTCAGCAGTGACTCTTGATTTTGGCTCAGGTCATGATCTCAGCATCATGAGATGGAGACCCTCGGAGGGCTCTATGCTCAGCGGAGAATCTGCTTGAGATTCTCTCCCTGTACCCCTCCCCCCCAACTTGTGTGTGTGAGCATTTTCTCTCTAATAAATAAATCTTAAAAAAGAAACAGAAAGAAAACTTTGGAAACTAAAAATTAGTTTAGTAATTGATTAGCCAACCTGACAGCTCCTAAGGTGGCAATATGGAAAGTTGAGAAGCATGTGGGTTAGAATGTGGTAATGTAAAAAAGGCTTAGGAAATGATGCAAGGGGAAGTGAGGGGTGTGTGGCTACAATAGGAGGATTGGTCAAAGAATATTTAAGTAGTTGATTATGTGCAACACTGATCTATATCCTCTCTGTACCTGTTCCACATGATAGAGTACTTCTCCAACCTACTCTCGCAGAAAGCAAGAGGTTTATTTTCTGGAGAGGGTAAAACAGAGGTATCTGGATAAAGGAATCCCACATTGATGGCAGACTATTCTACAATATCAGAGAGATTAAATAAAAGTTACATAATAAATGCTGAGCTCTGCCTTCTCTCTCAGCCTTCTTATCCTCCCATGTCACCCAAAAGATAAAGAGGCTTATGCCTCTACACAGGACAGCAGAATCATATAAAATGATTATTTTCTAGGGAATCAGACAAGCCAGGGAGAAAAGACTAAAGATTCTGATATTGAGGGTTCCTCCATAAGACATCCAGCCAGATTACCCTTTACTGAAGGCCATAGTCTCCAAGCCATATCCATGTACAGAGTTTCGAGACAGTGTAACTAGAAGAGATAACATTTATAAAGCAACAGGATGCTCCAAAAAAGGAATGATTAAAGAAGAAAGGGAGGGAAGTACTCTTGGAAATTAAAAGCATAATAGCAGAAATGAAAAATTTACGGTTGTGAAGCTGAAAAAATCTTCCAGGAAGTAGATGAAAAATAATAGAGTAAATATAAAAGTACAAGAAAATTAGAGGACCAAGCCAAGAGGGCAATGCATAAATAATAAAGTTTCTAGAAACAACAGAGAAAACAGAGAAAGAAAATAATCAGAGAAATAAAAAAAGTTTCACAGAACTTAAGGGCATGAGTTTCCAAAATGGAAAATGGAATAGGTCCTCTGAGGATCCTTCACAATGGATGAAAATGGACCTAGAGCAAGGTCCATCATCATGAAATTTTAGAACACTGGGGACAAAGAAATAATTCTATAAGCTTCCAGGGAGTGGAAGAAAGGAATTAAAATAGAATAAAAGCTTTGAAGTGCATTGGATTTCTCAACATCAGTACTAGTAATTCTAAAGAAAATTATTTCTAACTAAGAATTTATACCCAGCCAAATTAAAAATCAATTATAAAAGTAGAATAAAGCCATTTTCAAATACGCAGAGACTCAAATAATTGATGACAGCTAAAATCACAAAGCAAGCAGTAATACAAACCAAGAAGCAATATAAACATGTTGCTGAGGGATTTGAAGTAAATACTGAAAAAACAAAACAGCTAAAAGAACAGAAAATGGTTGCCTCTGGGGAATAACTTTAGAAGACTTATTTTTTGAAATAGCTGTTTTTCCTCATTAAACTATGATCATATGTAGCTTTGGTAATAATAAAAAAAATTTTAAAGAGGGGCATTTCCAAATTGAAAAGTACCTATTTAAAATTAACGCACACCACTATGAAGTCATAGGACTGATTTTGCAAGTTACATTTTATATGTATAAATTTTCCAAACAACAGAAATTCATCATGCAATGAGACTGGAGGCCATTAAGAACTTTAGCCTTGGATTTCAGTGCCTCAGAGAGTGAAATGAAGTCCTCTCAAAATAAGGAGCTATAAATTCCAGATACGTTGCTATGGTAACTGAACCACTTTAATAAACTGCTTGTTTGACTAAAGAGCTGTATTTACTGTGATAAGTCTTTCAAAAAACACATGTCAAGTTGGAGTATTTTTAAGGTACATTCATTTACCATCCATTGCAGACTTACAAATTATACAACCACTGTACTCCCAGTCTCAGTTGCATTCCCTGCCTGAAGAGAAAACTATTTCTGCCAGAGTCCCCTCCACTGATATCACCCCTTCCTCATTACAACCAGAAGCTGCTGATGTCAAAGCCCAAGCCTCCTGTTCCCCACTCTTTCTAATCACTGGTTTAGAAAGGCTTATGGTTAATATTAATATTATAAAGTTCAATTATATAATGGGCTAAACAGTCTCTTGGGATTAGCCTGGTAACTTAACCACCACTGTGACCTTGCTTCCTGCGAGAAAGAGAACCAAATATCTATGTAACAAATAAACTTAAGGATTTTTCTTAGGTTCTTAAAATGGGACTGCAAAGGAGTGCATTTTAAAATGTACTATACAAGTTAATTGTTCTGATTTTATTCTGATTAAAACTGTCACTGCATTGTCATATTTTAAGTTATCTGAGCAGGATTTGCTTTCAAACTATCTTAAACAAATTATGTGGAATGGCAGGTCCTGATCAGCATTTTGGTTAAGCTAGTTCAGGTTTTGTAAAAGTTTAAAAAATTTTTGTGTTCACAATCTTACCTTACTGAAACTGTTAGTCCAAGCTCTAAATTACATAACAAAGACTAGACACTACATCTCATTTAAAGAAATGCAGAAAATGAAGAGAATATGTGTTAAATTTATTTCTTAAATTTTTTTTTTTTTAGTGAGTATGTGTACATCATACTTTTTGAAATAAAAATTAAAGAAAAACCTAAACTGCATTAAGACCTGATAAAACTTACTTGATATAAATTGTCAGCTTTTAATCAAATGATAAAAGGGAGAAATAATGAATGAAAAAAACATCAAACGTGCACTATGACACAGACTCTCTCCTCGACTAAATATTAGGTTTCCCCAGGCCCTCTTGACTAGGCCTCAGCCTGTTCTGGCCAGGCCTACACAGCCCAGTCTCAGCAAGAATCCTGCAGAGTCAGTTTGTTAAGAAAGCCCCTACCTTTGCTACCTGATCAACCCTTAATATCTGATTAAGTTCCTCATCCCCCACTTAACGATGTCTAAGTCCCTGGGCTACCTTGAGCAAGAATCCCCCTGCCCTTAATGTCTCCTCTTAGTAATTTTGCATCCAGTGACTCCCCTCCCTGATCCAGCTCAGTGGCTATAAATCCCCACTGGTTCTTGTTGTATTCAGAGTTGAGCGACCTCTCTCCACAACTGTAATAGAGTTGACTCCTTTGCAATGATCTTGAATGAAGTCTTCCTTACCATTTTAATAAGTATTGGAACGATTGTTTTGTTTAGCTGCTACGAATTCCAGTTGAGGGAGTGTGAACATAAAGGAAGCTCCTCCTTAAATTCTGAAGTCCTCAGGCTCCAGAGCAAATGCAGTTTTATTTACATATGGAGTGGCCATATGCTTTAAGGAAAGATCTTCAGGACTTTTTTAATCAACAAGCCTAGCACTTCTATTCTCCCTGTAAGTGATATTGACTAATAAGAAGTGGAAGAAGTCTGCAGGGGCCTTCCAAAAAAATCTTCACTGACAAAGGGAAGGCTTTTTCTTGCTTTGGACATTATGGTCTGTACTTGGTATGCGGAACTGCAGCAGCCATCTTGGCTTTTCTTGCTTTGGACATCATGGTCTGTACTTGCTATAAGGAATTGCAGCAGCCATCTCGTACTACTGAAGCCAGTAAGGACAAGAAGCGAACTACCATGGCCAAAGCAAAAGACAGAAGAAGCTGGGTTCTTTATAGAAACAAACACAAACCCCCCCAAAACACAACACCTTTATTGGGATATAATTCATATACCATGAAATTCGCCCATTTACAGTGTACAGTTCAATGGCTTTTAGTGTATTCACAGAGTTGTGCATCCATCTCCATAGTCAGTTATAGAGTATTTTCATTATCCTAAGAAGAAACCCTTTACCTCTTAGCCATCATACCTTAGCCTGAGACAAACACTAATTGACTTTCTGTTCCTATGAATTGGACTATTCTGGACATTTCACATAAAATGAATAATACAATGTAATCTTTTGTGACTGGCCTCTTTATTAGCAAATGTTTTCAATCCATGTTGTAGCATGTATCAGTATTTAATTTTATTTTATTGCCAAATAACATTCCATTGTATGGATATATCACATTTTATTTGCCCATTCTCCAATCGATATCTTCTCTGCTTCTCTTGTTTTTGTGCATTTATCTTGCTCACCTTACATTGTTTATTATTAATTTATCTGTGATAGTTGATTTATCTTTTATCCCTTAAAATATCTTACAAGAGGAAAGGAAAGTGCAAAAGTAAAAGAGAATATGCACTGTTTATTCACCTCCCACCCACCCTCACAAAAGAAAGGCTAAAAATTTATCTTCTGCTATCCCTTCCCCCTTGCCCATGGTTCTTAATTTAGAAAGGATTTTATCAGTCTGAAAAAATATTTTCAAATCTGGTAGTAAATATTTTCAAATCCAGCAGAAGACAGCCTTCAGAGGAAGAACAGTAGTTCCATACTATAATGTCAGTATGTTGGACATTTTCACTGAGCCCCATGCCAAAATTTTTCCATAGAAAGTAATAATTTCACTTCCAAAGTAGGTTTGGGTGAACTACTGGAAGTATTACTTTCTTATTTCTAGGCATGTTTCTTTTTTTTTTTTTTCTCATTTCATTTAATTTTTGTTCTCATCATGATGAGTGCACTCTTAATCCCCATTCCCTATGTCCCCCATACCCCCAACCCACCTCTGCTCTGGTAACTATCAGTTTGCTTTGGCTATTTGAGGTCTTTTATGGTCCATACAAATTTTAGGACTGTTTGTTCTAGCTCTGTGCAGTTGGTATTTTGATAGGGGTTGCATTAAATCTGTGGATTCCTTTGGGTAGTTAGACATTTTAACAACATTTGTTCTTCTAATCCATGAGCAGAGAATGTCTTTCCATTTCTTTGTGTTGTCCTCAGTTTCTTCATCATTGTTTTTTGGTTTTCAGAGTACAGGTCTTTCACCTCTTTGGTTAAGTTTACTCCTAGATATTTTATTGTTTTTGGTGCAATTATAAATGAGACTGTTTTCCTAATTTCACTTTCTGCTGCTTCATTATTAGTGTATAGGAGTGCAACAGATTTCCATACACTGATTTTGTGTCCTGCAACTTTTATTCCCTTATGAATGTAGACAGAAAATCTAGCACTTCTAATACATCTAATTTTTTAACAATGAGTTTTATAAGCAGCCCATTTCACAGTAAATCAGATGGGCTATAATACCAGGAAAAGAGGGCAACCCCAATTTAATACTTTAACCAGTACAATTTTACAAAAGAACCTGGGATCCTAAACCTTTCCATAAAGCTTTTTGGAACAAAATATAATAATCATTCTATCCAATCATTCTTTGTTTCTATCTATCTATCTGTCTATCTATCTATCATCTATCTATCTATCTATCTATCTATCTATCTATCTAAGATAGATGAGAGAGAACATTCCCATAAATGACATATTCTGTAACTGAACTAATGTGACTTTGCTCCTTGATAAGTCACAGATAGAAACTATATCAGGTAGAGTTGTCACACAAAGGAAACTTTATTTGCAGCAAATAAGGAGATCACAGGGAATAATTTCCAAAGCCATGACTCCCTGAGCAAGGGTGAATGGGTTCCTTTTATTTAGGGTTAGGACGAATATTTAGAAAGGGGAACCTTGTCATTATATGTAGAGGTAGGCATAAGGTCATGCATGCACCTTAAGGAAACATGCCTATACATACATTGTATATTATGTAAATGAGGTTTGCTCTCCTCCTTGGACAGAGATTTTAGTATTATAATGACATAAAGGTAATAACTGTTGGTCATTCCATGGATCACTCCATGGTCCATCTGTGCAGGTATGAATCAGGGGTTGAGCTCAAACTGGTCTAGGTGGTCTGGGCTGGCAGGAGCTCTCTCTATGGGCAGGCATTATTGCTTGAGGGGTAGTTTTGGTTTCCATCACCAGATGCTATGCCCACTGGGTCTTTTGCCTTAGTTAAGAGATAAGCTGGAAAGAAGAGCTTAAGGAAAAATGTGGGATAAAGGTCGGTGGGTATAAGCATGTGAGCAGTAATGATCAGGTCTTGGGGTCTAGCTGGTGATTGTTTTACTGGGTTTACCCAAAATTAAACAAAGTTACAAAGTAAAGCTAATAGTATTATAGACTTTTAAAAAGTTGTTTTCATGAAAGTTGATTTCATGGAAGTTTGATCATAAAAGTCATTGATCAAAACAGCTAATCTAATTCTTTTAAAATTAAATTAAATTTTCAAAAACACTTTCAATTTCTTTCCAAACTCTGTCTTACTGTTCATTTCAATAAAGTAATCAGATTTGTACTACCATAGCATTAGCATGAATAAACCTTATTTGGGTGTTAAAAATTGTAACACAGAGAATATATAGAATTTTAAATTCTAAATCTTCCCCATGCTTGCACAGGGATGCTTAAAAATCACTAATAGGAAAAAGATACCACCTTAAGCCCATGGTCACCAAATATTAAATTTATTCAGCTATCCTACTGCAGTGATGGTCAAGTGCATGTACTCTGGAGCCAGATTGTCTGGGTTCAAATCCTGCCTCTATCATATACAATCTGAGTCCTTGAGCAAGTCACTTAAACTCTGTGCTTTAGTTTCTCCATCTATAAAAGGGGCAAAAGGTACCTACTCCTCATGGAGTGGCAGTGAGAGTTAAATGACTTAGTGCATAAAATATGCATGGAGTAGTGCTTGGCCCATGGTATGTACTGCAAAAGTGTTAGCTCTTATTATTGCTCTATTTCCCTAGCAAACTGCAAAAACAACTTCAACCTTTACTATTTTCTTCAAAATCAGAACCCATGCCTTTCGGCCCTCAAACGTCCCACTGCACAGAGAAAAAAATTCATCATGTGAAAATTTTTACCTTTTGTTACTTTCTCTCATCCTCGTTTCCTTTCCTTTTGTAATACGAGAAGTATTTCTTCTTTTCTATAAGGCAAATCTCTCCATCTGTGATTCCAAACTGAACCATTCCTGCCACCTCAAAAACCTTACACCACTCTTCCTTCTCAAATGGATATTGCTCCATCTTTATTAAAGCCTTCCTTCGGGGTGCCTGGGTGGCTCAGTCGTTAAGTGTCTGCCTTCGGCTCAGGTCATGATCCCAGGGTCCTGGGATCGAGCCCCACATCGGGCTCCCTGCTCTGCGGGAAGCCTGCTTCTCCCTCTTCTACTCGCCCTGCTTGTGTTCCCTCTCTCACTGTGTCTCTCTCTGTCAAATAAATAAATAAAATCTTTAAAAAAAAAAAAGCCTTCCTTCATGCCACATGACCACATAGTAACATACTATCTCTTTCTTCCTCTAAAATGATAACATTATTGTTTTACTTGTACTTTACTATTACTGACCATCTCCTTATCAATGAATAGGAGGCAGAATGTGTCTGGTTTAGAGTCAGAGTCCCTTTCCTACACAAAAGAATGGCACAGGACAAGGTACTGGTCAGTCTGACAACATCCCAGTCTCTGTGCAGCAGGGAATATTGCAGTGGCCTCATTATACAACACTGCATATTATAAATAGGATTCTACCTTTGCAAGACAGCACAGAGGAAATGCACTTTGTGCATAATGGAAACGTGTTTAGAGCAGTTTGCCTTCTAAAAACTTTTTAAGGCACTAAGGAATGCTGTCATCCTCAAAGTGACAGGAAATTTAAAATTATGGGTTGGTTTAATTGTTTTCATAGAAAAGATACTGGCATTTCTCTTAAAATGGTTTTTTCTAAAAGTTAGGGGTTGCAGTGTACCAGAAAACAACTGAGGGTTGGCCAAACCATACCACTTATATCTGTCTTTTTTCCCTAGAAGAGTACTATGCGGATCCTAAATTTCTTTATTTTCGGGGCGCCTGGGTGGCTAAGTCAGTTAAGTGTCTGCCTTCAGCTCAGGTCATGATCCTGGGGTCCTGGGATTGAGCCCCGCATCGGGCTCCTTGCTCAATGAGGAGCCTGCTTGTCCCTCTCCCTCTGCCCCTCCCCGCCGCTCATGCTCTCTCTCTCTCTTGCTCTATCTCAAAGAAATAAATCTTTAAAAAAAATAATTTGTTTATTTTCATCCATTGTATCCTCAACAAATATTACAAAGCAATAAAAATAACGACAGAGAAGAAGAAAAGTAATTCTAATTATCTGGGATCCTTCACTAGTTGACTTTTTACCGGTAACACTGATTATTTTACCCTCAGCTCCTTGGTTTAGTGTCACCACTGTTAGCCTGGACTACCAGTGTTGTTACTCAACTGGATTCCCTGCCTACAGGCTTGATTCCTTCCAGCGCATTCTCCACATAGCTACAGTTCTTTTCCCAAGGCACAAATCCAATCATTTTACTCTACTCCACTATACCTAATTGCTCAGAACGCTTAAGATAAATCATAAACTATGAAATGTGACCTTTTAGGATAGGGTTACTGCTCTCTGTGATCTCCAGCCTAGTCTCAGAATTCCTCCCTGACACTTCATGCTTTAGCTATGATGACCTACTTTTGACACCCTAAGTATGCCATTTCTGGTTAATCTTTGTGAGTTTGCACAAAGTATTCACCTGCCTTGACATACACGCCATCAACGCTGTGCCCTCCTCATTTCACTCCCCTCCACTCTAGTTGGCTAAATCTTCCTTGTTCAGTCCTTGGAATGTCTTTCCTGAGCTTCCAAGACTGGGTCAAGTGTCTTCTCCCAAGTGCTCCCACAACATCCTGTTTTAATTTAAATACTAAATTTACTGTGCTGTATTTGAACATTTATTTTACTGTTCTCTCCAACAGACTGCAAGTTCCTTGAGAGGGAAACACTGTACCTTGTTCACCATGCCTCCCTATCACCAAGCATGATCCTTGCTAAACAACAGGCACTCGATAAATATCTGTTGAATAAGTCCAAATAACCAAAGAAAGGAAGTCTCAATATTAGTATGCAAACAATATAGTAGCCAATTTATAAACTGTGGTATTTCAAAAGTCCATTTATAAATTGGTTTGGGAGTACTCTGAAACACATTTTCTCATAGAAACAATATTACATGCAGTCTATAACTAGCTACTTCCCCCAAAGTCTATTTCATCGATAACGTAGATAAACTGTATTATTTACAGTTACCATAGACCCTGACTATGGGATATTATCACTAATGTTTCTGGGGAAAATATATTAAGAATTCCAACTCGGTAATGCCATGAACTGATGATTTCTGGCTGCAGCCCAGAAATAGAAATATACAGTTCCAGTTTACATAGGTGGTTGAGAACAGAGGTTCTAATAGGGAAGGAATGAAAAATGACTAAAATAGGAATTGGGACAGCAAGGATTGGTCTTCTGCTGCCATTAATCTTTGGGATCATATTCCAATCTCGGGACAAATGACTTTTCATCTCCTTTCTTTTCTTTCAAGGATCCTAGGAATTAGGTGCCAACTTTCTGTTGACTATTGACATTTCTCTGACATCCAGCTAGGGTTCTCACCACAGACAAGAGATTATCTAAAAGGTCTCATAATATACTCTTTTTCCTTAAGCAAGCTTCTGCACTCAATAAGTATTATGTGCTAAGAAAGCTAAGCTAAGCAAGTAAGAAAACAAACAAACAAAAAAACCCCAGCTATTAAATCTAGGAAAAACAACAGTTGTCAAATAATTATAGCTCAACTGTGAAATGTTTAACAAAGTCATTATATTGTAAACAATGAACGCTGATCAAACCAAAAATTTTAACATGGGAAAATGGAGCAGGGAGAAATGTATTGCAAATACTTTCTTCCAATCTGTATTTTACATTTTTCATTTTCAAAACAATGCGTTTTGTATACCATATCTTTTAAAAAACACCCTAAGTCTTAAAGTTTTGAGTACCATTTTTTCCCTTTAAAGTGCTTTTTGCATCCTACCTAAAAAAGTCTCTACCTAAAGGTTGGCAATATTTTTATGTATATATACTATTAGAAGTTTTAAAATCAGGGTGCCTGGCTGGCTCAGTTGGTAGAACATGTGACTCGATCTCAGGGTCATAAGTTAGAGCCTCATGTTGGGCATAGAGTTTACTTTAAAAAATAAATAGATAAAAATCTTTTAAAAATAGTTTTATAAATTATTTTTTTAAAGATTTTATTTATTTGAGGGAGAGAGAGACATAGAGAGAAAGAGCACAAGTGGGGGAAGAGGCAGAGGGAGAGGGAGAAACAGGCTCCCCACTGAGCAGAGAGCCTGATGTGGGGCTCAATCCCAGCACCTTGGGACCATGACCTGAGCTGAAGGCAGACATTTAACCTCCTGAGCCACTCAGGCACACCATATAAATCAGTTTTTATATTTAAGTCTATAACCTACTTCAAGTTAATTTTTATGAGTGGTGCAAAGTAATGGTCCAAGGTCCATTTTTCCCCCCTATGGATATCCAATTGTCCGAATACTTTTCCTTGAAAAGACTATCATTTCCCCATTGAGTTATCTCAACCCCTTCCTTCACATCAACTGACAATCTATATGAAGGTCTATTTCTGGATTCTTTTCCCTGGTTCACTAATCTAAATGGCTATCCTTATGCCGATATCACAAAAATCTTAATTACTGTAACTTTATAGTAAGTATTTATATCATGCAGTGTGAATCTTTCAACTTTGTTCAAGATTAATTTGGCTAAATTAAGTCCTTTGTGCTGCTTCATGAATTTTACTTTCAGCTTGTTAGTTATTTTCTACCAAAGACCAGCGATTTTGATTAGCATTGCATTGAAAATGTAAGTTAATTTACAAAGAAATGGCATCTTAACAATACTGAATCTTCCAATTTATGAACGTGATCTATCTTGTCATTTATTTAAGTTTGCTTTATATTCTCTAGATGTTTTGTAGTTTTCAGTGCATATACTTTGTTGAATTTATCCCAAAGAAGGTCATGTTTATTGTTATTGTAAATTGTATTTTTTAAATTTCAACTTCCCATTTTTCATTGCTAGTATATAATACTACAAATAATTTTTGTATATTGAACATGAATCCTGAGACCTTGATAAATTCACTCAGTTCTAGTGGCTTGAAGTGTTCTTGGATTTTCCATGTGGACAATCATGTTGTCTCTAAATATAGACAACTGTACTTATTCCTTTTCAATCTGTATATATTTGTTTTTCTAGCCTTATTACACAGTTATAAGAACAATGTTGAACCAAACAGTGTTGAACAGAAGTGGTGAGAACAGACTCTCTTGTATTGTTCCTGATTTTAAGGGAACAGCATTCTGTCTTTGAGCATAAAGTATAATGTTAATTGTTAAGTTTTTCATAAATGCCTTTTATTCGGATGATAAAGTCCCTTTCTATTCCTAGTATGCTGAGAGATAGTTTTATCATAAATGAACGTGGCAAGAAAACTGTTTGAGCTCTGAGGTTGAGGATAAGGGAGTGTGCTACTGGCTGAGAATAGCTGGATAGGACTGCTGGCTTGCTTCTCTACCCAAGTGAGGCTGTAGATTGCGCTCCATAGTTGTCTGGATTCTCTGGTCAGGCTGACTAGATGATCAGGTCTGGTTCAGTAATAGATGGGGTTATGAATTAATTTCCCTGCCCTGGGAGGGCAGCAGGATGGGATTGGAAGGCTCATTGTTTGGGGACCCAAATCAGGCAAGAGTATTTACTGGTCAGGTGAAGCCATCAGGTTCATTGTGCAGATGAGGAAAGCCAGAGGCTGTATTCTCTGTTCAAATGCCACTGTAAGCAGGGCTCTTGGATGGGCTATGCAGATACTGTATGTTCTTGTAAGGTTTCCTGGTCCAGTAGGCTGGAGGCTATATTCTGTAAATGGGTGGGGCTACAAATTAGTTTCCCTGCCTGAGTGCAATGGGAGAAGCAGCTAAAATGGTAGTAAAGCTCTTTGCTGTCTTAAACTCAAATTGACCCATGACCCAAATTCTCTGGCTGAGCAGGTCCCTGGCTTTGCCCTGCAAACTGTCAACTCTGCTTTCCCTACCCTCGGCTAGGGTGCTTCAGGGCTACTTAGCTTCCAGGTGTTCTCGCCAGTCCTATGGTCAGATGAGACCAGGAGTCAAGTGGGTAGGTGTAGTTAAGTCTCACCTTTGCCTCAACTGGAAGGAGAGGGGCTGCTCCAGGCAACTCTCAATTTCCCATAAAGGTTCTCTGGGAGGGTTTGGGAACTACTGTCAGCCTTGAATATGAATTAAGGCCCCTGCCTGTGTATAGCACAGGAAACTTCATGCCTGGAACTGGCTTTGCTCAGGGGGCAATCAGCTTGGCCCACTTGCCTCTAGGCTTGAGCACTGCTATGCCTCACAGCTTCCAGATGTTTTCACCAGTTCCTCTGGTCAGATGTGGCCAGAACACATTCTCTACAGCAAGTAGGCATATGACTCACCTCCTTGCCTGGGCATGGGGAAACTGGGCTGTAGGGCTGGCAAAAATCCTCATATGAGGATCTGAATCAAGCAGATCTGCACCCTGCCAAGCTCCCTGGTCAGAGTATGCCACTGACTTGGTTCTGCACACGAACAAAGTCACTCCATAGGATGATAACTTGGGTGCTGCAGGTACAAACTCAGTCTGCCAAGATTTATGTGCTGGTTATTGCTAGCTCCTTTCCCCTTTCTGTCACTGTCAGTTTCCCAGTGGTTGAGCCCCACAAACTCTCCTACAATTTCCATGGATAAAGATCAGAGTAGTGGCTCTGGCAAAGCAACCCACGATGCCAGGTGGTGGGGTGGGGTGGTGGTACTTGTTTTTCCCCATGGATTTCCTTTTCCTGCTGGAGGAGCCAGAGGCTCAGGGTGGGATCTCCCTGAGTGGTGCTACATTGGCCTAGGCGCATGGCAACAGGGTCAACATGTAGCCACTACTCTTACCCTAGTAATGTAGTCTGTTTTGGTCTTTAGGGTGCAGGGCCATGTCTCAGTTTCACCCTTGTGTCTAGGATTCTCCTAGGGGTATTTTCTTCCTGAATAGTTGTTAGTTATTGTTCTTGTGAGGAGAAGCAAAGTCAGGAACAACCTATGCTATCATCTTAGTGATCTATAAATTTCCTCTAATCTTGGTAATAATCTTTGTTCTGAAGTCTACATTATCTAATATTACACTTCTACTTCAGCTTTCCTTTGATTATTGTTTGCATGGTATATCTTTGTTCATCCATTTATTTTCAACTTTCAGCCTTCATACTTAAAAAGAACTTTTTGCAGATATCATGATTTATGCAACATGATACTTCTTACCATATACTTGGTGGGTTTAGATCATTCACATTTAATGTAATTATTGATAGAACTAGATTAAAACCTAACATCTTGTTGTCTTCTGATTGACCCATATGTTCTTTGTTCCTTTCCTTTCTTTTCTGCCTTCTTTTGGATTAACTTAGAATGTTTTCTACATTAGGTTACCATATTGTGTCCACTATATGTACATTTTAAAACTTTAAATTGTGAAATAATTTTAGACATACCAGAGGTTGCAAAAATAATAGAGTTCCTGAATAACCTTAACGTAGCTTCCCTAATGATCATTTCCTATATGGCCATAGTACAATATCGTGACCAGGAAAATGACATTTGTATAATAATTTTTTTCTATCACTAAAATTCCATTGTTTTGAAAATGTTATAAATATGGTGTCATGATATATGAAAACTTTTTGAGGCTGGCTTCTTTCAATCAGTGTAATGCCTTTAGATTCATCCAATTTATCATGCTTATCAATAGTTCATTCCTTTTGAGTATTCTATTGTATGGATATACTATAATTTAAGGACATCTGGATTATTTCCCAGTTTTTGGCTATTATAAATAAATTCCCATAAAGGAGTCTGTGTAAACCTAAGTTTTCATTTCTCTCTGATAAATATCCAGGACATTTAGATTTTTTATGATTACATTTCATCTTCTCTATTGGCTTATAAGCTAATTGAAATAATTTTTTTAGATTCTGTTTTTTTATTTCTAGCATTACCATTTTACTGTCTTTAAAATATTCATATTTCTTCTAAAATTCCCACCTTTTCATGCATATTGTTTATCTTTACTACTAGATCATACAACACTATTCATAGCTTCCTAAAAGCCCTTGTCTAATAATTCTACAGTCTAGGTCATTTATCAATTTGGCTTTATTGATTGTTTTATCTTTTGAGAATGGATTAGTTTCTTAAAGTTTCTTTTTTTTTTATTTCATAATTTCTATTATGTGCTAGAAATTATGTGTAGAAGAACAGGACAGTCTGAGATAATTGATATTTACACACCCAGAAATAGGCTTTCTTTTTTGGGGGTCAAGATGATAGTGTGGGAAGGAGACAATCTAGCCAGTACTGAGTTTTATTTAGGTTCCCTTGTATTTAGATTCTCTTTTTGCTACATTTACCTAATTTAGTACACTACAAACTTTGAACTCCCCCAGCAACAGAATGCTTCTACCTTGTGATAATGTATGCCATGGGTTTTTCTAAGTATTCCAGTGGCATTCTCAGCTTCCAGTAGTTCCTGCATGCCTGCCCTATACACAGGTGTTTCTCTCCCCCAGGGGTAGACTTATCTTGATGGTTTCTCCGTGTCAAGCTCTGGGCAGGGGACATCTTTGGTCTCTAGAACCAATTCAATGTAAGGCAGGCCTCTTGATCCAGCTAAGACTTAAAGGTGGCACTTTCCTGGAGTTTCTGCCTCTCTCCCTGACACCACGCTATGTCTGTGGATAGTCCTAGGCAGGACAGAGTTTCATGCCTCTCCTCCAGCATTGATGGAACTGTCTTATAACAGTCCAAGGTCCTAATTTCAGTAGGGTTTTCTACCTAGCCTGCAGGGCAGACAGCTTTTGTTATGAATCAGCACCCAGGAGCAATTTCCCTTAGTATGAGAAAAGGTTCTGGAAGTAGATAGGGTATTGTGCTTGTGCTCCACTAACAGGGTTGCTCTATGATCTTCTAGTCAGCACCTGGTAGACGCCAAAGGAAATAAAGCTTGTGAGTGAGTGTGGACTTACTGTGTTAAGATACCCTGTTATTCTGAACAGTCATGATAGCCTGTGCTCAGTCTTTATAATTTTCTTAAAATTTTAGCCACTTTTTTGGGTCCACTTTTATGGTAACCACCCTCATCCTAACCTTGCTCTACCAGGTAAAAAATTTTCATATGTTTTGTTTCTCCTCTCAACAAATTCAATAAAAGAAGAAAATTTTCTGAACCTAAAAAATGGTTAAAACTTAAAGATAGCATCATTATTAATGGGGAAAGGCTGAAAGCTTTCCCTCTAAGAATGGCAGCAAGGCAAGGTTGCTCAATCCTATCACTTCTATTCAAAATTGTATTTGCATTCCTTCACTGTGCTAGGCAATAAAAATAAAGATATACAGACTACATGCATAAAGTGTTCTTATGTGCAAACAAAAACATATGTTATATAGAAAATCCCCCCAAATTTACAAAAAACCCATAAAAATTAATAAGTGAGTTCAGCAAGGTCAAAGGATAAAAAGTCAATAAACAAAAATAGACAATAATTCTATATTTAGCAATAAAAATTAGAAATTGAAATTTAAGAAATATTTATAGGATATTTGTCCAAGATGGTGGAGGAGTAGGAGACCCTAGTTTTGTCTGGTCCCTGGAATTCAGCTAGATAGCCATCAAATCATTCTGAACACCTGCGAATTCAACCGGAGATCTAAAAAAACCTGCTGCAATTCTACAAATAGAAAAGTAACCACTTTCGGCAAGGTAGGAGGTGCAGAGAAGTGAATCTGAGGCAATATAATGGAAGAAAAACCATGGGGGGAGGGAGCCTCTGTAAGCTTGCTACCAGAAAGTGATATAGCAGCAGAGTGCAAAATTGGAACTTTTAGAAGTCTGCTCCCGTGAGGGACATCCCTGCCTGAAAGGTGCTCAGGTGGCAAAACAAAAACAAAGGTGCTTAGGTGGGACAGTGTGGTCTCAGGATCCCCAGGGTCACAGAAAGAAGAGGGGTGCCTGAGTGCAGCAGAGTTCCCAGACATCGGAGGGGGAAGTCGGTGCAATCAGCGAGCCCAGGAGTGGGTTTTCAGCTCAGTGTTGCCATAAACCACAAACTGAGGCACAGTTGGGTGACTGGCCTAGCAAGCAGCAGAACAGGGACAAGACTCACCTCCCCTCCCATCTCCTTCCCCCAACCCCACTGGAGGAGTGGCAGGATGTGTGCTGCAGGAGTCTGCAAAGTTTGGAGACTCGAAAGGGGGCTCATGTGCCTGAGACAGAAACGCTCTGCAACAGGCTGGGTGAGTGCAGATGGAGACCAGGGAGACAGGAGTGATTGACTGCTATTCCATGAGGGCACACTAAGAAGTGGAAGGGTGCAAACTTTCGGCTCCAGGGCTGGAGATTGGGAGGCCACCATTTTCACTCCATCCTCTACAGAAGCGTGGAAAGCCTTCAGGGAACAAAAGCCACATAGAGCAATCTGCAGCCACTTACTTAGCCCAGCCCACTGGTAAGGATGGTGAAACTCTTGCCTGGGCAAAGACACCTGATAATCAGCGCAACAGGCCCCACCTCGAGATCAGCAAGAACATCCGGCTAAGACCAAATTTACCAATCACACAGAACAGCAAAACTCCAGCACTAGGGGAAAATTGTATATAGAATTCATGTTTTTTTTCCTCATGATTCTTTAGTCTTTCAATTTTAATTTTGTTCCTTTTCAACCAATTTCTTATTTTATCAACTCCTTTTTTAAAGTCTTTTTTAATTTTCACTTTTACAGTAATATCCTATCCTTTCATTGTATTTAATTTTTTTTTTGCATATATATAAGTTTCTCTTTCTTTACAATTTTGGGATGTAGTTTCTTTTAAAAAACTGAATAAAATACACCCAGGATATAGTGTATTGTTCTGTTCTGTTCACCTGTCTTTTTATATTTTCTTTTTGTTTTTGGCCTTTTAATTTTCATTTTCACACTTACATTCTATTGTTTCATCACATTTAATTATATTTTTGTGCATATATAAGTTTTTCTTTCTTTACAATTTTGGGATATAGTTTTCTAACAAACAGACCAAAATACACACAATTTTGGGATCTAGTTTTCTAACAAACAGATCAAAATACACACAGGATCCAGTGTATTGCTCTGTTCTGTTCACCTGTCTGATTATATTCTCTCCTTTCTTTTTCTTTTCTTTTTTAAAATTTTATTTTTTTCTTCTGGTTTTGGGTCTCTTCTGATTTGTTTAGTGTATATTATCCTGAGTTTGTTGTTACCATTTTGGAATTATATTCTCTCATTAATCTATTCTTCTCTGGACAGAATGAGAAGATGGAAAAACTCACCTGAAAAAAGAGAACAAGAGGCAGTACTGACTGCCATGGACCTAATCAGTATGGGTATAAGTAAGAAGTCAGAACTAGAGTTCAGAGTAATGATTATAAAGATACCACCTGGGCTTGAAAAAAGCATAGAAGACACAGAGAATCCCTTTCTAGAGAAATAAAAAACTAAAAACTAATCTAGTTGAAATTAAAACGGCTATTAATGAGATGCAATTAAAGATGGAGGCTCTAAATGCTAGGATAAATGAGGCAGAAGACAGAATTAGTGATATAGAAGACAAAATGATGGACAATAAGGAAGCTGAGAAAAAGACAGATAAAAAACTACTGGATCACGAGGGGAGAATCTGAGATATCAGTGACACCATAAAGCGAAACAATATTAGAATAATTGGGATCCCAGAAGAAGAGAAAAGAGAGAGAGGAGCACAGGGCATATTGGAGCAAATTATAGTGAGAACATACCTAATCTGGGTAAGGAAACAGGCATTCAAGTACAGGAGGCACAAAGAATGTCCCTCAAAATCAATAAAAATAGGGTCAACACTAGACATATAAGAGTGAAGCTTGCAAATTTCAGAGACAAAGAGAAAATCCTGAAAGCAGCTTGGGACAAAGAGGTCCCTAACCTAAAAGGGTAGAAACATTAGACTGGCAGCAGACCAATCTACAGAGACCTGGAAGGCCAGAAAGGACTGGCATGATATATTCAGGGTGCTAAATGAGAAAAATATGCAGCCAAGAATACTTTATCCATTCAAAGGCTGTCATTCAAAATAGAAGGAGAGATAAAATGTTTATAGGACAAACAGAAACTAAAAGAATTTGTGATCACTAAACCAGTCCTGCAAGAAATATTAAAGGGGATCCTTTAAGTGAAGAGAGAGCCCAAAAGTAGCATAGACCAGAAAGGAACAAAGACAATCTACAGAAACAGGGACTTTACAGGTAATACAATGGCACTAAATTCATATCTTCCAATAGTTACTCTGAATGTAAATGGCCTAAATGCCCCAACCAAAAGACACAGGGTATCAGACTGGATAAAAAAGCAAGACCCATCCATATGCTGTCTGCAAAAGACTACTTTAGACCCAAAGACACCTCCAGATTGAAAGTGAGGGTTGTAGAAAACTCTTTATCATGCCAATGGACACCAAAAGAGAGCTGGGGTGGCAATCCTTACATCAGGCAAATTAGATTTTAAACTAAAGACTGTAATAGATGAGGAAGGACACTATATCATAACTAAAGGGTCTACCCAACAAGAAGATCTAACAATTATAAATATTTATGCCCCTAATATGGGAGCAACCAATTATATAAACTAATTAATAACAAAATTAAAGAAACACATTGATAGCAATACAATAATAGTAGGGGGCTTTAACACCCCACTCACAGCAATTGACAGATCATCTAAGCAAAAGATCAACAAGGAAACGAGGCTTTAAATGACACACTGGCCCAGATGGGCTTCACAGATATATTCAGAACATTCCATCCCAAAGCAACAGAATACACATTCTTCTCAAGTGCACATGGAATATTCTCCAGAACAGATCACAAAAGATTGGGGTCATTTCCTGCATATTTTCAGACAACAATGCTTTGAAACTGGAGCTCAATCACAAGAGGAAAGTTGGAAAGAACTCAAATACATGGAGGCTAAAGAGCATCCTAAACTAAAGAATGAATGGGTCAACCAGGAAATTAAGGAAGAATTAAAAAAATTCATGGAAACAAATGAAAATGAAAACACAACTGTTCAAAATCTTTGGGATGCAGCAAAGACAGTCCTAAGAGGGAGGTATACATAGTGATACAAGCCTTTCTCAAGAAACAAGAAAGGTCTCAAATACACAACCTAACCCTACACCTAAAGGAGCTGGAGAAAGAACAGCAAATAAAGCCTAAACCCAGCAGGAGAAGAGAAATAATAAAGGTTAGAGCAGAAATCAATGAAATAGAAACCAAAAGAA